>NC_140463.1:19681898-20281898 GCF_051167445.1 Perissodus microlepis | reverse complement strand
GTCTGTGGAAACAAGTCACTGGTGCTTGTTGTAGTATTGTATAACAGCAAAATTAAAAAGCAGTGACTGTGTATTTATAATTAGACAACAGAATTTGAACTTTCTTTGTGGATTGTTAACAGTATTTTCAGTGTAATTATTCAGTGTTTTATAGTTCTGTCATTATTATTCTGTGAACTACCATCATGTGTGTTCATTCACAGGGAGAAGACCATGTTTTTTTGGGGGGGGGGGGGGGGGGGGGGGAGAAGATCGTGTGTAGGAGCTTTCTCCTCATAATTCTGACTTCATGTGTCTGCGGTTAGTTGAACCTCCATGAGGACGCTGATTTAGTACCTTTGTGAATTTATATTTTACATAAACATTTAGTAATGGTTAGAACAGTTGTTTTCAATAGTTTAGCCATCATCATTCCCAGAGGAAAAATTGTGATAAATTTAGATGAACTCGAACTTTTTTGTCAACTTGCTAATGCCATGCAGTGGCTAAAAAATTAAGCTAGCATAGAATAGCCCAGATTTGAATTTCCTACTTTGCGTCAAAAATAAGCTACATAGTACAAAAAAAACAAACTTAGTCTTACTAGCAAACTGGGATAGTGGCCACTTGACCAACAGCTGCATGTCAATAGAACAAGCTATAGCTATTAGCTGGTTGCTAGGCTTCTCTCTAGTCTGAGTGGAGGAACTGGATTGCTCATGCAAGTGGGGTTGTTCCCTTTTTGAGTCTGAATTTCTCCTGGCTCCTTCTCTTCCTCTCAGAAATGTCCGCTAATCATAACAAGGATCTGTACTATCAGGCTGAAGAAAATAGTGACATCACAGTAGAATGGACGTTTACAACCACAGTTAGCATCACCAGTTCATCGCTTAAGATCCACTGCCTGCAGTTACCTGAGCTGAAGGTTTTCTTCAATATGGACAGTAGTTCTGATGAGCCTCAGCATGAGCAGTTTGCTGGACGTGTTCAGTGTGACAAAGACGCTCTGACGACAGGACGAGTCAGACTTCAGCTGTACAGAGTTAGGAGTAACGACTCGGGCCGCTACCTCTGCAGGATGGCCACTCAGTTTGGAAAGAAGGTTAAAGAGTTCAGGCTCAACATCACTGGTAAGCTTTGTGTGTGTGTGTGTGTGTGGGTGTGGGTGTGTGTGTTTGTGTGTGTACGACTACTATTCCTATTTCTGCTACTGGAGTAATGAAATGTATTTACATATCACCTTTACAAAGCTAAAAAAAAAATTCATATTGAAAACACAAAACTTTAGAATACACAAATACATATTTACAGTTAAAATATTCTAAATATCTGAAAAAAAGATCTGTCTGCTAACATAAAGATACATTTTAAATTGCGTCTTAAAACGTATTATTTTATTGTGGCTTTTGATTCAAACTAGTATGTTATTTTTTTTTGTTTCAAACAATTGTCATATTGTTTCCTGCCCTCCTTTTAACTGTTTCTTTTTATTCTGTCTTATGCTCTTGCTCTGACCGACTGAAGCATTTTGATGTCATACTGCTTTTATGTTTTATGTAACTGCTTTCAAGTTGAGTTTGCCTCTCCAGCAATGGACATCTTTGGTCAAATCTACTTGTTTTTAAGTGTTAAAAATTAACTGAATTTGAAAATACATTTATTTGGTATATTCTTTCAGTAATCCTAATCAGTTGTATAATCAATACTTGTTCTTCACAGCAGCCACAGTGAAACCTAAGCCAGTGACAGCAACACGAGAACCAAACCGAAAACCTGAGAGAGGAGAAAGAAGCCTTTTTTCCAACTTGGCATTGGGTGCAGGATTGGCAGGATGTCTGGCTGCCTTTGTCATACCAATCATTTACCTCTTTACTCTGTACAGACAGGGGACAACTTAAAGTATAAAACATAGTACACTCAGTCATACAATAGCTTCTGTAGACCTTGGTAGTGACTCTGCAGGGCTCTGGAACTTGGCTAGAGATCGTCTGATCACTGTCAGCGAGTTTATTGGATATGGGTCATTGTCCTCCTGGGAGAGACCAATCTCATCAGGATGCAGATGATTACTTAGAAAAACTGCAGTAACACTTCACTCTCAAGGATTAAGTGGAAACAAAGAATGGAAGAAAAGTGCCTGCTCAAGAAAGTGGAATGAGGAACATACATGTTCTTCTGCTGCCCCCTGCTGCTCTGAAGAGAAATGCAGGAGCTCAGTGACAAGCGCTGAGCAGGTCCTTCTGAGCTTTTGAAAAAGGTTGGACATAAATCACAGAAGTCTCTGAATTCTCACCGTTTTCTACCTTATTAGTGTTACAGCTGAAATGTGAATTTAAAAAAGAGTAACATCTATATTTAGTAAAATAAGAGAATATGAGTTTTTAATGACCTTTTATGTATTGTTAATAGTGACTCTGTTGTACTTTTATTACTGGATCTTAGTCCTGCATTTGACAAAGTAGAAAATAAGTTTGATTTTCCATGATTAACAATAAAATGGAGAAATCATGTAGGAGAGTCATGCCAGAAATTAAAACCGCTTCCTGTATCTCGTTAACCACAAACAAATGTAATCATGTGACCACACAAACACAAATGAGGAATACCTTACAATAATCATCAATCTTTCTTAGACTCAAACACCTGGAAAGAGTGATCAGCAATCATTTTTGTCATTTCAAGTCACAATACTTACATTTTTATTTTATTGTTGTTAAGGAAAGAAAGTTTACCTAATTTTTTCATGTTAATTTCAGTCAGGTTACGCTATAAAATTAGATCACAGTCTTAAGATAATTGTGGATCTGGGTCATTATCTGAAAACAGTTTTTTAAAAATGAGGCTTGGGGGGAAAATGTGACAGTGATATTGAGGCAAGTTGAGTCAGTGGCTGAAATATAACCCCAAAGAGTTTATGTAGACTATGTGCCTAGAAACGTCTGCGTTTAAGTGTTCATTTCCAGTATTCCACAGAAAAGCTAAAGATGGCCAGACAGTGCAAAAGATAAATAAAGGCTTTGCATTCTTAGATGATCTAAGCAGAGCAGCAATGCTCTGCAGCAATTGATGGTAATGAAACTGAGCTCCATACACATATTAGTCTTCCCAAGGGAGGAAATATGTAGTTGGTTCTGTTTGTTTGTCTGATTGTTAGCAGTCTAGCTCGACAGTTGTCAGTATTATATTATACCACATTATTTTGTGATGGTAGATACCAATAAGTTTGAGTGGTTTTAACTTTGGTGAAAATGAGGTCAACATAAAGATCACACCAAATGTGAAAATCAGTAAAAAGTTTATGTTACCCACAATGTTTTATGAATTGTCTTCAAACTTCACAATATAATATGCTTCTGGGGACATGAGTACCTAGGACACCTGAACATTTGACCTGGACCCTTGTTAGTCTACCATGAAAAAAAAAAACTTTAATGAAACCACAATGTCATTTGATATAGTATGAAATATCATACGAAAGAACATGGAGAGAGCTGGACAACACGCGTTATTTTACGCTACCCATTGCCTTTTGGGGGGAATTGTGTTCTAAGTCCTCTTGTCCGTCTTGTAGCTAACACACTAAAATCACAATTTAATATTTACTGAAAATTTTTCCATAGTATGAACAGGAAACAAATGTATTTTTACCTTTATTGAACTGAAGGCTCAATAAAGTTTGAAATTATCTCAAGCCTTAATGTGCAATTTTTTTTACCCTTGTAGGGCCCATTTTACCCCAACATTGGGGCAAGTTGCCATGTGCCTAATGTTTTGATAGGTGATGGTTCTAAAAGCAAGGTGTTTGATAAATGCACTGGTTCTTATATAGTGTCTTTCTCACTAATCAAAGAGTTTTATCCAACTTGCCTCATTCACAAAAGCACTTTTTTCCCCCTAAGCGCAGTTTAACATTCACACTAATGCATCAGAGAGCAACTTGGGGTTACATCTCTTGCACACTGCAGCCAGGGATTGAACCACCAACCTTCCCATTGTTAGAGGACCTGCTTTACCCATGCTTTACAGAGTTCCTGTTTCACACAGTTAATTGGCTGAGTTCCCATTTTTGTTTACATGGTCTGAAAAGGCATCACTGTATCACCAGCCCTGCAACTTTAGAAACACACATTACAGACAGGTTTCACTCTATCCCACCTTTACCAGGTTTTGACAGAAACCTGGTAAAACACACATATTTGTGGTGAGACTCCGCGAGAGCCATTTAATTTGCGTATTTTGACACTTGTCCACTTGTGTTGAATTTTTGTAATACACTTCTGTATTTACAAACACTATTAAAACAGTTTATTTAAAATCCACAGATTGAAAGCATACATTCAGGAAGGCTGTGCATTTAAAAGGCCATAAGTATTGTCCAAAGAATCCAGTTGATGGATAAAACTTTGTTCATGTTGTGAGGCATAACAAACAAACCCCCCCCCCCCCCCCCCCAAAAAAAAAGCCACCGTCCCCATTGACACTTTAAAGTGAAAGGTGGGGCATTCGTAAGATTAGTGGCTGTTGCACCAAGCCTGGAAGTTCATACGTGTCCAGCTGATAGAAATCACGTCCTCTATCATTAGGCGAAGGTCCTTGCTCTGTGCAGCTCTGGAATAGCTTATTTCTCCATTCACTCTTAAATAAAGGTGCATAAAACAAAGCACAGATGGTCAGTAAGATGGTTACAACTATTATCGCACCATAAGGGCTCTTAGCGTCCTGACTGTCCATCTGTGAACTCTCAGCTGGCTTTTCAGGTTGATCCGTCGCTTCTGTAAGAACAAACATGTCGACACTTTTAGGACAAAATTACAAATCTAGCTCAACAACTGGCCATGCAACTATGGTGGCCATCTATCTAAAATAAATAAATAATAAAAGGAAGCTTCTACTCAACTTACCAGTGTTGTTTAATTGACATCTTACATAGCTGTAATCTGTTGAGGAGACAAAGAGAAATTCGATCAAACCCACTGAGCATTTCCCACATTACTGCAATTGTTCAAGTATACCATTACAGCATAGCTGGAGTTATTTATGAGTTAGATGGATATTTCACAGATACTGCAAGATAAAACAATGGCAAATCAATCACAATATTGCAGTCTATAATTTCTTTTTAATGATAATCCTGTAATGTTCAGTGTGTTTTAATTTCAAATGAAGGCATCAACCAACCACAGGCTAAAAAAGCCAGAAAGAAGAGAAGCACGGGAAAGCAGCTCATCTTCTGCCTGTGAAATGACAGAGGTGAAGAGTCATGAACACAAAGATCAGCTAGTACAGCAACAGAATGAAATCATCCTTATACAACTACCTATAGCCACTTCAGTGCAAGCGGTGAAAATAAACCCCTTCAGGTTGTCTTTTTACACATGCAGTATTACTACTATAGTTTATAAATTGGGCAATCAGGTATCTAATAGCAAAGCAGTCTACGTTTTACTAGCACTGTTCAAAGTGTTTCACAGAATGTCAACCAAAAATAAAATTAAACACAACAATTATACACAATACACAGCCCTCCACAACAGTCCCAGTTTCTACTGCACCTCACTGGGAAATGTAATTAGCCACACCTGATTTAGGCTAAACAATCCCCCCCAGCTGAACAACAGGAACTGCTGTCTTAAAATTCAATGTTGACGAAAAGACCTTCATTTTCCATTGCATTTGATGTGCACAGGAAAAAAGAAAAATCATGCCCACCTGTTGCATTCAATTGCTAGCAATTAGTTAATCAGTACAAACAATCAGACTAGAGTGCACTGTAAAAAATGGCAGTGAAATTGACATAAAAACCATGTAAAATCCCTACAGAAATGTATAGTAAACCCCAAAACACAATTTTTCTGTTTCAATCACAGTGAATTTTTGTAAACTTTTAAACAGAATGTTTTTGTTATATTTACAACATCAATGTGTGATTATAATCAAATTTATTGGTTAAAACTACAAATACTTTGAACAAAAACAGTGAAATACCTTAATACTCATAACCAAACAATTATGTTAATTTGACATGCAAATATTGTAAAAATTATAGTTTTAGTCAGTTGTTTTTAAAAATACAAGAATTATATGTAAGTCACTTTACAACTGCATGGATGTACTGGGCCTACTTTTAACATGATTCATGAAATGATGCAAATTCAGGGATAGGACTAATAAAAATGTTTTCACAGAAGATGTCATTGTGAACCTGAGAGGTTGCCTCTCTATTTATAGGCTATATAAAAATATACAATTAAAATTGTTTACATTATGTTTTTTTTTTTTTTTTAAATCATTCGGGCTATTTGCAGCCTATTGTAGAGTAACCTATAAGAAATTATTATTTAACGCCTAAGTAATGCTTCTGTCATAATGCTTGTATTCTTTATGTTTCTTTTAATTGCAATGTGATACTTAGACTAGACTACTTTTTTGGGTTAGGTTAGCAATGTCTCATTATTACAAGCTAAACAAACTTACAGTGCCTCCCATAGGATTTCTATGGTGCCTCATCTCCACAGAGCTGTAAGCTACTTTAGGCTACTCTCCGTTGCACTGAGCGCGCCTAATTTTGAATGTGTATCTGAAGCTCGTCTCTGATTGGATAATGACGTGAGGGCGGGAGGAGAAGAGCGCCTAGTTCACGACTATAGCTAACGAGCCAGCACGAGAGAGAAGACGGGAGAAGAAAACGTCGAACTTTTAGCAACTACGTTTTTAGGACAAATTACAAACATACGATTTCAAGTGTTTTTTTGAGGATCTGTGTTTGTTCGTCAGAAAGTTTGCACGGTAAGTTTAATATCTTGGCGACTTTTTTTCGAGATAAAAGCACCAGTTAATATTTAGACCAATGCTCGATAACCTAGCGCTAGCATGCTAGTTCAGCTGAAAAGCACAGGCAAACTTTTGAAATACTAAAAATGATCATCTGCGTCTTTTGTAAAAAGGTATTGGTCACATTAAGAGGCTATGTACTACATTGCAGAGTGCATAAGAATGAGCCTTGTTGTCTTTTTAAATGTGTTGGCGCCAATTGCAGCCAAACATTCACCACGTACTCTGCTTTCAAGGGGCATTTTTATTGTGTGCACAATGCACCTGCACTTCAAGCTACTCCTAAAGCTCTTGTTGCAGATTTAAAATGTGCGGTTTCATTATGTGCCCGCCATTTTCAAACAGTGAAAGAGCTAGTGTCTCACTTAAACGATCATATTGCAGAGGGCAGGTCTGTGTCATGTCCAGTAAGTGGTTGTAAGCATATGTTTACAAAAAAGTCATCATTTACTTCTCACATGTGTAGGAAGCATAAAGCTTGTTCCCCAGATGGTATTGATGACATGTACAAGGAATCTCGTCCTCAGCCCCCAAATGACAGTACAGAATATTCAGAAAACACACATGAAGCCATGCCATCTGCTAGTTCAGCCAGTGATATGCCAGAGAAGGATAGTCATTCTTATCTCAGAAACATGTGTCTAACCCTAACCCCCCTAACCCTACACAATAAATAAGGTAAGTTGTTTACTAAAAAATGAAATGAACCTATCAGATGAAGCAGTAACTAAAATCTGTGACTGCATTAAAGAGTCAGATTTGTTCTCTGCTTGCCATCAGGGACAACTAGGAACAACACACACCAGAAATCAAACATTCAAAAAAAATGTTTTAAATACACAGAACCCAAGAAAGTGCCATTGGGAATGGATGAAAACATGACAGAAAAATTTGCTTACTACATACCAGTTGGAGAAACTCTGAAGAGCTTTTTAGAGTCACAGTTATGGAGGAATACACAGTCACAACAGTTTGGGGGTCCTGATGTAGAAATTTTTAAGGATTTATATGATGGAAAAATTTTCAAATGTCACCAGTTCTTTAATGAAAACCCTGAAAGCCTCAAACTGATTTTGTACCAAGATTCATTTGAGATAGTGAATCCCCTGGGTTCTGCTAAAAAGACGCACAAACTTCTTGCAGTCTATCTGTCATTAGCAAATTTACCCATTCATTTGCGTTCAAATACAGATAACATGTTTTTAGTCTTGTTGTATGTTGAGAATGACTTTAAGCGTTTTGGAATAGCCAAAGTTTTTTCAGAGTTGTTGGCAGATCTGAAATCCTTGGAGACAGATGGAATAGATGTAGATGGAGAAACAGTAAAAGGGGGTCTTTACTGTATTGCTGGGGACAACTTGGGTTCTCATTGCATAGGAGGGTTTACAGAAAACTTCAGGTGCTCTCAATATTTTTGCAGGTACTGTGAAGTAACACGAAGTGAGTTTTATGCTGATCCGAATGCCTGTGGTCCTCCACGCACTCCAGAGACATATGACGCGGCTGTTGCTGATCTCCAGTCTGAAACTATCCAAGACGTCAGAGGAATAAAGGTAAACTCCATCTTCAATACCCTTGAGTCTTTTCACGTATCCCAGCCTGGTCTCCCACCTTGTCTAGGTCATGACCTCTTTGAAGGAGTTGTGTCATATGATCTAGCACTTTACCTGAAGAACATTATAAAAAATAAAAAATGGTTCACATACTCCCTTTTAAACAGACGCATTAAACAGTTTAAATATAAAGGATCCGAAGCACTTACAAAGCCATGTACTGTCAAACCTGACGGATCCAAATTGTCAGGGCAAGCCGTTCAAAACTGGAACCTTTTGAGATTGCTGCCAGTTTTGATTGGTGACAAAGTACAAAACCATGAGGATGAAGTATGGCAGTTAGCTCTCCAGTTGAAAGACATTGTGGATCTTATTTGTGCTCAGAGCATTTCCTTGTCCCAGATAGCATTTGCTGACATTTTGATCCAAGAATATTTGGAGATGAGAAAGATGTTGTTTCCTGGAATTCAACTAAAACCCAAGCACCACTATTTGCGCCATTATTCAGCACTGTTGTTGAAATTTGGTCCATTGATGAGGTTATGGACGCTTAGGTTTGAATGTAAACACAGTTACTTTAAAAGATGTGCCAGACACTTGAAAAGCTTCAAAAATATTTGTCAAACTTTGTCAACACGTCATCAGATGTATCAGGCTTATCTTTTAGCAGGGCAAGAGTGCCGTGAACTGCTGCAAGTGAAGGAGAGCTGTGCGTTTTATCCCAACCTCTACAGTGACACTATTCAGCATGCGGTCAGGGAGTTAGCTTTTTCAGAAAGCAATACCACAGTTACCACAGACATTCAGTACAAGGGCACTGCATATAAAAAGGGACAGTTTCTTGTGTACAGAAATGACGAGTGTATGGAGTTTGAACTTCTACTCATCTTGATTCAAAATGACACATCTGTGTATGTTCTAATGGATATCCACAAAGGCATCTTCCTCTCAGAATACCATCTATATTCTGTGACAAAGGACAGTCTTGGGTTACAGTGTATCAACATTAATGACTTGCCTGATTTCTATCCTTTGGTATCATACATTCTTGAAGGATACCGAGTCATTCCACTAAAGCATAGTATTGTGGCAAAATAATGTCCAACTAATAGCTCACTTCTCACTGTAAATAGTTTAACATTAATATAAGTGTTACCTGATCCATACCCTGCTCCATCAAGTGTATGAACTGTATGTGATTTTCTATTTTGTTTGGAGGTGGCATTTCTTCTTCAGTGCAAGTATGAGTGACTCAGAGTGAACCTTCCTAGATGTTGCCATCACGGAAGTCCTACCAGAACTTCAAGCTGTGAACTGTGTGAAGAAAGAGCAGCCATGCAGGATACATACGGGTGCATTCAATGGGATGTAGAATTTCTGCCTCTTGAAGAAACTCCAGAGAGCCAACAGCAAAAGATGGAAAAACTCAAGGTGATGTTCCAGCAAGCTGACGCCAATCCAGAAGAGGTAAAAAGTCTAATGAAGTCCACTTACCTCAAAGAGACATTCACACGAAATTTGGATTTGAAGGGGAAAAGGCTTCTGGACTACTTGACCACAGTTGCTGTCAGCAAAAGCAAGGTGTTCCTTCAGACTTATGCAAGGCTTCAGAGGATGCGGGGACCGCAGAGTGGCTGCTCAGATGATGTGAAAGAGATGGTCCTGCTTCTGCTCAGCTACTTTGAAGAGAAGGAGGAGTCCATGCTTCTCTGTGTTGAAGATACATGTCTGGCAGATGAGGTACAACTGGAGCAAGTGCCTCTGACACCCACTATTATTGTGTGTGATAAGTCTGTTTCATAGCTCTCTCTCTCTTTTTTTTTTTTTTTTTTTTTTTTTTTTTAAAAAGTGCACTTTTTATAGAATGTCATGTGACTGCCGTGTTTATTGATATAACCTGTTAAATAATTTGTTCACAGGACAGTCCTGCTATTCCTCAAGAAGATACATGCTGAGTATTGATCGGAACCTTGTCAGCACAAACATATCCTCCTTCATTTCTGCACTGTGCCTCATGTTCGGGAGCTACTACAATTTTAACATCCATTATCCATCTGAGCTGGCTTCCACTTTAGAGTTTCTTCAGAGGTGAGCAAATATGGCTTTGTTATTTCTCATAACTGAGACTCTGGGATCTGGAGTCTGGCTTTGATGTGGTTGGAGTCCAGGTCTGGCTCTGAGTCTCGGTTGGCTTTGGAGCCGGATTCAGTTGTTTTTTTGTTTTGTGTTTTTTTTGTTTTGTTTTTTTTTTGTGTGTTTTGTTTGTTTGTTTGTTTGTTTGTTTTTTAAATAAAATAACAGTCTGAATCCGGGTCCAAGCCTGGCCGAGACTCAGGGCTAGACCAAGCGTCAGCTGACGTCTGACTACCTATAACCTTTGCTTTGGATTTTAAAAATGCTAAAGTGTGACATATCACTGCAAAAGACACTCGTGAAGGGTGCCAATACTTTTGGCCATGCATTGTTCACTTCCCCACAGCATTTTGGTTATACTTTGTCTTGAACGTGGTCATGGCCATGACTGTGTATATATACGTATATACTTAATTTTTACTTACTTTGTAGGTGTATTTTAACTGATCAATTATAAAAATGCTTAATAAACTTTTATATGATTTTTATTCTACAGGTGTTTCTTCTCCATAAACCCAGAAAAAGGAACCAAAGTAGAGAACAAAAACTCAAAGCGTCGTCTCAGTGTGAACCCTCGAGTCCTCACCCTGATTCAGGATCTCGCTGACCACGAGTGGCGCTAAGCCTAAATCTTGACTCTCTGTGGACTGTTAGTTTTACTTTAATTTTGTTCCACAATGTGTACTGAAACCTTTTACTGGTCGAATGCATGAAGCCAATTCATGAAGATGTTCTTGCTTTGAAGGAATGTTCTTTATAAAAATTAAAAAAAAAAAAAAAAAAAAAACATGCTGCTACTGCAGTGTTTCTAGACCACATGTGTAGGTTTGTTTCACCACGTGGTTTTCCTGATGTGTTTTCTGACCAAGGCCATGGTTGTGGTGACAGCAGGGTGCGTGTTGCGTTGCATGGTGATTATGATCATTTTTGGCACAATATGTGATTTTTGTTTTAAAGTCTTAACAGGTTATTTAACTTTTTCTGGTAGAGGGTCTAACAAATGCTTGTTTCATGAACATGGTTCTTGCTTTGCAGGAATGTTCCACAGCTTTTATAGCCTATATTTTGATTGAATTGTGTAGTTGCTGTGTGCCTTGCATATTGTGTTAGTTGGAAAAAATGCATCCAATTGCTGTCATTTGGCTAATCTGGCTGCAAAATAAATTTCCCAAAAGTGATATTTTCCTCTCTTGTGTTTTCTCAAGATGTATATTTGCATGTTTGGGTGTAGGCGTAGCAGTAATAAATTTGCTGGTTTATGGTTACAATTTTACATTCAAACATAAAATATACATCATAGTAATAGATTTTATGTATAATATAGAGAGCAGCTCCATTTAATATGCACAGTTTCACCGTTGTTCTACCATTTTAAATTAGTTTTTTGTTCGATATTTCCCTGTTAATTTTACAATTTATGGATCCACAATAAGCATTTATTACTTGTAAAAGATACAGGAAATAGTCTATTTATATATAACATCAATGTGTGAAATTAACTTCTTTTTTCTGTAGATTTAACAGTTTTAATGTGAGTTTCATTCACTGTAAATCAATTTACATATTGCGTCTGTAAAGCGATATACTGTGCTGCTGTGTTTTTTACAGGAAGTCCCTGGTAACCCCAGCTGCCAGCGTTTTCCTGTAAAAACAGCACTTTTTTTTTTTTTTTTTTTTTTTTTTTTTTTTTCACAGTGTGGGCATAAATGTATCAAGGGGGTTAATTAGAGAAAAACTGCTAAAAACAATATATTTGCAAATAGTAATAATAACATGCTCACTTTAATTTATGGACATTTTTGACAGTACTTACTCACAGGCTCGGCCAACAGCAGATACAACAAACTAAGCACTTGAATGAGATTAAGACAAAAATAATGCAACCCTTCCTTTCGAAATGTAAGGTTAAAAAACAGCTTTTTCGTAGGCTGCAGGAAAGACGCAAGCTAAGTACAAAAAAAGGGGAGGGGTCTTTACCTGGGTGTTTATATTGGTGCTGTTCAAAGCCTGCTTGGATCAGTCACATGACTTTGTTAAGAAATGATGTTAAAGGATAGGTAGATAGGCCCTATACTATGAAGTTAGTTCAGCCTACTCAGGATATCTTCCCCTAGATTCACCCTGACAGTGGTGATCAGATTAAATGGTCACACAAAGCTCGTTATCAACTCATTAAGTTTACCCAAGCTTTACCCTGAAGTTATTTGGATAAGCTAAAATCTGGCATCACAATATAGGTCTCTAGCCCTTGTCTGCTCTGATTGTCTCTCAGAAACACACCAACTATTCTCATGTCACATTTGACTGTGTGAAATAGTTTCATTATTATATAAATTTTTGCACACACTTGTGCAAGTTAAAAAGCTGCAAATTGTGTTGAGGTATTTGAAGGAACTAGCAAAAATAATAATAATTATTATTATTAATAATAATTATTAATTATTGTCTGGTCTAGAAAATTTGAAACTGATGTCTGTCAGCATTTTTTCCTGCTTTGCCTCTTCTTGTTTCTGTTTATGGCAAATGAGTTACATTCTAAATATAAAGCAGGTGGGGAGAGGATGAAATACAGCTCACTGAGCTCAGGTTTAAAATATAAAAACAACACTACCAGAACTCACCTGTAACTTGACACGCCTATCTCTGTTAAACCAGTCAGACTGGTTAAATGAGGGACTTCACTTCTTTCTTTGCTTTGGTGTTTATGCAAAGAAGGAAGTGAGGTGTAGAGTGAAGGACACAGTGGTGAACATCGGGTAACTATAAATTATTTTAACTAAAGTAATTGTTTACATGTGTGTTCAAGAATCTTTGAATGATGCAACTATATTCAGGGGGGTAGGTGGCTTTAGCTAAATATATGTCATTTTAAATGTACCTGACATTAGTGATGAAAAACTACCTTTAACCTGTAGTTTGTGTAACATTAACATAGAGTCACAAACAAATTATATTAGAGTGCTGCGCTATGTAAGAGCACAAGAAAGAACATGGACACTAAGTCATAGGGAAGAATCAGATTTAGGCTAGGGGAATCCCCACTGTAAGTCCTGCATTTTATATATTTTACATTACTACCGGACCCATATATTCCTTTCTTTATGCACAATGCAAATTGAATAGAAAAATAAAATTGGTTATAGATGTTGTTGTTCTTCTCGCTCTGATGCAGAATAGTCATGGTAAATTTCTTGCATAAATCCAAAGGGTTTTTAAGTTGTACAACACATCACTAATAACTAGTAGATGGTAAGAGAGTCTCTTCAGATACACATCTATACGTCACTCAAATCTTTGATCACTGAGTACCAACATTTTCAACAGCATTTATGGAAAGGTGTTGAGTAAGTAGACCTTTGACTTGATTTGAACTTTAATGAAAGCCTCTAATATTTCATCTTCATCATAAATAAATTCATTGTCTCCTGGTATGTTGATTTGTCAAGAACTGTGATTTCTCACATCTATTTTTTGATAATACATTGAAAAATTACAGATTACATACTGCAGCTGTAACATTAAAAATAATTTTTGCCCTCTCTCTTTGACCAGGTAGCGACTGTTTTTACCAACATGAAAAGGGATCACGCTCAGCTGACATTACAGTTCTTATTGAATACTAATTGTCAGTCTTATTCCTACAATATGCAGTTCAGCATTGCCAGGTACCAGGTAAGAGGGCATGAGGAGTATGCCCCTGCCCACACATTGTTAGCTGTAGAAAAGTAGCAGTGAAGGTGAACAACATCCAAATATGGACTGCCACTTCAAGGCCAGTAAGGAAAGCAGGGAGTACCATAGCAACACAAAAATATGACCACTTTATTTAATTATATTTAAAGAAATGTTAATAGAGTGTTATGGGTTTGAAACGTACGTTTTTCCTATACATTAACATCATATTAGTAGTGTATAGTATTAACAGAAAAGGAAAACAATGTGGAAAAGTTTCATTTATAAGATTGCTATATTCCTTTATGTAATTAGTTTGTCCTGCCATTTTTGTAGGGGAAGGCTATGAGATTTGTTTCCATTTCTGGTGTCTTCCTCTCTGTTTCCAACAGAATCCATCACAAACCAGGTGGCCCTGAACCTACATCTGGACCTCACCTAGAAGGTGAACCCAGCTGTGTGTCCGTGAGAAGTGATTGGTCTATGGATGAGCCCATTAACTTTAAAATACCAATGCCCTCTGCTGTTAGAAAGTAAGATACAGATTAATTTTAAGTGTATAGTTATGTGCAAAACAATAGCAGTGTGTTTAAAACAACAGAGGCAAAGTTCCATGTTCCTAATAGCATTTATTGCCATACATACAAAGGCACTGAGAGCTGTGCACATTCAATCCCAAATGAAAACATGAACAATTTTGCCTTTTATTTTCTCTCTTTTTTGGGCATTTCTTCCTCAGCATAAGGCAGTAGGACTTCTTTCAGTATTTTTAGGTACTGAAACTGGTCCATGGTGCCTGTTATATGATAAATGGGCCCCACTCCAAACCATTATACTTGCACCTCCATGTTTTACGGTCTTCACGGTGTACTGTGGCTTGTATTTAGTGTTTGAAGTTTGTCTCACAAACTGTCTACAGCCTTTAGATCCAATGAGAACAATCTTGCTCTCATCTGTCCATACAATATTGTGCCACTTCTCTTTAGGCCAGTCAATGTGTTCTTTGCCAAACTGTAACCTTTTCAACATGTGTTTTTTTTTTTTTTTGGTAGTTTTTTTCAACTGTGGTACTTTACAAGGGTTTCTTGCAAATAGTTTGGCTTCACATAGGCATCTTCTGATTGTTGAAGTACTCACAGGTAAATGGAGATCTTCTCTGATCTCTCTGGGGCTGATCATTGGATGCTTCTTTGCCATTCTTGTTATTCTATGATCTAGGTGGATGGTAGTGCTCCTTTTTCTACCCTACCCATGTTTTGGGTTTTCTTTCCCATTTCAAAGCATTTGAGATCTTTTTAGCTGAGCAGCCAATTAACTTTTTGATCAAAGTTCTTTCTGGAATGACCCATTTTACTCACTGAGCAAGGACTAAAACCAGCAGGCACAGCATCTGCTGCCTTTCTTAAATAATGGGCCATAATTGACACCAATTTCTTCACAGATTGAATGACTTCCCTAACTGAACACCACACACCCCTTTCACTGAATTAGTCAATTATCCCCAATGAGGAGCGTGCATGTCATGTCTTTTAAGTCATACTATGGAAAAATATATAAAATGATCAAAAATTAATGAGAATAATAAATAATTAAAGGAGTATTTGAATTATAATTTTGCTGAAAATTTCATGTCATCTAGGTCTGATTCAATAATTCAGAGGTAACAAGTGAAAATATAATTAATAGGAATAAAAACTAAAAAAAACATATAAAACATTGCACGGCCACGCTGTGCTAATTATATATTTTAAAAAATAAATGTAGAGGTAGGAATTGCAATTAATATAAATCTCAAAGTATTCACAACATTCCTGAACAGAAATAGGCCTCTGCACCTGGGGTGATGGTGTGGCCATGAAAACAATGTGACATGCCATTGGATGTTGGGACACATAATAACATGACGCTAAGCATCGGCCAATGAATGTGAACTAACAACCACAAGGTCGCGGGTATGGCTGCACTGTAGGAAAAAATCCTAAAATAAAAGTATTTTGCTGTGCATTTTACAGTTTTGTTCTGTTCTTTTAGAATATCATTAAAGTTACGTAAATAGACTGTGATTTCACATTTCAAATGTAAATTAATGTTAAATCACTGTAATGTTATAAAACTTAATTTTCATGATTATTAAATGTATCTGTCTGTACATATGCATATTTAGATTGTTAAAATACATTCACAAATGTATCATGATTGAAAGATTGAACTGTTGAATTTAGGGAGATCGTGGCTCAAGAGTTGGCAGTTCGCCTTGTGATCAGAAGGTTACCGGTTCGAGCCCCGGCTCGGACACTCTCGGTATTGTGTCCGTGGTCAAGACTCTTCACCTACTGCTGATGGCCAGAGGGGCTGATGGTGCGATATGGCAGCCTCGCCTCTGTCAGTCTGTCCCAGGGCATGCAATCCATTATTATTTGAACCAACTGTTAACTGTATATTTATGTATTATGATTCATATTGCCACATTCATTGCCCTTGTTTATAGGTAATTTCATTGTTTGATCACGTTAAAATGTTCCTAATTTATTGTCTAAAAGCACTTGGAAAAGGCAGAATCCCATGTAAAATTAGCGCAACAAACTGTATTGTTATTACTGAAAATAACTGTATTTTCATGGGACAGTTATTTTCTGTTATTTTCTGGTAGTATTTTGGCGGCCCAGCTGCCTGAATATTACTGTTTTGTTAGGATTTGTATTTTTTTCCTATTTCTAGATAATTTCATTGTTTAATCACATTAACATGTTCCTAATTTAATGTTTAAAACCACTTGGAAAAGGCAAGATCCCATGTAAAATTAGCGCAACAAACTGTATTGTTATTACTGGAAATAACTGTATTTTTATGGGGAAGTTATTTTCTGTTATTTTACAGTAGTATTTTGGCGCCCCAGCTGCCGGAATATTACCGTTTTTTTAAGATGTTTTTTTAAACAGTGCAGCTCCAATCAGCCCGAACTCTGTTATCGTGGTTCCAAATTGGTAGATGTCATTCAATGTCCTCCGTTGAGAGTGTCACCAACACACAAGACCCAACCGACCATCAAGTATCCGGCAGCAAACGTCTCCGCAGGACAACTGGGCTCTCCCAAGTGCGGGAAAGTGTCAATTCTGTTACGGGACCAGTTGATCAAATCCATAGTTATTTAAGTTTTAGAGAACAAGACTGTGAAACTCTTTGAGGGTTAGAGTTGGACGAGACTAGACAAACACACAGTAGCAGCAGCAGGGAAGGTAAGGGAGGGAGAGGGGGAAAGATGCGTCCGCCTCCTCCGAGAGCCAAAAGATGCGTGCCATGTCTCCTGTACAGTACAGAACGCGTTCATTTTGTCAAATTTACATTGTGACTCTGAAGTGCTCTACTGTACGTTTGTAGTTCATTCCCACAAAAAAACATTCCACTTTAGACCACTGGATTATGTGTCTGCCTTGCAAAATGTCAACAAAACATTGTGCACCGTCAAAGGCACCTGCGGAAGCACCAGAAGTCAGAGGAAGATGCTAACCATCGCACAAAAAGTTGGACTTCAGGACAGGCTAAAGAAAGGTAGAAGTTACTGTATTTTTCAGACCATAAGGCACACCGGATTATAAGGTGCATTAAGCCAAACAAAATGGTCAGATAAGTCAAACTTTACTTGAATCATTCTTCTTGCTTCCGTACTATTGATTCATTAATGTTGAATTCTGTCAAGAGATGTATTCTAAAGACACTTCTTCAGCTGAGAGTCAGAGAGTAGAAACACACACGCTGCAGTTTTTACTTGCAAGGGCAGTCACAGAGCACTCGCACCTGAGAGTGGGGGCTCAGGGACTCGCGCTCTGCCACTGCTCTGGGGTCCGTTCTTCGTACCTCGCTAAGTAAGTTAGCTGGATTTGATTGTTGACGATTTCGCGTGATCTTGGATCGTTCGGTTCTCCGAAGCTCATCCGGGACTTGCTGTCATAGCAACAGATCCGTAAGCGTAAACCTACTTGGGAGCAGGCTTACTTTATGTAAACAGGATTAGATCGCGGCCACTCAGGTATGTCCGCTTCATTTATACGAAAGCAACAGCGATATTTTCCCACTGTTTTTCCATAAATAAATATTATCAATGTAACTAAAGATAATGCAGTATTTGATTCTTTTATTGATTTCATACAGATACATACAGGTCATTTCCTAAAAAAAGGGAAATGTACTATTAATAATCCTATTTCATGTATTTGATTATTTCAGATGTAATTCATATTTTAGAGTAGTAATAGTAAATTACTTCGTGTAATCAAGATGAGAGACCACGGCTATAAAAGCGAAGGTGGATTTGGGAAGTCTGTCGCAGCCATGTCCTGTCCGTTTGTACGCGAGCAACCCATTGCGGAAGGTGCAAGATTGATAAGGAGAGTTTTCAGAATTCAGCGTATATTGCGGGATAGACAGGATCCTTTAGCTCAGCGCGACAGTGTGCTCATAGAGAGATATCGATTTCCCCGTGAGGGTATTATTTACTTAACCAACTTGTTGACGAGGGGGTGCAGGACCACCACCTGTCTTTTTTTGCTCTGCCCTTTTCTTGGTTGCTGTTATAAACAAACAAACAGATTATTTCAGGGTCTCTTTTCAAGAGACTAAAAGCAATATAAGTGATAAATATTACCATTCTGTAGAATATTCTTATATTTCACTTTTACTTGTTCCCATGTTCTAGTGGGTCCTGTTGTGGCTCTAATGTGAAAGAGGATATAATGTAATATGATATGATATAATATGATATAATGTAATATAATATAATAAATTACTTACGAGTTTAATTTGTCAGCAACTTTCTGCCAGCCCTCTCTCCTTGCTTTTGCAGCCTTTGCAGTGTTCCCTTGCGTTTTAATTAAACTCTGAAACTCCTGAAATCCCTCAATCAAGAGTTCTTGCTCTGCTGCCCAAAAATACTGAGCGCGCTCCTTCGACATTTTCGCCGACCAATCAAAGGGTTGCCGATCAATGTTTCTACTATAGATGCGTAGCCCCTTTTAAGCCACCCAGTGATCTCACATTACTTCATCCAGCTGTACTAATCGTCAACAACAGGTGTGTTCGGAGACCCCGGAATAGCGAGCTCAAAGTTGGCGCGATGATTTGATCTTGGATGTGTCATTTGATCTTGGATGTAGTAAGCGAGGTACGAAGAACGGACCCCTGGTCTTTATTTATATACAAAGGTAATACAACAGTGAATACGTCTGTTCGTAGACAGAGGAGTGTTGATGTGTATGTGTGTGTGTGAGAGATTCTGAAGGAAGCGGCCCCTCTTTTTATTAGGGAGAGAAGCGCCTTGAGGCGACTTTTGTTGTCATTTGGCGCTATATAAATAAAATTGAATTGAATTGAATTGAATAAGTGTTCAGCTCTCCTCTTCCTGGTAGGGAGTGAAACTGCTTGTTCAGCTCTGTGGGAAGAAACTTATAAAAGAGAACAGAACAAGTCTTGTAGTGAACAACAGTCTAAGTCATCAAAAGGTCATCATGCAGTATTCTATCATATGCAAACTTATATCATTAAAAGTTTATACTGACTACTAAGTACAATTTTCTAATGACAAATTCTCTCGCAACTGCTCTGTTTTCATGTTCTGGACCTGAAAACAGGGTTTGATCTTTGGTTTCAATCTATAATACTGGACTTATTTTAGGGAGGAACGCTGGTTTGAGCATGGAGTCAAGGAGGCCACTTACGTGAAAAGGGAAAGACCATCTCTGAATCAAGGAGGTGGGCTAAGGGGACATCTTTCAAATCTTACAATGCTATGATTGCAGCCATTCCCCCACTTTCTGTGAATGGCCATTGATCAGTGGTCTTTGATCAATGGTCATGAGAATTTGCATATTAATTATCAAAGAACTGACCTCCCAGCCCATTGTCCCTTCAGTGGTGTTAGTGTCAGTCATTATGGAAATGTACTGTTTTTAAGTTTGGGGAAGCCTGGATGATTCAGCTGCACGTTTTCCAAAGCAAATTCAGCAGAATCATTGTTGCATTGTCTGCATAGGAAAATAAAAAAGTAGTGTTTGTTTTTCAGGAATATAAAGACAGAGCAAAAAATATCTTTAATTGACTGATGTTTGTGCAGTATTTGTGTTAAAAATAAATGATTTGTCATGCTCGTTTATGCTGCCCACACAGAGACAAACAGGACAGCTCAGAAGTTTCCAATTCTCTGCCTGCCCAGCAACATCAAACTGAAGTGAACTCCATATTTAAGGTCTGTAAACGCACAGCAACTAAAAAAACACACCTCCCTTTCCCTTAATTTATCTCTCTGTGGTCTTTAGACCATTGGACTATGTGTCTGCCTAGCAAAAGTCAGCTTTTCTGTTATTTTTGCACTTCTCTTTTTACACTCATTTATTACAGCTGCTGGGGGACAAAATAACTACTTTTGTGAAGAACGAGCTAAAGAAGGCACAGAATGAACTCAATTCAGATTACACCCAATCATCAGAGAGTCAGACACATGATGAGGAGGTGTTGGGCAGTGAGGATGAGAAGCAGAGGAGAAGCAGTAGAGAGGCATTTCTGAAGATCACAGTTAACTTCCTGCAGAAAATGAAACAGGAACAGCTGGCTGCTTGTCTGCTGAGCAGTAAGAGAATTTCTTTTCAAAAACTATTATTTTATTATTATTATTTTTATTATTATTATTTTATTGAAATTCTAATGCTCTGGTTTATTGTGCTTTCCTTAAGAATACCCTGGTCCAGATTGTGAATTAAAATATAAATGTAGCCTGAAAAATAAGTTCCAGTGTGTGTTTGAGGGGATTGCTAAACCAGGAAACAAACAGTTAGGCATGAGGATTCAAACCAAGAGCTAAGGACGTCTGTGTCCAGATCGGAAGGGACAGACAGCTGACTAAAGGCTGAGGAGAACCGGGCGGCAGCGGAGGGGTCGATGATCTGACAGCGGCGAGAACTGTTTTGAACTGTAGTCCGCGGAAACACAGTATCAAATAACACAGCCTTATGGTCGGAAAAGACGGTGTCAAATATTTCCATATTAGACACAGGTAAACTGTAAGATAAGACCAGGTCTAGTGTGTGTCCGTGATCATGAGCAGGGTCAGACATGGATTGAACCAGGTTAAAAGAGTCAATAAGGTTTAAAAACTCCTTCGCCAAGGGTTTGTCAAGACAGCAGACATGAATGTTAAAATCTCCCACAATGAGAACATAATCATAATTGGGCATAACCCCAGCTAGAAATTCTGAAAAGTCATTTATGATATCCTTATTATATTCAGGGGGATGATAAATAACAGCAAAGAGCACTGAGTTAGAGCAAATGACTTCAAAACATGTCAGCTCAAAGCTGAACGCTAAAGGCTGTAAAAACCATTGTTTACATAGCCCATTAGTCCAATAACAGAACACTAGTTTGAGAAAAATGTCCATCCCAATCAAACCAGATAACTATTACACTTACTTTGGGAATCTTCACCTTGGAGAAATGACATTCCATTTCCCTGCAACCAGTTTTGGAAACCAGTAATGGAGCAGCCATACCTTCAACGTTGACTGCCACCCAAAAAAAACCCTGCTGTTTGTCACAGTTTTGGGTCTTTGTGACCCAGCATTTTGAGTTCTTGTATTTTATATCATGGTTTATGTTCTAAGTCCTTTGTTGTACTGTTTTGATTATTGTCATTTCCCTAGGTTTCAGTTAGGGTTGTCAAGGGTTTAGTTCTTAGGTTTTATGTGATGGCTATGTTCTGTGTTGCGTCTGCTGTGCCTTTTTGTCCCATGTTTCAGGTCCCAATGTTCTGTCTCCCCACTCTGTTAAGTTTACATGTCTTGAGTTCAGTCAGTGTGTTTCCTCTTTTACTTTGAAGGTCCGTGTCCCATGTCAGTTTTTCTAGTTTGCTTCCCTTGTCTCGTCCAGTCTAATTACTCCCAGCTGTGCTCTCCTTCTGTGTCTCATTTCCCTCGTTATCCCTCAGTTTATTTATTTATTACCAAATTTCCCCTTGTGGGACAATTAAAGGATTATTCTATTCTATTCTATTTAAGCCCTATGTTTCTCTGTGTTAGTGTCACGTTCTCCCTCATATCTGTGTGTGATTTTCCCTGTTTCTCCTTGTGCCTCAGTTTTCCCAGTTTGGTTTTGTATGTTATTTGTGTCCCACCATGCCAGCAATAAAGCTGTGTTTTTTTTAGTTTGCTTTTGTCTCTGCGAGTTTGCATTTGGGTCCTTCTCTTGCCTGCCCACAGCCGTTGTGTGACACTGTTGACACATGGCCATAGCTCCATATGGCCTCATTATCTGGAACTTCAAGTTCCAGTGGATCCTTTATGAAACCACAATTCTATAGAGTGGAAGTTCTTAAGTAGTACAGTTTTCATGAACACCCTAAGGGGAATAACAGCAAAGTTCAGATGTGAAATTAAAGTGTATTGTTGGATGTGAACTTGACTTCAAAGATTGCTAATGGTGATATTCATCATCATCAAGTATAAGACAAACAACATGATCTCATGACCAACCATCCTGTGAGGGTGTAAGTAATTTTCGCAGTAGACCCTGAGATGTGAAGATTTCAGGCTTGTAGTTAAACAATCACTGCATGCTGCAGTTCGGTACTGTAGATGTCTTTTCTTGGTCTCTATTCAGGATAGCATTCCTTTAATTCCAGAATATCTTCAGACTATATAGCACAGTAACTCTTGTAGTCTGAATGATTAGAGTTCTGCAAACTGATTGCATATCTTCTCCCCATATTCTTTCCATTAGATTTCTGTGAACTAAATCTGGATCTAAACACAATACACAGAAAACTCAAAGAAGAGGACCAGCAGTATGTTGATAATTATGAAAGATTTGATCATTGGCCTCAGCTGCTGTTTACCAACACTCTGACGGGTCACTGTTAATGGGAGGTTGAGTGGAGTGGAGAGGTTTGTATTGCAGTGGCTTACAAAGGAATAAAACGGAAAGGAAACGGCGATGACAGCAGGTTTGGCGAATACTCACAATTACAAATCAAGAGCCATCCCTGTCTCCTCCTCTGCCTGTCACAAAGTAGCAGTGTATGTGGACTGTCCTATGGGCACTGTGTCCTTCTATAACATAATCTCCGGCACACTGGTCCATCTCCACACCTTCAACACCACTGAACCTGTATACCCTGGGTTTAGAGTTGGGTTACGTGACTCTCATATCTATATCTGTGCTGACTCAGAAAACTGAACCAGAGCTCATAAAGTAGCAATAAAGCAAAGTTACTGAGCTACAGTAACAAAAGTGTCATCCATATATATTTAAAAAATACATAACATTATAAATTTGAATGTGATAAATGTTTCAAATGTGTTTGAAATTACACCGAAAGATCTCGTGCCACCTTCTTAACTTCTAGATCACGCAGTAGTAGTGGAAATAGAGTATATATAGTATATGTATAGAAGTGTGATCTATGATATTTAAAATAAAACTGATGAAAGAATAAAAAAAATAAACAGGCAAAATGTTCGATCCAGTGAACTGATGGTTGTAATATGTGTGTAATTTATTGGCATGGTTCAGAGGCTTTGGGATAGTAATCCTGTAGCACCACCATCTGGCCAAAAGGGAGGTATTTAGTCGTTATTGAAAAAATAAAAAGTAAAAGAGAGGGAGACAAAGATTTAGTAAGTCAGGGGTGTCCAACTCCAGGCCTCAAGGGCCGGTGTCCTGCAGATTTTAGATATCACAGGTCAACACATTTAAATCAAATGATTAGTTCATTACCAGGCCTCTGGAGAACTTCAAGACATGTTGAGGAGGTGTAGCCATTGAAATCAGCTGTGATGGATCAAGGACACATCTAAAACCTGCAGGATACAGGCCCTCGAGGCCTGGATTTGGACACCTCTGTGGTAAGTCATGTCTCATGGTATGTTCCAGGTCCCAGGTCATGCTTGTGTAGTCATGTCATATAGTTCAAAGTTCAGACTGGATTAAGAACATGACAAAAAGTGAAGCTTCAGGAACAAACATGAGATCCTTCAAGATTACAGGCTCTGGTATAGAAATTCACACTTTGGATCAGACTCTACTGGACCTGTGAAGAATGAGATCAGAAGAGCATAAGCGAACACTGATACAAGTTCATTGCGTTGATGTGTGATGGTTTGACTCAAATGAGCAGCAGTAAGGAAATACGAACACATATTCTGTTATCAGCTCTAGTTTGTGTTTTAAGCTGCTATCAAAACATTAGATTTTCTCTCTGCACAATTGTTTTTGCAAATTTTGTAAAGCACCTGTATTTAAATTTACATATTGTATATTTTATTTTTGGCACGTGTTGTATATATTTCATTGTGTATAATGTATTGATACATTGGGATTTCCTTGCCATTTTTTAAATCGAGCATCCCTCTCTTCATTTCAAATAAATAAATTAAAATTTTGATTACTCTGCTGGTTTTAGTCATAATAGTAACAGAACTTGATACATTTGAAGATTTCAAGTTGAATAAAACTAGAAAATAAATAGTATGAAGTACATAGTGAAATATTTTCAACCAAAATACAGTTGGATAGAAACAACCACAAGACAGAATAAAATGACTAGATTAGGTGCTCAGTGTTGGTGATATTGATGGTCCTCGGGGGTTTGGGGGCCCCACCACCCCCATTGATAACCCAGTGTAAAATCTCCTATCTCTTCTGCAAACTCTTAGCACTCACAATGGCAAATACAATCCAACAACGCTATCTTGTGGTTGAATGTGTTAATAGCAGAGTATTTTTTATTTTATTTTTTGCTTTGTAACATTGCTTATTAAGTTTGGCTTGTGAAATGTTGAAACAAAGCAGAATTTATGATAACTAACTTTGTAATCGTACAAAGCAAGACAGTTTTGAAGGTGAAGTAAATCTTTGTGTAGATCAAATGATAAATTCGTATTCTGTTCCAAATACAGTGTACAGGCTCAGGGTGATATCTAAAACCTGCAGGACACCAGCCATTGAGGCCTGGAGTTGGACACCCCTGCCTTAGGCAGTATCGGCAGAAGGCATAGCATGCATTTTCACAATTAAGCAGATGACACCCAACTTTATCTATCCATCAAGCCAGACAACACACACCAATTAGTTAAATTGCAGGAATGTCTTAAAAACATTCCTGCAATGTTTTTAAGACATTCCTGCAATGTAGTTCGTGCATTTATTACTTCCAGGCTCGACTACTGTAATTTGTTATTATCAAGATGTCCTAAAACCTCCCTGAAAAGCCTTCAGTTAATCCAAAATGCTGCAGCAAGAGTGCTGACAGGGACTAGAAAGAGAGAGCATATTTCTCCTATATAGGAGAAATATGCCCCTCACTGGCTCCCTGTTAAATCCAGAACTGAATCCAAAATCAAATGAATTGAATTTATGTCTGTCACCCCCAGCTCAGCCTGCTGTCTTTTTGTCAGTACGACCATCTCCAAACCATACATAATGGTCATTCTCACAACCATCTCTTAAATCTTCGCTTTCAGTCTTGCTGTAATCCTGTCACAAATCACCCCCGTCCATGTGTCCACCCACTCTCTGTCTTGCTTCTACTTACCCTACCTACTCTCACTACACTATTTAGTAGCATGTAGCATCATGGACCATAGAGACTCCTGCCTTATTTCTTATCTATCAACCTCTAAGTCTTCATCGCAAACAAGAAGGGGTTTAGAGCAGATCCCTAATGTAAACCCACCCCCATCTTGAATCAATCTGCCACTCCTACTGTAAACCTCAACACTATCTTGCTGTCTACATACAGTATATGTCCTACATCACCTGCACATACTTTTCTGCTGCTCCTGACTTCTTTGTAGATTATCATAGTCCTTCATTCCTATATATGCATTTTCTAGCTTCACAAACTCTTTCTAACCTTATTCTCTATCAACAATCTCAACGGAAACATCCCATTTGTAGTGTTCTTTCTCAGGATGAAGCCATACAACTGCTTACTGAACATCACCTGTCTTAGCCCAACTTTCCTTATTCATCAGCTTCTCAAAGTATTCTGTTGATCCTCTTTCCACTATCTTTCACAGTTGTTAGTACATTTCTGGCTCTATCCTTAATCACTCTTCAGCTTTTCATTTTCGTCTATAGTCACTTTTCAGCTTGATCTCTCTACCAAGCCAAAGAATACAAGTCCTTTTTTCTTCCTTAGTTTCCATTTCAGCTGCATACATACAGACATGCATCTCCTTTGCATTCGCCACCTCTCTTATTGCAATATCCCTAGACTCCCAGTGCTCATGCCCACTTTTGCATCTCACTTTTTATTTTTTGTTTCACTTACCTCATCCTTTGAATACTTTCCTATCCCATCCATCCTTGTCCTCTTACAGCTAAAGATGATATGTGAAATACAGGTTTTCCACCTTTTTAGAAATTCCACAACCATCTATCATTTTTCAATTCTCTTCTTAATTTGCATTATACCCACCCAACACTTCCTCATCACCCCTGTTCCCTTCACCTACATGTCCACTGAAATCTGCTTGAAACACCAATTTCTCCCTGCCCACTGTAGACACTCTCTACCACTTCATGCAACTTTCAGAATTCTTCTTTATCCTCTCACTGATATCGAACTTGTGCAGCATACGCACTGCCTTCAACTTCAAACTCATGATCTTGTCTGACACATATAATCATCCTTCAAGATCAGCCTTATCAAGTTTCTCTTCCCATCTACACCGTGGTAGAACATTTTGAATCAAGTGCTCCTGACATTCTTCCCTTCATCCAAGTCTTCTGTACACACAGTAGATATACCTTCATCTCTCCATGTGATCAGCCAGCTCTCTCCCTTTACAAGTCATACTCCCTGCATTTAAAGTCCCTATTCTAACCTCTGAACTCCTAACGTTCTTCTCGCTCGCTCCCTCCTAGCATGCTCTCCCCAAATAGCATAGTCTCCAGCACCATGTTGGCCAACAGCACTAGAGGCAGTCGTAGTTAACCTGAGCCCTGAGCATTTTGGTACAGAGCCATTCTTTATGATCTGCATGTTTGAATTGACCATCATTTTATACTGGATGCCCGTCTTAATTCAACTCTATCCATTTATCTTAGCTTGGGGCCAGCAGCCCTACCTTCACTGACTGGTAGGGGACTCAATGGTACTGCACCACTGGATGCCAAAATCAAGAAACACACTTTTGAATATGGAGTGAAATTAGATCCCCTAAACTCTCCAGACTCTAATGAGCTAAGCTGAGGGATACAAACACCCAAATAAAACTGAAATTATTGTTATCTACAAAATTTTACATGACAGACTAAGAGAAATAATGTTAATCTCAGTAAACACTGAGATTGCCAACTTAAATAAGAACGAAGAAAATGTATTTACCTGAAATTCTAGTTCAGACCAGACCATATATGATTAGGGTTAAACCTTCATTAACAGAAATCCAGCTACACATGAGCTAGATGACAATACTGTTAGCAATTTTAAACTGATGAGCCAGTATTATGACTTATAACTCTACTCAGTATCATGAGAATCCATCTTTTCACAGATCAGTGAACACTCAAACAGTACAAACAGGAAACTGCTAACTGTAGGTTACATAACCTGTAACCTACAGTTAGCTCTGTACAGCAGCTGTGGTCCACTCTAATGACCTGATGTAACATTTAAATCTGGTAAAATAAAAATAAATCACAGTATTACACATTAAACACAGCAAATTCCTTAATGTGTCCAAGCCTTTTACAATTTCCTGTTTATGCATTTTATTTGATAATAAAAGTGATTAAATGCATATCTATGCACTAAAAAATGGTTGGTTAAAAATAACCCAATTTGTAACCTAGTGCTGGGTCAAACCCAGCACTGGGCGTGCTTCAGCCCAGCACAATGGGTTAGGACAATTATCCACAAATTGAGTTAAATTTACCAATGTTTAAAGTTGAGGTTACCAAAAATTGGGTTGACCCATCACAGGTTTCAACCATTAACATGTAGGTTCTATTTAAGTTCAGCTCAGTTGGATGAGCGGGGGCCAGTATGCCGCATGGCTGAGTGGTCAGCCCAGGTTCGAGTCTGACCTGTGGCCCTTTGCCCTCTCACTTTCCTGTCAGTCTTCACTGTATCTGTCTAATAAGGTCAAAAAAGGGATTCCTACATACTATAAAATTCAGCATATACAAACTACATTCAAAACAGATTGTCTGAAAACTGCTTTTATTGCCATACGATACATAGAATAAAGAAAGCAAAATTCACACAAAATATATAAATAAAAGTAAAATGCAAGCAAAAGAAAAGGTATAAAGTCCATTGTATTATATCCATTACTTCAAATCAGCCTTTGGTTACAGCACATGTACATGTTAATAAAAATGAAAACATGTTATGTAAAGCCAGCTCTGTTTTAGAAGAAATTGCATGTAAAAACTCTTAACATAAAAAAAAAAAAAAATATTCAACACACATCAAAACTTTGGAAAAGTGTCAAGAGGGAATCTCCCTCTCAGACCAATTCATGCACCTTTATGAGCAACATTTTACGCTTCCATCATAGCTAAATGAGCCCTTGTTAATTTGATCATCAAGCCTTTTCCTGACATTGCATAGACACTCCTTCAGAAATCCAGCTGCTGACCTATGTGTTCTACCAGGGCTGAACCATCTTGAAATTCTTTAACAAAAGAAAAGAAAAGGGTCAGTAAAGTAAAATTTCACAAATGTGTTGCAGTTGTTTGATTAATGTCAAGTTGTCTGTAATCCTGGAGCGGTGAGCTTGAACACTGTGCTTGACATTTGTTCAGAGAGGACAAAACAACAATGAAGCAGACCAGTGGTTGTGAATGTTTGCAATTAATTGTTAGGAGATGGACTATGTAAAGATCAAGTATCATGTTTCACACACTTTATACTGTCACAAGGTTGTACAAACCTTTTTGCCAACTTCTCCATAGATTTACAACAAATGTTATTATTTATGCATCTATAATGTGCATATGACTGAAGAAGTCACTTGGATGAGTGAGGAAACGTTTCTCCCACTGAAAACGCTATGTCCAGATGAACAGAAACAACCTTTTGGGATTTACTTACCTGGATGATTGAGCATGCATCGAGACATATAATGTGCATTCATTTGTTAAAGATGTATGTTGCCTATGTTGCTGTCGCCATCACAATCTAGCTAAGCAAGGGGATGCGCGTGCCCTTTGCGTGGTCTAGTGAACGAGGGGAAAAAAAGGGGTCAAAGTATTAGTGCTATCTATCTTTTTTTAAATCTAAATTGGACGAATAATATTTGCCTTTAAAGTTTAAAATGAAAATATGCTGTTAGATAGTTTAGGGTAAATTAAATAATTAAATGAAATAGTTTAGATAGACTGTGTTCCATTTTCTTTTCTTTTGACCTTTTTTCAACAAATGCAACACCGAGTCTCATGCGTTCTTTAGCCTAGATACAGTGATCTCTAAATTGTTTGTAAAACAGAGCAACTTCAACCTCATTTCAAATAATATATTTAAAAGATGATATCAAGCATTTTTAAGTAGAAATAACTATAGCTTTCTCCATCACAAGCTAGCTGGTGTTATCTGTACAAAGGCCTCCAATGAGTAGGTAAAGTTCTAGAATAAATCAGTAAATTGCAATTATTAAAAAAAAAACTGTGATTTTCAGACTGTTAGAATTCACTTTTTACTTACTGTTTTTTATTTCATAGTAGTGGTCCAGTGAAGTCTGATCTGGTCACAGTCTAGTTGAAAATGCCAGTTTGAGAAGAATGATGTGGCTTTTTCTGAGGCTTATCTTCAACCCAAGCAATTGGGTAATATTTTGACCCAATATCTCATCAAAGCTACCCAACCTAATTATTCAAGCCAGGGAGGCCATTAAAGAACCCAGCACATTGCCAACCCAACTCCTAAATCACAATTTGTGAACCCATTTTTGGTCAAACTAACCCAACTTATTAACCTAAGGCTTTTACCCAGAAGTCGAGTTATGAAATTAACCCAGCATTTTTTAGTGTGTATGGGTATAGAATTCAGCAAACCATGTTTAGGTTTAAAACTTTAAATAACACATTGCTAAGTGTTAAAAGTAAGTCATGAGGAGCTGGACTCTAAACTAACACATTTTCTGTTCAACCAACGCAGTATAAACCATGAAGGCGTGTCGGCACCTGCAGGCAAAACATAAAAATCCACAGAGGTTGCACAGTATCGCACAGAAGAAAGTGAGCTGCAGACTGAAGCACGGTGGTGATGAACATTTGGTAAGTTCATTGAAGAGAAACTGTTTCATGAAATATCTACAGAATTACATAATTTATTTTGTTAGAATATTATTTTAATTAAAGTTTTAATTGTAGCTATTAGCTAAGTTTCAGCAAGGCAATCTTAACATTTCATCTTTGGAAAGTGAAAGATGATTAAAAAAAAAACAGGAATAGTTTAAGTACAAAATGAATGTTATTTTAGGAATGATAAAAAAAATAAGTGGTGGAATTTTCATTCATTTCATTAGATTTCATTCTTTTAAGGCCATGATGTGTGTAAAGAATAAAATAAACAACAGTGAGGGAAAAATCAAAAGAAATAATGTTGATGATAAACATGATGTATAGCTAATTTGCTTTGTATTAAAACATTATGACATTGATTTTAAATGCAAGGGTCAAACTGAACATATCTGAAAAACACTTGGATTGTCAGTACCCTTACAAAAAAAACAGATTTACTTATTTATGTATACATATGTACCCAGATGATGATGTGAGGATCTATAAACATAATTATGTTGAGAGAGATCGTGGTCAGATTGGAAAACTGGCCTGACAGGAATGAACGAGAAAAAAAAAGTTAACTCAACAACATGACAGCTGGGTAGATTTACTGTTTCTCCTTCCTCAGTTCTCCTTCAGTTCTTTTTCACATATCTGCTTTATATGTTTATATAAGCAGCTGTCCACTGAGACTTTTTTCTGTGTGGCTTTTACACAGTACATTGGGTAAGAAAGTATTCTGCCTCCACCTTAGACCGTTATCATATTGGTTCCTGTAAAATTACAGGGTAATATTAAAGATGAAGATAAATCTGATGTAATCATCAGATTACACATGCTTGCACACAACCACAGAGCGACATAGCTCTTTTAAAACTTTACAGTAGCCTTTGCATCAACCTTGAAGGAGCCTTTTTTAGTTTGCTCTTTAAGTGCATTTTGCTGCGGGTAAATATATCCTGCTATGGAGGGTGGAGGCTCATGTCGTGTTAAGAGCTTGATTAGCAACCACCAGCATGTTTTTAGCTAAAACTAAGCACAGGGAGAGCAAGTATTTTCATTAATGGAGGCTGACTTGTGTTTAATTCCCAAAACAAACTGTTTTATTTTGGCAAAACAAAGCAGCTCCCAGCTGTCAGTGCATTTAGCCTTAAATAGTCACTGAGCCTTGTGGAGTGTTTCATGAAAGCTCCAGTGATAATAAAAGGCGTATGCCCCTATATACGCCCTCATCCACTAACCAACAACAAGTTTTAGTTGTGTTTGAAGACCTGTCACCACTTGTCCTATGCTGCTGTAAACATTGAAAGTACCTCATCTATCACTTTGGACACGTCCACACTTAATGCTATTCTTGAAAATATCCAATACATGGTGAGCTGAAGTTTTTTATCCTTACATTTGTTCATTTGTGTGTATGATTGGTGGTGATGTTATAGGTTTGAAGGTTGTGTGTGTGTGTGTGTGTGTGTGTGTGTGGGGGGGTGTCTTTTTGTCTTTGTTCTTGTGGTGACCTCTTCTGGTTAATATGCATTGAAAACCTAGTAAGATCACAGGTGTGCTCATTAATGGGTTTCCTTTTAGCAAAATTGCCACTGAGAGAGAAATGTGATGGACAAAATCTGCTGATCATTTTTGATGTGACTCCCCCACCTCATGCGATGTTCTTATCCTCTGAGTCATTTTCACACCAAACCACCTACATAGGAAAGAGTGACATTTTGTAATATTAACTGCCAATAAGCCTTCACCTTTAATTAAAATACAGCTGGAAAACTATTCATTTCTAAGCGACAGAAAATGGTTTTTTTTCTTAATTTTTCAGTCTAAATAATACATCTCCAGCAAATCTATTATGTTCAACAATATAACTTATCTGCAGAAACTTGTCCAGAAAGAATGAAGGATTTGAGTCATCTTCCATTGGTGTTAAAAAAAAGAACAGATATACTTCCGGGAAGGACGATGTATTTACTGTCTGTGTATTATATTTCCAAAGTATGCTCAGTATTAAAGCCCTTAACAACTTACCTTATGCACTGCAGTCAGGTGTTCAGCAAAAGAGAATATTATAAAATTTTCATTCTAAAAAATTAATGCTCATTGTTTTAAGTAAACTTTCCATTGTTATTAAATGTGTAGCTGTCAATAGTTTGAATGATTGTTTCAAAGTGAAAATAAAGAGTGACTAATGGCGATTTATTGAAATAAAACAGAAAAGAAAAGAAACACACATCAAGGTCACATCCTAATGGTTTTTCTTTTTTTTTTTTTCAAATACAATTTGATGCTGTTGTGTTGACAAAATATTAAACTCCATTCACGGTAGCTTATCCAAAACAGAGTGACTTTGTGACTCATATGTTTTTCAATCTGTCACCCTGAAAATTTCACATGTGACTGGATGAATGAAGGCGGGGGTGTTAGTCAGCAGCATTAGTGGGGGTCCAGGCAACTGTGCTTCCTCAGCTAAACACCTATCTTAGCCTTCTATAGCTATATATGAAATTAAGTCTGGTTTAGCAATAAAAAAGTTGAACACCAACACTGCTGATTTGTTACTCCAACTAATATCCAAATCAGTTATTTGGTTAACATAAGTGTAGTGCTTCTGGATCAGTCATATAACCCTGACTAAGGAGGACACTGACTTTGGACCGGATGAGTCTATATAGGGCGGGTTTTGGAAGTAATCATCATATCTCTTTAACACTGAAAGACGCCACTCAAAAGTTTTTCAACCCTTAAGTCACACGTATATGAAATCAAGCATCTAGCCATAGAGTCTGCCTTTAAAAACATTTGTGAAACAATGGTTTGTTCTAAAGAGCTTCTGTAATAAGATCCCATCGTTGCAACAATTCAGTTGGTGAAATTTCTTATCTCCTACAAATTCCACTCAAACTGTTCTCCGTGGCATGTTTCCATTGCATTGCAGCTCTTGCTGGTGTAGTATTTGGTAGGCTCAGTATGTTTCTTGATTGTAGTTTAAAAGCATGATGTAATTCTAAAAAAATTAAATAAATAGAAATGTGATAAACTTCAGTGAGTTTTCTTTTTTTAGAGGATACTATCATGTTTTTTTTCCAATCAGGATCATGAACCAGATCAGTTATTGTCATGAGTGATTTCTTGCGTCAGACTGTAGATTTTCTTCCTTGCTCTGTCTCCTCTCACAGGGAGAAGATGATCTGCAGGATCCTGCTACTCATCATCCTCACCTCATGTGTCTCTGGTTAGTTTACGGCTTCACTTTATGAACTCCAAATAAAGCTCAACAACAGATTTGTTCCAGTTCTCAGTGTGTCTGCTCCTCTCTTTCCCTCTCTGTCTCCTCAACAGGATCATTTGTAGTCAATGTGACACAGACCTGCTATCAGGCAGAGGAGAACCACAACATCACACTGGAGTGGACGTTCACCACCAAACCTGACAGATCCCCCAAAACTCTCAACATCCTCTGTGAACTGATAACTGAGCGTACAGATTCAGTCCTGTATCGTGTTCAAGAAGGTGTTGAGGTGTCAGAGTCTCAGGATGAAAAGTTTTCAGGACGAGTTGAGAGTGACAAAGATGCCCTCAGAGAAGGACGAATTAGACTTCAACTGTTTAGACTCAGGACTGATGACTCGGGTCTGTACCTGTGTGAACTGAACACAGATTATGGCTTTGGCTCAGCCAGATGTAGACTCAGTATCAGTGGTAAGTTTTTTAGTGGAATGAGTATCAAATTTGGCCTGAACCTTGGGATAATTTACTTTGGTTGGTATGTAGACTAACTATTCACATTAAAGAAATGCATCTTGTGTCCTTTTTGTTAGCTTCGGATGACCCCAAACGTCCAAGTCCAACAGTGAACACACAACCAGAGAGTCGAGGATGGCTCAACCTGTATCCTTTACTTATACTGCCAGCAGCAGCTTTACTGATCAAACTCTGTTATAAAATCATAAAACGAAAACATAACCTAAATCTAAACAGTCACCGCTTAGGCAGCGAATGCAGTGAAGCAGTAGTCAACTTGAATAATTCAGATGCCACTCACCTTGCTGCTTCATTAGAAGCCACGTCCATCATCTTCTGAGTGTGGACATGACTTCCCTGAACTCCAAAGATTGTCTTGTTAACAGCTGGGTCTGCAGTGGAAGATTTGTGGGAGCATCAGCCTCAGTGAGAGCTGAGGAAACACTGTCTGCAGTCTGCAGCCATCATCAAAAACACTGATGGAAACATTCAAAGCTCTTGTCACGTATATCATTAATAATATTTCCTTCCTCTTTTGGTTCTAACATTTGTTTTTGTCAGATATGGTATGAGGAATCTTTAATTTTTGTCCATTAAGCATGCAGAGTGATTGAAATCACTTGTTGTTCTCCCATCAGCTGTTATAAATTATTACTGGTTAAAATGTGCCTGAACTCAAGTTGTTAAAAGAATTCTAAGTGTTACAGTGAACTCCTAATAATTTGACTATGGATCACCATAGGTAGAATTTACTTTTTCTAAAGTTAATGTTTATGTGTATATATTGTAAACAAGTCCTTATTTATATGAAAGAAGTTATGATTCTTCTGTGTATGTGTGTGTCCAAATCATTTTATCAAAGGGTCAGAAGATCTTAAAGAGGTCTATAATACCAAGTGTAATCTAACATGTTTGGTACTATTACTTTACAAGGTGTATTACAAGAAGGACAGGAGTTTGATAATTATTTAAAATATATAAAACACTGAATGTGTACATATAAAGCAACAAAGTTGTTTACGCCAACTCTTAATCGTAACATTATTCTAGTTAAAGAATATTTAGTTGGCGTTGAAATGACTTTTTCTCTCTCAGCACTGAAAATCTAACACTTGATTCTGCTGAGTTTTTCTGCTATCAGCTTCTGTCTCTGCTTTCATAAAATAAAATGATCGATCTTTTTGATCAACAACACAAACAATGGTGGTGACACTTTCTGTCGAAAAACACTGCGGCATGATGGGAACAGCTGTAGTTGTTTACACAAATCAGGGGTGTCGAACTCCAGGTTTCGAGGGCCGGTGTCCTGCAGGTTTTAGATCTCACCCTGGGTCAACACACCTGAATCACATGATTAGTTCATTACCAGGCCTCTGGAGAACCACTTTAACTGGTTTTGAACTGGTTCTAACTGGTTATAGTTGTTGTCAACCAGCCAGTTGTGGCAGATGGCTGCCCCTCCCTGAGCCTGGTTCTGCAGAAGGTTTCTCCCAGTTTAAAGGGAGTTTTACGTTTCGATTGTGACAAAGTACATGCTCAAAGGGGGTTTAGTTGAGTGTGAGCTCACTTTGTATTATTTTATTATAATATACAGCACATTGAAGCAACTGCTGTTGTGATTTGGCGCTGTATAAATACAACTGAACTGTACTGAACTTTGCAACACCTCATAACAAACTCCTGACATTGTAGTGAAATGATCAAATTTATGAAAATTTTAAAGATTACAACACAGAAGGTAAAAAAGATTTGTCTTTAGTTGTCAGTTTTGTTAACTTTACATTTAGACCAAAAAAATCGTCATACTTTTTTTTTAATACAAAAGATCCATCACCATATGGTCTTGGAATTGTCGGCCAGAATGGCGGTAAACTTAGCAAGCTGCCTCACATGGTAAGTCACAAGCACAATGATGACAACTAAAATGGTATTTATTGTTAACTTTTACAACCAACTTTAAAAAGACTAGTTATAGAAGCTTGTAAAACTGAGTACATTCAGGACAATAAAAATCTCTGTGAAGAGCAGTTAGAGTACTTAGCTTCCACCAAGTTGCAAATTTCAAGGAAATAAAAAGGATGCAAGAGTTCTGTTTGTGAAAAGTGGTTTGTGGGGACACACAACAGAATATGAGTGACAGAGTGAATAACACAAACAGGTCTCCTCCCGGTGGGACATACCCAGAATACCTCACCCACCCCGGGAGGCATCCTTGTCAGATGCCCGAACCATCTCAACTGGTTCCTTTCTATTCGGAAGAGCAGCGGCTCTACTCTGAGCCCCTCCCAGATGGCCGAACTTCTCACGCTATCTCTAAGGGAGAGGCCAGCCACCCTTCGCGATCTCGTTCTTTTGGTCACTGTCCACAGCTCGTGACCATAGGTAAGGGTAGGGGCGTAGATTGACTGGTAAATTGAGAGCTTCTCTTTAACACTTAGCTCGAGGGACCAGTGCAGCATCACTACCTCTCTTTGAGGCAGTCCAAAAGTCTTTTTCATGGCCTCTCCAAACTCCTCCCACACACGCCCACGTGCAGTTATGGCCAAACTTATGTTCGAACATGGTGCTCGTCATGGCCAAACTGTGGTTTGCACAGAAGTCCAACAACAACACACAACTTGGTTCAGATCCGCGAGGCCGTTCCTCCCAATCACACCCCTCCAGGTCTCACTGCTGTTGCCCACATGAGCATTGAAGTCGGCCAGTAGGACAACACAGTCCCTAGGCGGAGCACCCTCCAGCACCCCAACGGGAACTCCAACAAGTACTTTGAACCTCTACTTGGCGCATAACCACAGACCCATTCCCCAACCTGAAGCCAAGGAAACAAAACCTCTCATCCACTAGGAGAAACCCCAACGTACAGGCAGCAAGCCAAGGGGATACCCGCCCCAGCCCACCGCCTCTCACTAGTACCTGGACTCTGTCTCAGTCTCGCAACTCCAGACTGAGATAGAGTCCAGCCCCTCTCCAGGATACTGGTTCCAGAGCCCAAATTATGGATTGAGGTGAGCCTGACTATATCTAGCCGATACCTCACAACCTCAAAATGCAATAACTTCTCCACCAGAGAGGTGACATTACTTGTCCCAATTGTTAGTATTGGTAGTCCGTCACACAATGCACCCCAGCCCTACAGGGCCTCCTGTGTGTGAACTGAACAAATCCAAAATTCACACAAAACTGATAAAATACGAAGCCCATTTGCTTTTTTATACATACTTATCCTAAATGTTTACGTTAAGACCAGAGTGGTGGCATATTATGAAAGGAGCCTACTTAAGATAAGATAAGATAAGATAAGATAAGATAAGATAAGATAAGATAAAACTTTATTAATCCCTCAGGTGGGTTCCTCTGGGAAATTCGGTTTCCAAAAGCACAGCACCGACAGAAGTTACAGAGCGTGAGCAGAATATTATATATATACACACACATATATAAATACAGATACATATATACTTGCAGCAACAAAAACATAATATTCCAGAAACACGCTTTGCTGATCTGATCAGCTGTTCGTAACACTTCCTACGTTGGAATAGACGTCAGCACAAACTATCGCATGTCCACCATGACCTGCCCGAAACCGGAAGTGACGTCATTTTTGCGGAAATGAAGTTTTTTTACCACCAGGGCCTCATGAGCCTATACTGGTGTTTTTAAAAGTTATGTTTGACTTCATGACTTTCTGTGTCATTTCTGGGATGCTTAGGACTCAAACTGCACTGCTGGAAATAGTTTATTTTGATGCATATGCTGCTTTTTTGCAAATTTGCACTATAATATTTATTTTCATTTTTCCTGCAGTGTATAAAAATTGGTGTATTTCAAAAATAAAACTATGAAGACACTCAAAATAAATTTCCTGTGGTGGGAAACTATTTTGTGCAACTTTTTTATATTTACAGTTTTGAGGGATAAGCCTCTTAAATTTCTCTAACTAGAAATATATGTTAAAAAAACAAAAACAATTTTCAATTTTTTTGTAGTTTATTGCACTTTTTTGCAATTTATGTAATTACTATGCACTTAATGCATACATATTATTAAAATTTAGGCTGTAATGGTTGTATTGATGTATAGCAACTTGAAATGCTCCCAAAAATGGCACTACAGCATGTAAAAATATAATATAAGCTCTGGCGGACTTGGTTCTATGGTAGGTCTTAAAGGGTTAAAAGGCCAAATAGGACCAGATTGATTATAATGCAGGTACAATAACAGGTACAATAGCAGGTACAATAAAACAGATGATGAACACAGGGTGAGGATACTGCTTTTGAGCCATGAGGCCTGGGTCACATCAACACCAAATGTCAGGAGAGGAACTGGCACCGGGAGTCTCCCCACAGCCAGGAAGCTAACCTCCGGTACCTTCTCAGTTTCACCTGGACTACAGCTCTCGTTCCCCTTTTCAGTCTCTTGGGGGTGGGAGTCCCGGTGGGTTGTGCAAAGTAGTGCGCACTCAGGTGAGGAACACACAAAAGGATAAGGGAAAGTTTTTCTGTAGCTGTCCCAGCTGTCACAGTAGCTCTCCATTGAACCTTTAATGTTTATCAGTGTATCCCAAGCATAAATAAAAGCAGCAGAAGCAAAGTCAGAACACAAAAGAATCATTCTCAACTTTTATAGTTTCATGTATGTTTAGCATTTATGGATAGCTGTTTTATCCTATACATTGTTAAAGGTATCCAGTCTTGAGACACTGGGCGTGGAAACAGCTGTTATGTCGCTTGACTGTCAAAAAGACAACTTAGAAGGACATGAAGTGAGCATGGAAGGAGCTGCTGCTTTTTTGGATTCAACAGACATGCTCAACAGTTTTGGTTTGCATTTTGACAAACCAAAACTGACAGAGATAGATAAACCTGCATCAGATTAACCTGAATTTGTTATATGCCACAGTTAACTCACTGTTCAGTGGTTTTCCACTGCATTTTCAGGAAGTTTCTTAACTGTTTCTGCTGCCAAAGAATCAGTTTGTAACACAATAAGGAGAATTCTTGAATAGATTATATTAACGGACCAATAGGTTCAACTATAGGAGCACAGTGGTGTGTTTAAATAAGACATACAGAGAGGAATTTAACTGGAAAGAACCAACTGGCTTTTGTAAACCAAACCATAGGTTTGACAACCACAGGTTTTGGGCATTTTACACAACTGTGGAAACAAAAATTTTACAATTTTTTAAAAATGAAAATAAATAAATAAAATAAAATAAAAACACATTAAACTGCTAATATAGAGACTTGGCCGAGTGTTAGTTCTCAGTTCTCGATTCTGGGTGCACCCTGGTAACCTGACTCTTAAACCGTTATAGAAAACAAGTTACTTAAATTCAATTTTCATTCAAATGAAGATCTCACACACCATTCACATGTGGAGAATATTCTACACAGCAGTCTATAATGTATGGCGTTATTTTTATGCAACTATTCTGAGCGCACGTAAAAAAAAATTTGTTGCAGAGCCATTTTAGAGCTCTCAGTGCAGAGATGTGACTAAAAACCTGAAACACAGTTCAGTTGTGCTTGATTTTAATAAAACACTGGTAATAATACTTGGATCAGAAATGGGATAAGCTCTTAAAAAGCTGGTAGTCGACTGAGTGAAGGGTTACAGGACAGTTTTACTACTGTGTCACAGCGATTGAGTGATCCACCCATCACCTCTGCCTACTCTGACAACATTTCCTCCTCTTATTCCAAGGAAAGGAGAGTTTAAGTTTCACACAATCTTACAATGAGAACAGCACACGTTAAATTGGGCATTAACTGGTGCATTTCAAACATAAGTAAAGAACTGAGTCATTCAAACTGTCATGACAAACATTTGTGAGATTAAAGGCATATTCCTACAAAAGCATTGGCAACCAGGTCACTAACCCAAATACCTATTGTGTCCACGCCTTTCAGTTGCAAAGTTGACACTAAGCCTGTTCATTAAATATAAAATGATCGAAAATTAATGAGAATAATAAATAATTAAAGGAGTATTTGAATTATAATTTTGCTGAAAATTTCATGTCATCTAGGTCTGATTCAATAATTCAGAGGTAACAAGTGAAAATATAATTAATATGAATAAAAACTAAAAAAAAACATATAAAACATTGCACGGCCACGCTGTGCTAATTATATATTTTAAAAAATAAATGTAGAGGTGGGAATTACAATTAATATAAATCTCAAAGTATTCACAACATTCCTGAACAGAAATAGGCCTATGCACCTGGGGTGAGGGTGTGGCCATGAAAACAATGTGACATGCCATTGGATGTTGGGACACATAATAACATGACGCTAAGCATCGGCCAATGAATGTGAACTAACAACCACAAGGTCGCGGGTATGGCTGCACTGTAGGAAAAAATCCTAATATAAATATTTTACTGTGCATTTTACAGTTTTGTTCTGTTCTTTTAGAATATCATTAAAGTTACGTAAATAGACTGTGATTTCACATTTCAAATGTAAATTAACGTTAAATCACTGTAATGTAATAAAACATAATTTTCATGATTATTAAATGTATCTGTCTGTACATATGCATATTTAGATTGTTAAAATACATTCACAAATGTATCATGATTGCAAGATTGAACTGTTGAATTCAAATGTAATGCTATGGAAAAGTATATAACATGATTCCTATAAGCTTGTGTTACATCATATAAGTATTATTATCACTGCTATTTCGGGCGATCGTGGCTCAAGAGTTGGCAGTTCGCCTTGTGATCAGAAGGTTGCCGGTTCGAGCCGGGGCTCGAACCTGCAACCGAGTATTGTGTCCGTGGTCAAGACTCTTCGCCTACTGGTGATGGCCAGAGGGGCCGATGGTGCGATATGGCAGCCTCGCCTCTGTCAGTCTGTCCCAGGGCATGCAATCCATTATTATTTGAACCAACTGTTAACTGTATATTTCTGTACATTTACGTATTATGATTCATATTGCCACATTCATTGACCTTGTTTATAGGTAATTTCATTGTTTGATCACGTTAAAATTTAATGTCTAAAAGCACTTGGAAAAGGCAGAATCCCATGTAAAATTAGCGCAACAAACTCTAGTTTCATTACTGAAAATAACTGTATTTTCATGAGAAAGTTATTTTCTGTTATTTTACGGTATTATTTTGGCGCCCCAGCTGCCGGAATATTACCGTTTTTTAAAGATGTTTTTTTTAACAGTGCAGTCACTCAGCTCTACAACATACAAATCTCTTCATTAAGTTTTTCTCTTCACAGTAATCTTTGATACACAACATCTAAATAGCTGTCAAAATGCTTCAATGTCTTTAATTAATGCCTGAATCTTAAAATACATATAATACTGACTTTGATAAATAGCATTGCATGGCATACAGAACAAAAACAAAACAAAACAGAAAAGATGTTACATACATTCACGTGCACGGCCAAGTTACAGTTACTGTGCAGCCTGCAGACAGCGTTTCTCAGCTCACACACTCCCAACAATGTTTTTAAAGAAGGAGGCTGCTCATTGTTAAGTTATGCTGAAGTTTAAATCATTAAATATGGCAGTTATATCATTTAAACTTACAATAATATGAACATAATACATGAATGTCATATTACAAAGTCGTTTCCTGACACTTGAAACATTCACACTGTTGAGTGGTTTGTCTTCAGGTTTTCTCACTTGAGTTTTCGACTAATGCTCTGACAATTAAGGCTGATAGAAATGGCTCCAAGAGAGTCCTCTTAGTCCTGGTTTCAGTTTAGGTCAGTTCAGTTTTATTTATGTATCGCAAAGTTGCAAAAGTCACCTCAAGGCACTTTAGTTTCTCTCAGTACTAAGAGACAGTAGGAGTAGAGAAAACCGGTCTGGCTGGTTGTGAAGAGAAAAGTATGCACATCATTGAAGACCTACATAAAACCTTTATGCCTTCGATTACGTCGATTATGGCGTCTGCAGGCAGAGAAGAGCACAACCAGTACAGGTACCAGTCCCAGAAAAGGGTAGAGGGTGGTTCTTTCCCATCTGTCTGATTGGGTACTCCAAATTGATCTCTTGTGTTGGGAATGAACAGCTGCTGGTGCAAAGGACAGAAAAATGTAGGTGATTAGTCTGTCAAAGAGAATAATTTTATCATTAATCGTAGTTGCCATCAGATCTTGTCTTAAAAAATATAAAGAAACTATTTCTGCTGGGCTTTGAATTTTGTGCAGACAGATTAAAATTATATCATATTATTGAATATATTATATATATTAAAAATATCACAGAAAATCCTTGAAATACAGTTTATGAACAGTTTTTTTACAGACACTTTAAATTTTTCCAAACAGTGTCAGAACTAAATTAGTTTTGTTTTTGTATATTCTCACTTCACTGTTTGGTTTGAACCTTGAGAAAATTTCTTCGGTCTAAACGTTTGACTGAGTGTGGTGAACTTTTCCCCCAGTTAGATGTTTTAAAAATAATTATTTGCTTCACTGCCTAAATATATATACAAGACTACTGACATGATCTACTGATACACATACATATTATTAGTTGGTTTCTAAAAATCAAATGAGATTAATTCACACTGTTTTTATTACTTTGCAATGTTTTTTTTGTTTTTTTTAATATGCATTTTTGGACTGTTTTGGATTGAATTCACCTTTTGTTGACTTACCAGTGACATTGAGTTGACAGCTCTCAACGTGAAAGTGATAACCTGTGCTCACCTCACACAGGTACAGACCCGAGTCATCAGTCCTGAGTCTGGACAGTTGAAGTCTGATTCGTCCTTCTCTGAGGGCGTCTTTGTCACTCTGGACTCGTCCTGAAAACTTTTCACCCTGAGACTCTGACACCTCAACACCTTGACGAAAATGATATAAGACTGAGGCTTTATCATCATCTTCCTTTTCACAGATGATGGAAAGAAAATTGGAGGGGGTATTAGTTGCAGTTTTGAACGTCCACTCCAGGGTGACAGTCCCACTCTCCACTGCATGATAGGAGGTCTGTGTCACATTCAATGATTCTGTTGAGGAGATATATAGGAGCAGACACACTGAGAACTGGAACAAATCTGTTGTTGAGCTTTATTTGGAGTTCATAAAGTGAAGCTGTAAACTAACCAGAGACACATGAGGGGAGGATGACGAGCAGCAGGATCCTGCAGATCATCTTCTCCCTGTGAGAGGAGACAGAGTGATTTTATTCATTCCTTGCAACTGTTGATCCTGTTTATTATCCTGTTTGGAAACCCAAGCACTAGAAAACGATTTACTGCTACTGAAGATATAAACAAAACAAAAAAACATGTAATGAACCAACTAAGTTACTCACAGCATGTTTGGAAAAGTAAGAAAAGGTCTTTTTTTTTTTTTTTTTAGCTAAAGACATTAAAAACAGTCACAGCTTTATTCCTATCCACTGTGCAGAGATATAAACAGAACAAAAGGTGACTCCATAATTTCTCTTTCATAGGGCATTTTAGAGCATCACCTAGAATGTATAGTCTCCTGAAAGGGCTGTTAAGAGATATGTTGAAATAGTAAATTGTTATCTCCTGTCGCCCTTTCTTAACCACTTTTACTAGAGCCAGATGGAAAATCTTACACGTTCCAGGACTGGTTATTAGGAGAATTTGTAAGGACTTGAACAGAGAACAGACATCTGTTATCGTTTCTCTGTTCAGAACAGTGAACAGAGAACTGTAGTGCAGATGTAATACAAATGTGTAATAACATAAACAATAGCATAGAAGAAACAGACTGAAATGGAACAGATACATTCAAGTAACAGCAATATTAGATACAGCGCCACATAGTAGGTGAATTCAAAAACAATTAAAACACCAGTTACCCGAATTTAGGACAAATAGGCATAGACTGTACAAACGTGGGAGGTCTGAGTCCTCTTTTAGACTGGGGTCATCGGTGGCCTTAAGACCATAAATCCATACTCACATATTTACAGATTTAGGTTTAAGTTGAAAGCCAATGATATGAAGTACAAAGAGAAAGGTTTTAGTGAACTAGAAGTAGAAAGTAGCATAAGATAGAAATAAGATAGAAGTACAAAAATGTAGTTGAAAAACAACAAATGTCAGCTGGATCTCAATTAGTGGTCTACACAAATCACAAAGCCAATTTAGACCCAAGGCAGCAGCCTTCACTGCAGAAGCTGAAGGTACAAATAGACTGCAAGAAAAAACAACACAGAAAATATCACTGTTTAACTTACAATTGCTTTGGAAACCGGATTTTGAGAATCAACCCTGGACTTAGAGCCGCACAGATATCAAGGCGCTGCTGATGCTTCAGCTCCGGTACAGTAAAGAGATCCTGAGGACAGATCTACATCCTGAGAAGTATGAAGAAGGAGTTAAAGAAGCATAGTAAAAGATAAACTGCGTACTCCTGTTGTTTCCTCTTATTTCAGGTAGTGTCAGGTCTTCAGTAATCCTGAGGCAGTGTATCCCCGCCTTCTGTTTAAGTTGGCAACAAGTCAACTATTCAGATGACGTACCAGATTCCACAAAGGTCAAAATTTTAATTTCTCCCTCGTCAATTCTTAATAATTTTCCAGGTCTTGAAATATCAGAAATTCATTTTTTCCCAAACTACTTCCCCTAAGTCTCTGTGAGTTTGTTTACTAAGACTTTGGATCTTATTTTTATAAGGCTGGCCTCTTGTTAACATGCTGAGTAATACTGAATATAATTTAACACATTTAAGACCAGAATGAGCTGTAAAGCAAACAGGATTTAAGGGTTGGGTTAAGAATATTATTAATAGAAGCTGTCAGGAGGAGCTAAAGTTTACCTTTGTTATATTTCACTTGGAATGCAGTTTGTGAAGTTATGTTACATTCAAGTGTTCTAATAGCGTACCTTCCCACCCAGTATTACGCCAGCAAGATGAGTCACTGCGTCATTGTGACCGTCATCAAAAGCAAGCCTTCGACTTGTTTTCTTGGTGCCTGGGTTTGAGGTGCTCATAAATCACCATGTGCTAAAATCCATTTGTCCTTTAAACATTTAAAGAATCCTCCAGCATGTAACAGCTCAGGCTGATTAGTCTAAACTGATTCAGTTTTGGTCATTAAAGAAAGACGTTGTGTGAAGTTAACTTGGCTTTAAGAATCCAAGCTTCATGTCATGTTCTCTTGATTTTTGTTGTAAGTCTTCATATTGTGGCCTTTGAAATTTTTGATTCATATGTGTTGAGGTTTGAATTTTTATTTTATCTTATACTCTTGTATTCCATGTCTTTAGTCTCTATTGCATTTCATTTCTTGAGTTATTATTTTTGCAGAATTTCAATTTGTTGTTTGTCTTTTTTAGGTTAGTTTGTTGTTTTGTTCTCATCTCTGATTGTTTTGCAGTCTTGGACTTTGATGTTTCTGGATTTGCGGTTAGCAATAATGGAGACAAGACTGACTGAATGCAGGGAGGAGACACAGAGACAGGCCAAGAAAAGAAATGAAAGGGAACTGATTAAACTAAACAAGGAATTAAAAACTAAACACCTAGATCACTGGACTAGGCACTTGGGAAAAATACTAAACATCAGAGGACTAAGGAAAAGAAAAAGTGTCACATACAACTCCAGAAACAAATCACAAATCCACAATATTCAAAGTACAAGGCAGAAACCCTGAGATCCTAATAGTTACTAGTAAGACTGGATATAGTGTGGCTCTTTGTAATGGGTATCTTCCTGCGTTGTCTCTGAGAAGATACAGCAGTTGATCAGATGGAGTCCAGTCATTTATTTAGTTTGTACAGGTATTCCCACAGCACAGGAATGAACACTTTGTATGCTTTGTGTAGAAATAATACACAACAATAAGCAACATTCATATTAATATTACAGATTATATGGGTTTATACAACAGTCTGCTAAAACCAGGAGAAACCTGGTGTTAAACCAACTAACATCTACTGCTTTTACTACATGATTGAATGCAATCCAACATTTCCATCTGCTGGTTATAATGGTTAACAGCAGAGCAAATTTGCAGCTGCGGCTTTATGTTTTGTAAAGCTTCTTTATAATAGTTGTTCTTGGACTGTAGGTTCCTGTCAGTACTGATGGGTTTTTTACTGTAAGAAGCTCAGCGTCTGTACTTGTGCTATAGGATTTTGTATCCTCTCTTCATTTCTGAAAACAACTAAAAGTATTGCAAACAGTGCCAGCAGAGCTGCCAACACTCCCATTAAAATGTAGAAACCAGTCATTCCTCCAATTTTTGTTGTCGTTTTTGTTGTTGGTCTGTGAGGTTGGAGCTGATCAGCAGCTGCTGTAAGAACATGGAAACACTAACGTTAATGATCAGAATCAAAATGATAACAGTTCAGCTTACAGTGTTAGAGTTACGGATCACAATAAAATAATAATGATCTCCAAAAAATAATAACTTTAATGTGTAGAATAAAACAGAAACTGAAGGGGATAATCCTCCTTCCATAATTTATAAAATGAAGCTCCTGCTTTATTCAGTTTGAGTTCAGCGGCAGATCTAGCCTTCAATGTTTAGACGAATACATAAAAGATTTTTGTGTTTAACTGGTCCATCAAAGTTTGAATAATAATCTGCAGACATAAACATGATAAACCAATCGACTGTAAAGCAATTATTTTTAAAAAATGCAATATTTTAACTAAATAAAGATACCAGTAACGTTGAGTCAACATCTTCCAACACTGAAGCCATAATCAGTGTTCACCTCACACAGGTACAGACCCGAGTCATCAGTCCTGAGTCTGGACAGTTGAAGTCTGATTTGTCCTTCTCTGAGGGCGTCTTTGTCACTCTGGACTCGTCCTGAAAACTTTTCATCCTGAGACTGACACCTCAACACCTTCATGAACATGATACAGGACTGAGAGTTTATCACTGATGAAGAGTTCACAGAGGATGTTGAGAGTTTTGGGGGATCTGTCAGGTTTGGTGGTGAACGTCCACTCCAGTGTGATGTTGTGGTTCTCCTCTGCCTGATAGCAGGTCTGTGTCATATTGACTACAAATGATCCTGTTGAGGAGACAGAGAGGGAAAGAGAGGAGCAGACACACTGAGAACTGGAACAAATCTGTTGTTGAGCTTTATTTGGAGTTCATAAAGTGAAGCTGTAAACTAACCAGAGACACATGAGGTGAGGATGATGAGCAGCAGGATCCTGCAGATCATCTTCTCCCTGTGAGTGACACAGCAAAAAGGAAAATCTACTTCATTCACTGATGACAATATTTGATCCTGTTCATGATCCTTATTACACAGACTCACCAAAACTACAAGAACTACAACCACGGCAACAGAAGCATCTAGAAGAAAAACCTGCAGTGTTCAGAGCTGAAAAAATATTTTTTCTGATACAAGGTAGTGATGTGGTTCATTTTCTAAATAGATGGAAAATTTTTAATCTGTTTCTCTGAACATCTCCTCACACACAAATGCGATTCTACTACAGAAAGCAATGAATGAATTTATTATTTAAAAAAAAAAAAAGGTAAAATACAACCTCTGCAGTGTCCTCTTCTTTCAGATGGTTTCCTTTTTACACCAGAGTCAGCTGTGCTGCATCTGTACAGTTTCACTTTCACATTTAGGTGAGATTTTGCCAGTTTAATCTTACCCTACTTCTTATCATGATAGTGCAATATTCATAGATGCCACATGATGGAGCTAAGTGCTCATCTCATCCAATGGAAGTGTGGTTTCTTTTTATTAGATTTTTTTTTATTATTATTACATGGATTGGGATTTTAAAGTTTTATGGTTGATTTTTTAATTGCATTTTTGTGAACGCCTTGTTTTTATAGCAGTACTAGTAGAAGTTGTAGTATTTCTTGTTGACGTTGCTCTATAAAACTAAATTACTTGGACCTGCGCGAGTTAATTCTATTGAACGGAAAGGCTCCCACCAGGCAGAAACCAATAAAGATGTCTGGTGGGAGGGACAGAAGCAGAGAGATATTTATGTCAATAACACTGAATAAATAAGGGACATAAATTTCTATTTATCAAAATCTCAAGCTCAAAATGATTAATCATCAATATAATAAATATTATAAAATAATATTAATAATATAACAAAATATAAATATTTAATTAATATATGAGAGATATGTCTGACCTATTTTTGACAGATAATATGCCAACAACTCATTTATAAGAGTTTAAATTCCCACAGTCCCTTTTTTTCCCCCAGGCACATTTCCTGTGAAGTCATCTGTAAGCCTCACATATATCAGTAGGTAATATGCTAATTCATCCCTGATCTTTCACTTTTTTTACACTGAGTCTTTTACTCTATTCCAGATAGTGGAAATTTTTTTTTCTTTTGCTTTTGTGAAGAATTGTCAGGGTTTTTACTTGCACTGGTGTTCACCCAGTGTTTTCAGATGTTTCATGTTCAGTTTATTCACCTGTTCATGTTTCCTGTTGTCATGTTTGCTTCCTGTGTGTTATTAGTTCTATTATGTTCTGTGTTCTCACCGGTCCCTAATCATTATCATTACAGAGTGATTACCCTCAGTTTTCACCAGTTCCTTATCGTGTCATTGTAGATGTTATGTTGTCGTTCCCACCTGTGTTCAGTTGTTCAGCCAACCATTTAGTCTTTCAGTCAGTCAGTCCTGTCGTTCCTGCTCTGTTCATTCACTTACTCCAATAATACATCATCATTTTGCACCGTGAGTCCTGCGTTTGGGTCATCTCTTCCTCGCCTCCACACAACCGCTGACAAGAATGAGCTAAAGTAGATGCAGAATGCTCTGAATCCAGATTACAAAGAATCCTCAGAGAGTCAGCTGAAGGATGAGGAGGGGTTGGACACTGAAAATATGGAGCAGAATATGAAGGAGCAGCAAAGAGGCATTTCTAAAGATCGAGGTGGTTGCCCATTTGTAGAGCAGTAAGAGGATTTCCTTTAAAAAATGCATTTTTGGGGTAATTAAAAAGTCATTTTTCTGTCTTAAACGATAATGCCCTTATTTATTGAGCTTTCCTTTAGAATAGCCCGATCCAGGTTGGGAATTTAAAATGAAATCTAGCCTGAAGGAAAAGTTCCAGTGTGTTTTTGAGGGGATTGTTACACATAGCCTAAACCAGAAGTCCCCAAACCCTGGGCCACAGACCGGTACCGGTCCATGACTCGTTTGGTACCGGGATGCAATAGTTGAGGCTTGGGTGTGAAATTTATGGTTTTCAGGGTTTTTATTATCATTTTTATTTTTAAAATCGCTTTTATCGTTAATTCGGTTGGGTCTTTTCCTGTGTGTTATGAATAAACCTTCTCTTTTTTTGGTACCGGTACTGGTTTTATTTTGTTGTATTTATCTGCAACACCTTATTGTTGGACATAAACCAGTCTGTGGCACAAAAAAGGCTGGAGACCGCTGCTCTAAACCACAGAGGGAGGCACCGGAGAGGTCAATAATTATCATGAGGTCAGACAGACATTTTCAAGAAAAAACAGGCAGACCAGAAACAGCAATCAGATCTGGAGATACCTTTAAGTCTCACCTGATGAGAGAGACAGACCAATCAAAAGATTGCTGACAAAGACAGTGGCTGGAATTGGGAAAATGTTCCTAATGCAAAAATACACTTTGGATTGGGCTGAAGGAAAATCCAACCAGGACATCCAGTTCCTGTTTCCATTCACACTCAGAGACCTGAATCTGCTGAAGAATAAACAATTCAGGTTTTGCAACTTGTTCATCACTTCTTCACTGAAATCAAAGCAGCTGAATCTGTATCACTGTTCTGCAATAAACTTCTACCAGAATGTAATAGACAACACCTTACAGAGTCCAAATGGGCACTTGGACTTGTTTCTTTGCATGTTCCTAGGTCTTTCACTACAAACCAATCATCCTACAAGACCTGCTAACACAGACAGGAAGTAGCTTGCAGATCAATCAGAAAATGGTCACTGATCAGGAAATAGCCATCGATCAATGAGTACCATTTACATAGAGTTTGGGGATGGCTGCAGTCATAGCATTGCAAATTGGTGAAAGGTGTACCTTTTGACACCCTCTTCGATTCAGATTCCTTTTCACGTAAATGGCCTCCACTGAAACCAGCGTTCCTCCCTGTCCAGGATGTGTACATCCTCATCATTGAAAGAATGACCATTGACTTGTAAGTGCAAATGGACTCCAGAGTCCTGGTCTGACAAATGAGCTCTTCTGTGTTGTGAAGTCCACTTAGCCAGAGGTTGTTTGGTTTCCCCAATGTAAAAATCCTGGGGTCCTCCTGGCACTTAACAGCATACACTACTTGGGGTGGACCAGTTTTGTGGCGCAGGATTTACCTTATTTATAAAACGTTTTTTGAAATAATTTGTAATGTCAATTGGCTCAGTTAAGAATTTCTTTCTCTAAAAAAAGGCATATCTTTTTTTCTTTTTGCCCATTAAATACTTTAGTATATTCCATAACTTAAACTTAAAATTTACAATATACCTAGCAATGTGATTTCCAACCAGTTTGCTTACTGTGTTCTTGCTGAACAAAAGTGAAAGCAGGGCTTACCTGCTCTTTGCAGGCAGCATCAGTGCAGTACCCTGTGTAGATGTGTCTGGTTCAAACAAACTTCAGGGCCATGAAGGTGTGGGGCAGACTGTCAGTGAAGACTGTTGCTTTCTCAGGTGGTTCCAGTGTCATGATCGGATTGATGTCGAATGAGCTCAACATGTCTCTGTGGACCCAGTTAAAAAGCATCAGTGCGGAAGCAGCAGCTGCTGTTACTGACTGCACTGACAGGCATCTGAGGAACCAGATCCAGGTGCACTTGAACACATCTGAGACATAGAGGGAAAATTGTGCTGAGGCCAGACATTCTTGTGAGAGGACCATCACCTTGATGTTTACCTTTATATACAGAAAGAAACCAATATGAGGAACTGGTGAGACATGGGCACATGTTATCCACACAGGTGCTTCTGTTACACATACACCTGTCTGATCTTGAGTCTGACTGGTTTACCTGCTTGTCCAGATGTCGTTCACCCTGCTGCGATCAGACCAGTGGGTGGACCTGCACTCTGAGGTCTGCTGCAGGTCCAAATCTGTGAGAAACTCTGCTGTGAGGTGCAGGAAGGTGACCTCCTGCTGAAGGAGCTTGTTGTTACTGTTTGTCCTACTGATTCCAGCTTCATCTCATTGGTTCTCCCTCGAAGGAGCTCAGAGGTGTGATGTCATTGATAGAAGAACTTCAACACATTCTCATCCCAACACGTAACATACCGACGCTATGTGACAAATCGTCGGAATGTTACACATTTCTCTGCTTCACATCTGCAGCATCATATGATCATATGTTGATTCATGGTTTTCTTCTGTTTTTGTTCTACTGCAGAATATTTTTCAGTTGGTTATCTGCTATAAAAAGCCAGGTCAGGAAAATCTCAGTTTTCTGTTGTTTTATCCTCAGTTACCCCTGATGAAGTCTCGCAAGTCTTAGATTTGTTTGTATACATAGATATAAAAATATAGATATGTACTGATAAATAATCAGAATTACAGTATTTCTGAATGTCAGAGTCAAAATTGAATTGAATCTGGATTGAACTGAATCAGTTATAGAAATCAGTGACAATACCCAGCCTTACTCACATCTTGTATTAGTTCATCTCAGTGTGTCACATAATAGAGTGAGGCACCCATAACCTCTGCTGATAGTGACCCACACACTTTTTCATAGGTCGCTTTATGTGATGGGACACACAATCAATAGTGGGTCTCTTAAGGAACAACTCCCACTAGGGTTTAAATACCTGGAACTCTCCACCATTTGGCTTTAGAACTGAAGAAGTGAAAAGCCTTCAAGAAACTTAAAAAGTCAATTCGCTTTCTTGCCAAGCTCCCAAGAAAGCAGTGCAATCATTTTACTGTCACATTCTGGCACAAAGCAGACTCAAATAGTTAGCAAGGAATTAGCGACAAAGAGTGACTGGTGTCCATAATAATGGGTTGGAAGGTAATCGGTTGGGAGAATCTGCATTACTACTGGTCGACAGATGGGAGCTCTGCATAAGAAGAGATCATGACTTAGCAGCAATCCAAATGGAAAATATTGTTTTAGAGTGGTACTTGCAACAAGGTGACCCAAGCCTTGAAGTTAAAAAAAAAATTAAAAAGTGATATTTATATGTGAATAAATTGACTTTAAAAAAAAATCAGTTTAATATAATCGGCATGCAGCCTGTTTCAGTTCCACAACCTTAATATTTGCACATCGCCTACACTCTAAAAAATGATTCATGGGGTTAGTAAGTAAAGCTTAAAATCAATAGCTTTTTCTGCATAAAAAATTTAGTTTGTTGCATGTACACATTGTAATCAGTTGATAACTTAATTTAATGAGTTGGTCGAAATGAAAATAAAGAAAACAGTCTTAGCTCAGTAATATATCGATTTTGAACAGACATTTCTGTGTTAACTTAACATGAAAGTGTATTCAGTTAATACAACTTAAAAATCTCGTAAGCGTCCTTTAAAAGCTGAGTACAAGGCTGACTTGCCCGGACATGTTGTGCTCTCAGACCACTGATCGAAAGAAACGGAGGCAAAGAGAGAAAGCGGAGAAGCGCCATTTTGTACGGAACGTTATCAAACGTTAAAGCTTTGTGGTGAGTACAATTTTTTTGCCTTGTTTTATTCACAGCAGCTAATAACTCTAACTTTAACTCTATCAACACGCACTGCAAGAAATCCTTTTTACACAACACTAAACTCTTCCTCGGCGAGTGGTGGTGATAAGCTAGTAACGTTACACTTCTGGCTAACTTGTGAAGTAATTCGACCGTAACATTAGTCTTTGTTAAGTTTTGTTTTACGGTGGCAGCCAAATGGTGTTAATTGACACTGAGCTTCTGTAGCAGTAGTTTTAACTCTGCAAAGACAGGGTAATACACGTTTTTCTTCTTTCTACTTTGAAATCGTTGCAGCGTTGATGAAGGTTTGACCAGCAAAAGGCTGGGCCGTTTTACATTCATGACTAAACAAATGTAGGTTACTGAGTATACATTCGGTTTAACATCGATGCATTTTGATGTTTAAGTCCTAGAGTTATTTTTATGTGAGATTGAAGTTTGTTAATTGAGCCCTAGCTGAAGAACAGCCTGTGTCAAAGTTCAGTCAAAAAACGCGGGCGAGGAAGCGAACGCCATGTTGTAGAAACGCCACAGGAAAGATCTTAAGTAACATTCATAAACTAGTTGTTTTAATGACATTACATTGAGTGTGCATTAGCACATAAAATATAATTTTGCTCTTTTGGGTGTTAACTGCAGATACATAAGCGCAGTTGTATCACTTAAGAAAAAATATCTTTGATTTGGAAACATAAAGCAACTTTTAGGAGAAACTCAACACTAAAAATAATATACATAGTTTTAACTTTTAATGTCATAAGGTTTTCCTGTGAGATAATGATTAGACTAAAGACTATAGTTAAAAAAGCGTGAATATTGATTGCGTGTAGTTTGCCCATTTCTTTGCAGTAGTTTACAAGCATTTTTCTTGTTTTTCATCTTGAATATTCAAAAACAATGAATTAAAATTTACTGTAATGCTGATGTAGCACAAGTTGTTTGTACTACAGCCTCAATCAAGCACCAAAAATCAATGACCTGAAAGAAAGATGGCCTGCTCTTTTTGATGCAGTTCAGGTAAATATTTTTCCATAAGATAATTTGCAGTATGTATTCTTTTAAAGTAAATTGTATACATTAACATGTTGTGCCTATTTGTGCCTTTTTTTTATACAGATAAACCAAGAATTCAGAAGGATCACCACTGTTAACCTGGAGACAACATTCATGGCAAAGCTGGACCAGTACTCTCAGAAAATAATGTCCTTGCTGTCCTCAAGAGGAGGGGCTGCAAAAATGCGCATTCGGCGCATCCAGAACATGCTGCTAGAGGTATGAATGAATGAAATGTAGTTTATTTCAAATAGGATAATCCACTTTTTTTTTTCCAATAGGTGATATTGAGTCTTAAAAGGTAGCTGTTTACAACTCAACTATGTCAAATTATTGTTTAGAGCTTGAGGCACAAATATCAATTAAAACTATAAATACTTAATAATAAAACAAATTATAGGTGATGTGGATCATGATTGGCAGAGTAATTTGCAAGATTTTGCAGTTTTTCTATTTGTTACCTGGATTTTTCAAGTTCATGAATTGATCATTTCAGAGAAATGGCTCTTTGAAATGATCAATTCATTATTTTGATTATCACTGGAAATCTATAATTGGTACAGTTCAGGCCATATAAAGTCAATCCTTTTTTTTTTTTTGGATGTAATTATCAAAAACCCATCCTCCTCGAAGAGCAGTTCGACATTCTTTTTCTTATTCACAGGACGATTCTGTGGAGAGAAGACGAGAGGTCGCTATCCATGGCTTAGTGGTGTATCTCAGGGAAAAGGAGGATCTCTTCAAAGAGCAGGTAAATCAGACATGACTATACTTTGTATTAGAGCTACGATCTAATCTATTATTAATTGATTTCTAAATTAATCGGCAACTATTTTGATAATTGATTGATCGGTTTGAGTAATTATTTTAGAAAAAGAAGTCCAAATTCTCTGGTTTCAGCTTCATAAATGTGAATGGTTTCTGGTTTCTTTACTCCTCTATGACAGCAAACTGAATATGTTTGACATTTGAGGTCATCATATTGGGCTCTGAGAAACATTGACATTTTTCACCATTTTCTGACATTTTCTGGACCAAACAACTAATCAGATAATCGAGAAAATTGTTAGTTGCAGCCCTATTTTGTGTTACTCTCATGTATAAGTATGATTACTTAAAACATTTATATTGATTCTGACCTACCAGGATGGTGGTGGGGATATTACCAATGAAGTGATGAAGATTGTAACCAGAGGTGCCACAACGTCTGATCCAGCCAGCGCAAGGATCATACTTGAAGGAACAGAAGTCCTAGCAGACCTGGATGTACCCAGAGCCTGTGCCTTGCTAATGGGGCTGATATATGCACTCAACCTCAGCTACCCAAAAGAACTGAAAAACACTTTTGAAGTGTTTCAAAAGATATTCCTCGAGCTGGATGATCTGAAAGCCAGTCCTAAGGTAATGTCACTAAAAAGTAAACTGTTGTACTAAAAAATGTGAAGAGTGAGGCTATCCTCAAATTAAACGGGAAATGTTCCACTGTTGTTTGCAATGTGTTGTGTTACATACTGTAGAGTAGGCAGTAGGTGTAAAGTTGAGCGTTGAGCATTAAGTACACCTAGTTCAAAATAATGCACTTTAAAAGGATAGCTCGGGTCTTTTGAAGTGAGGCTGTATGAGGTACATATGTATAGTGAGTGTATTACACACAGTAGATGGCAGTCAGTAAGCTCCACCTACGGAGAAGCAGACGGGGCCACCGGCACACAAGATGAGCCTCCATCCTAATAAAACTAATGTCAGTTTAAATGTACATTATATCAAGAATATGTTTACTGCTTTATTTTGCTATCAGACAGCCTTTTCTGTGAGGAAAGAGAAGTTCTACTGCTTGTTGTTTCAATCGCTCTGGCCCACCAGCGTCCATGGACAAAAACAGCAATTTTACCTGACAGCACACAGGAGTTGCTGGTCTCCTGCTGCCTTGATCAGTAAGTGTAATTGTGTTATTTGGTGACTTTGGTGTTAGTTCGGGTTAGTTCAGATTTACCAAAGTCACACAAACAAACTGAGCCTATCGTGCGTGTCGGTGGCAGGAATGTGCTGACTGCTGTCTACTGTGTGTAATACACTCACAATGTACTTCATACTTAAAAAAACCTAAACTATCACTTTAACACAAACAAACTTGAATCAGAGCATGACTGTCAAAATGTTCAGTCTTTTTGAGACAGATTTACAGGGGTGTTTTATGTCATTTATTTTATGGAGGCAACAATTTTGTCTGCTATTGAAATGTCAATGAGTCTGGAATGGTGGACTGGTGTTCTAATAAACAGTTTGATCATAAAACTGGAATTTCAATGTGTAATTTATTGTATAATTGTAAGTTATAAGTTATTGTAAGTTATTAGTACTCAAAAAAATTAAGGTAACAATTTGCATGGATATTTCTGAGTAGAATAAAAGTAAAAAAATAAGTTTTAATAACTAAATGGAGTAATTTTTAAACAATTAAAATTAAGTTGGTTCAACTTAATTAAGCTTGTAGAGGACAAAGCAAATCATGTTGTTTGTACGTAAGGAATAGAGTTTGCCTAACTAGAGAACTCTTGTGGCATTTACGCTATAGTGGCTAAGCTGAAGTAACTTAAAAAGATCCATGCAAATTGTTACCTTAATTTTTTTTACGTTAAGCCAGCAGATCTTTTTTTAGAGTGTACAGAGAAAACAACATCGGGATGAAAAGAGAGACATCTCAATTTCAACTTTATCTATATTCATTTGTCTTGTAACAGAATGTGATTTTTATATATTAGAACTATTTTGTAATATTTGGTAGGCTAATATACCGGATTTTTAAATTTGATTGTCACTGTACTCACTTAGCAACTGCCGCTGCTTGCACCCTGACCAGCTCCGGGACTGCTGCCTTGGACGGGGGCGGCCCGGGGACCCACGTCGTCACCACCGCCGCTGGATCCACAGGCCGCCGCCTGAATGGACACCTCCCTGCATAGCTGGACTGGCCATAGCCTGGTGGGCCGATGGTAATTTTTCGTTTTTATGGGCCAATGTTTTTTTTGCTGTTGTTTGCTTTTTTTCCGTAACGGTATAAACAGTGAAAGGTGGCGGATTGGACAGATGCTGGTCTGGTAGGATGAATGTTATTTATCAGTTCAACCCACTTTCGGCCTGGCGCATTAGGGGGGCGCTAGTATAAATAGTGGCCATTTGAGCATTCCTGGATCGCTTACCTGTGATCTCCTTTTTGGTCACCTGACTTCCCTTGGTGTTGGAGAGATCATTTGCGCGTTACCCTTCTGAAGCCTCCATCGCGGCTGGTCGTAGCTGTAGAAGCCTGCTATGAGCCACTCCCATAGCTGGACTGGCCATCGGGCATACCGGGCATTTGCCCGGTGGGCCGATGGTAATTTTTCGTTTTAAATGAGCCGATGTTTTGTTGTTGTTGTCTTTTTTTCCGTAACCATGTAAACAGTGAAAGGTGGCGGATTGGACAGATGCTGGTAGACGTGTAAAAATAACTCAATTGTTTGGTAGTGGCTATGGTGGAGCTTTCACAGATTCAGTAAAATTAGCAAGTGGTGGAGGCCAGCAGGTGGATGGGGGAAAGGGGAGGCGGAGGTGGAGAGACCCGAGGCGGCCGGCGGTCTGACTGTCAGGTGAAATGAGCTTCAGGTAAGAAGTTATGACCTGCAGTCTATCTGGGTCAGATATAAACCAAGTTTAGGTGGAGTTTATTTTCGTTGTGCTGACTTTTTACAGTCAGTTATAATAACTCGTACTGTGTACTAGCTAGCATGACGGAGTTTCTATACAGTTGGGTGGGTGCTATGATGTTACTGGTGAACTTTATTTTATTCATATGGTTAGTTAGTAGAGTTGCCAACCGTCCCGTAAAAAACGGAATCCTCTGGTATTCAGAGTTAATATTACGCGTTTGGTATTGAGCTGAAAATAAACGGAATTTGTCCCGTACTTCAGCTACAATAAAAAAAAAAAGACAAAAAGCTGGAGTTATTCTGTGTCTTTACGCTGCACAGCTGCCTCTTCTTCTCTCACTCTCCCCCCTCCCTCTCCTGCTGCTACTTCAATCATGAAACTGATCAATGATCAGCTGATCGGCGTTTCTGCCGCAAGTTCCGTCTCTCTTGCTTGTTTATCTCCCGCTTTGCGCCAGAAAGAGGAAACTAGCGGAGGTCGTTAAACAGCAGAAGCGCCTTTAAACTTGATAAGCTGTTGTTAGAATTTGTTTAATATTAATTTCTAGTATCAGCTGATGTTTGTTGGAGCCACGGCCATAAAAGCTGCTGGTTATGATATCGGTTTGGTTATCTGGTGAGAGGGAAACATGAAGATGAAACCAGGAGATGTTCTTACTGAATCATCAGAGCTGAACAGGTGATGGAGAAACAGGTTTACCTTTTAGGTGACATGAATGGGTTGAAGGAAAGCTATGAACTGTTTCTGAGAGACAAATAACACCAGGATCCTTTTCTAAGTAGTTGACAGTTGGTAACTGTGCAGGGGCGGGTCTAGCAAAGTTTTGCCAGGGGGGCAGGTAGAGCATTAACAGGGAAAGGGGGCACAAAGAAATACTTTTCTTTCTTATTCTCATTTAAAATGTCTAGCTTTTAACAAATAATTATCCGAATCTTACAACCAAAGTTTTCATCTGATGTCAAATTTATAGAAATCCATTATTGTACATAGTAAGTTTTTTTTCAGGGTCCCAACATAATTTCTTCAGAAGAAAGTACTGTACATGATGCCAGTATTTTCCCACATTTTGTAGATACTGTACTAGTACTTTGTGTAAAATGCCATCAAAAAGTCAGTTAAGTTTTATTCTTTCTCACCTGTCTTTCTGTCTCCTTTCACTTTTAAAAGGTTGCATTGTTAGAAAAAACATTTTGCCCTTCCATGCTGTTTATTGATGTGGTAAATAAATAGTTTATGAAAATATCACTAAATCTGTCATTTATTATTTTTAATATTCAGTAATGATCATGTCTCACCTCTAGTCTTCTCTGTCTTAATTTCAGGTTTCCACCATATGTTGTAGATAGTTCAGGAAGTTAACTCAACCAAGCAGTCTTTGGGTTTCGGCTAAGTACTGTTTAGAATACCAGAATAGGGAGGATGGTGTAGGTTTAAGTTTATTAGATTGATACATATGTACCAACAAGACAGTGTACATCACTGTCACAACGACGTTTGTTTTCATTCAAAGGCTTTATGGTTTTTCCTATAATACCTGGTGGGCCGGTCTCTAGTCAAAATGCCCGGGCTGATTTTTTGTCCTAGTCCAGCCCTGCCTCTGATGTCACTTCCACTGGAAAGATGGCAAATGGTGATTGGTACTACCAGACCCACTCCTACCTGGAGTACACACCCAGGTCAGTCCACATGAGATCCCGATTCAGGTCCAGGTCTATACTCAGATCCAGTTCTGTTGTCTGTGAATCAGTGATGTTTGTGTTGAAGGTCTGGGGAAAAGATCTCTTGTGTGGTGGAGCACGCCAGCCTGAAGGAACCTTTGATCACTGACTGGGATAAATACCTGTCTGTCTGTACAGAAAAATATGTATCTGAATGCTCATCTGTCTGTTTGACTGTCGGCCTCTGTCTGTTCGCCTGTCTGACTCAGAGCCGTCCTCGGACAAATCAACGTCTGAATCAACGACAATGATTGCCATTGGAGCCTCTATACTGACCCTGTGTCTGATCTTACTTCTGGCTGGATTTATTTTCTACAGGTTGAAAGCCCCAGGTTAGACCAGGACTCACACTCACAGACCACTTAACAGCACTTCATATCAGCCTTTTTATTTGACTGTTTGTGTTCTAAATTGATTTTCAAGTAGTTTTAAATCAGTTTCTCACAAGTTTAGCTAAGTTTTAAGTCCATGTTCAGACCACAGTCTAATTTTAGTGCTGCATTAAGATGTGATAGATCCCAGCTATCCCTGTGCAAGAGGTCTGGATTGGCTCTCCATCTAAAGGGCCTGAGTCTGTGCTTTTATTGCATTTGTTAATTCTAATACTGCATTTGAAGAAAAATTACCAATTAGAACAATCATGTGTATTTTTCTGAATTCTGCACTTTATTAGCTATCCTTGGATTAAATATTAAGTTCCTTACTTTGACAGCCTCAGGTGCTCAAGGCCTCAGCTGTCTCCATCTCTTTGACAGACCTGAGGTATTTTATACCAGTTGAAACCAGTTTTTCAAAGCAAGCAGAGTCCATGCTCTGAAACTCGGGTTTTAACTGAACCAGTGTTGTTGAAGTCTGATCGAGAGCAGTTATCATAATGTGAATAAAGAGTTTGTTCTTGTCTCTGTCTTTGCTCTTTATGCAGATTCTACACCGTTTTCCAATGAATAAGGCAGGATCCTGGTCCTGGTTCTTTCTCACTGAATGAGAATCCGCTGCTTCATGTGCTGTTCAGCACACTCATGATCTGAATGGGCGAGTCTGAACCTGATCCATGACTAAACACATTTATAGATGTTTTCGGTGTCTTCATACCACAATAAACAGAAACTCTCACCTGTGTGCTTATTTACCTAAATCAATACATTAATGTCACAGAAACACTGACAGTGAGACCACTGTCCTGCACTGGGACACAACGTTTGTCTAGATCACTTTATTGTTAATTTCATGATGAGCATATAATTGTCTCAGAAATGTTTTGTTTAACTGGGAAATAAAAGTGGTTCAGTAAGGTAAACTTGCCCAGGCTAGAGGTGTACTCTGCTATATTTAAAAAAGACTCTTTATTTTTAATATTCATGATTCTCATTTATTTTGGTTATTTCGACCACTGCTGATGCTGAGTTACCCTCAAACCTTACAGGAAAGGGTTGACCCAATGATGGAAGACCACTGCTGATAAATATATAAATATAAATATAAATATATATATATATATATATATATATATATATATATATATATATATATATATATATATATATATATATATATATATATATACTGAGGCAGGTTATTGGTCGGTAGTTGGATGGGACCGGTCCCTTCTTGGGGTCCTTGGGGATCAGGACCGTTCGACCTTCGGTTAGCCATTCCGGGTGTCTCTCATTAACTAGCAGCTGGTTCATTTGTGCTGCCAGACGCTCGTGGAGTGCAGTCAGCTTCTTCAGCCAGTAGGCGTGAACCATGTCGGGCCCTGGTGCTGTCCAACTCTTCATACTGGAGACCCTTTCTTGGATATCTGCCACTGTGATGGTTACTGGTCCCTGTTCAGGGAGGTCGCTATGGTCTGCCCTCAGATCCACTAGCCACTGAGCATTGCCGTTATGGGTTGCGTCCTTCTCCCATATGCTCTTCCAGTATTGCTCCATCTCCAGCCTTGGTGGTGCTGTTCTCTTATTGTTCCCTTGCCACTGAGAGTACACCTTTGCTGGTTCTGTGGAGAACAGCTGGTTTATTCTCCTGCCTTCTATCTCTCTGGTGTACCTCCTCAAGCGGCTGGCCAGTACTACATGGAAGCTCCTGTCAGGCATCATATCGGCTAAGATGAACAGGCACATGGGTCAATACATGAGTGGGGCACAGAAAGGGATTGGCAAGAATACCAGAGGTGCAAAACACCAGCTACTGGTAGACAGAACAGTCAGCCGAGACTGCAAGACCAGACTGACCAACCTGTGCACTGCCTGGATTGATTACAAGAAGGCCTATGACTCAATGCCCCACAGCTGGATCCTGGAATGCTTAGAATTGTACAAGATCAACAGGACCCTAAGAGCCTTCATCAGGAACTCAATGGGGATGTGGCGTACAACACTAGAGGCCAACTCCAAGCCCATAGCACAAGTCACCATCAAGTGCGGGATCTACCAAGGAGATGCTCTGTCCCCACTGCTGTTCTGCATAGGCCTGAACCCCCTCAGTGAGATCATTAACAAGACTGGCTACGGATACCAACTACGGAACGGAGCAGTTGTCAGCCACCTCCTGTACATGGATGACATCAAGCTGTATGCCAAGAGTGAACGAGACATCGATTCACTGATCCACACTACCAGGCTATACAGCAATGACATTGGAATGTCGTTCGGACTGGAGAAGTGTAGTCGAATGGTAACGAAGAGAGGGAAGGTAGTCAGAACTGAGGGGATTGAACTACCAGAAGGCAACATTGCAGACACAGAGGACAGTTACAAGTACCTGGGGATCCCGCAGGCGAATGGGAACCATGAAGAGGCCGCTAGAAAGGCTGCAACCACCAAGTACCTGCAGAGGGTCAGGCAAGTCCTGAGGAGTCAGCTGAACGGTAAGAACAAGATCCGGGCCATCAACACCTACGCCCTGCCCGTGATCAGGTACCCTGCTGGGGTAATAGGCTGGCCAAAGGAGGAGATAGAAGCCACTGACATAAAGACAAGAAAGCTCCTTACCATGCATGGAGGGTTTCACCCCAAGTCCAGCACCCTGAGGCTGTATGCTAAGCGGAAGGAAGGGGGCCGGGGACTGGTGAGTGTCAGCACCACAGTCCAGGATGAGACAACGAACATCCAAGAATACATTGGGAAGATGGCCCCAACTGACCGAGTGCTCAGTGAATACCTCAGGCAGCAGAAACCCAAGAAAGAGGAGGGAGACGAGGAACCATCATGGAAGGACAGGGCCCTGCACGGTATGTACAACCGGCAGATAGAGGAGGTGGCTGACATCCAGAAATCCTACCAGTGGCTGGACAAAGCTGGACTGAAAGACAGCACAGAGGCACTAATCATGGCAGCACAAGAACAAGCTCTGAGTACAAGATCCATAGAGGCTGGGGTCTATCACACCAGGCAAGACCCCAGGTGCAGGCTGTGTAAAGATGCTCCAGAAACAATCCAGCACATAACAGTAGGGTGCAAGATGCTAGCAGGCAAGGCATACATGGAACGCCATAACCAAGTGGCCGGCATAGTGTACAGGAACATCTGTGCCGAGTATAACCTGGAAGTCCCGAGGTCAAAATGGGAGATGCCCCCAAGGGTGGTGGAGAATGACCGAGCTAAGATCCTGTGGGACTTCCAGATACAGACGGACAAAATGGTGGTGGCTAACCAACCGGACATAGTGGTGGTAGACAAACAGAAGAAGACGGCTGTAGTGATTGATGTAGCGGTTCCGAATGACAGCAATATCAGGAAGAAGGAACACGAGAAGCTGGAGAAATACCAAGGGCTCAGAGAAGAGCTCGAGAGGATGTGGAGGGTGAAGGTGACGGTGGTCCCCGTGGTAATTGGAGCACTAGGTGCGGTGACTCCCAAGCTAGGCGAGTGGCTCCAGCAGATCCCGGGAACAACATCGGAGATCTCTGTCCAGAAGAGCGCAGTCCTAGGAACAGCTAAGATACTGCACAGGACCCTCAAGCTCCCAGGCCTCTGGTAGAGGACCCGAGCTTGAAGGATAAACCACCCGCAGGGGCGAGATGGGTGTTTTTTTTTTATATACAAATACATATTTATACCATATTTATACCTTTGAACTTGTGTATATGTCCACCCAATAATATTATCTATAACTGCAGTTCCCAGACATTTGGACACTTTATAGAATATCAACAAAAACAGAGTGGAATGATTTGTATTCAGGCAACAAAAGGCTGGAAAAGTCAGTGGTACTAAAGCAAAACAGCTGGAGGAATTTTTAAAGGTTAATTGGCAGCAGGTCAGTAACATGACTGGGTAAATAGCACTTTGGAAAGGTAGTGTTTCTCAGAGTTAAAGCAGCGGAGATGGAGGAGTTCTGGTGTCTTGGCTGGAGGCTGACTTTGGTGGGGGTGATGACTTACTACTCAGATGGAGCAGGGTAAGTAATCCGGTAACTCCTGTATTCAGAGGAGCCAGATCATAACACTATATCTGTCTCTGTCTCAAGACTCGAGAGCATTGAGTTTATGGATAAAGTTTGAAAAGCAGTCATTCATGCCACAGGAAAAGAGGCATGGATGATCTATCTAGCACATCTACTTTTGGGCAATTTCTCCCATTCTTCTTTGCAGAACCTCTCAAGCTCCATCAGGTTGGATGGATACACAGGTACACAGCCATTTTCAGATCTGTAAGAGATGTTCAATCAGGTTCAAGTTTTGGCTCTGGTTGGGCCAATTGAAGATATTCATAGGGTGTGCCAGCACACAGGCAAGATAATTCCTTTGTTATCTTGTTAGTTTGCTGAGCTCACTGTCCTGTTGGAAGATAAACCTTCACCCAATCTGAGGTCCAAATTGCTTTAATCTGATTTAGTGCTCAACACAGATAAAGCACGCTTCTGCTCACAATGCCGCCAGAAGATCATCATTTAGCCTGGAGAAATAGTTTGTTGCTTTATAAGAAAGCCCTCCGTGAAGCCAGAACATCTTACTATTCATCACTGACTGAAGAAAATAAGAACAACCCTAGGTTTCTCTTCAGCACTGTAGCCAGGCTGACAAAAAGTCACTAATTACTTTGTGACAATCAAAGATAAATTTGTGTTGAAATTTAGATTTGTCACAAGGAAATGTGTTTGAGCATTAAATGAATATGAAAGATGTAAATATATTTACTGACCACGTCTGTAAGTTGTGAAGTCGTTACTCCTATGATGCTGCTACTGATTTCCTTTCCTTATCAACTTTCATGTCTCCTCCTTTTCAACGTGTGACATCAAGCAGTTTTTATGCCATAAAGAACAAAACAATTTACACACCTTGATTTGGGTTATTCCAAATTTCCCATAGCAGACACTGTTCTAGAAAATGGACGAACAACAACTAACGTAAGGAGTGCTGCTAGACTGCATCCTGGCAGAGAGACATCTGTTTTGCTTTTATTATTTGTCTCTCGGGTGACTGAGGATGTTTTGGCTGTTGGAAAAGGTGGTAGCAGCTTGACGGAATTTCTTGTTTAATGTTTACAATCTGACTGAAAGCAGGGAGTATATCAGCAGGCCTAGGAACCACCTGAAAGGAACTATTTGTAGAGCTGAAGCTCACAGTTATTCGATCACAGCTAAGTGCTCTAACATCAGTGAAAGGAACACACTGAGACATTTAAACAGTTGTAAGCAGCAAAGTTCAATTTAAAGCTATGTTAGAATTTTGGTTTGTGCTTGCTGTGCTCATTCAGTCTTAACTGACACAATAGTCTTTAACTTTAAGTGTTTTGTCTTTTCTTTTGGCAAATTAATCAATTAGACCTCCTCACATAATCCACATGATGCTATATCACAGTAATACAATTACGTCAATTGTCTGTATTCAGTTTTATTTTCACAGTATTTTAGTGTACTTAAATGGTGTATTTATTTGTGTGTGTGTGTGTGTGTACCTCCACACAGTCCTTTTTATAAAGTGAACTTTATAGTTAACAGGTGGATTTTCTTGTTTCAGTGCAGCTAGCCACACAACAAGGAACCACTTACTGCTAAAGAGACAGACTGAAAGTGGACAGTACACCCTCAGCTTTACCATAAACCTTATTGTTGCAGTAAGTTTTATGTTAAAACCGAGGATGTCAGGTTTATATAGTGGATTGTCATTTATGCTTAGAAATATCTACTCATATATACTTAGAGTTTTATAATCAATGTCATGTTGGTAGAGGTTTGATCCTTAGTAGTCTGTGGAGACTCTGTGTGCCTCCCAGAGCACTCTGGCATGTGCACACAACTTAAGGTCAGGAGAGAGGTTATATCTGCTCTTACTGATTTATGGTATAGGAGCCAGTAACTTAGCCAGTTATTAGTTTCAATTTTTCTTTAATACCTCTGTATGCACAGACATTTTTTTTCGAAAACTAAAAAAGGGTTTAATCTATAAGTGAGATTGCTGTGTGATATTTGTTGTGTTTGATTTTGATCTGTTTTGTACTATCAAGTTATTGTTCTGGGGTAAAGGTTGTAAATGGTGATGTAGCTTTAACTGGGTATCGTAACAGCAGTTTTTCACCCATTGTGTGTTTCTGTGTTTGTTTATTGTCTTTAAAAGTCACTTTCTCTTATGTGACTTTTTATAAAGTGCACCAAGCTTTTCGATTGCACTTAAAAAATAAAGTGTTAAAGGCAGACTGTCCTGATTTACTAAACAACCTCATAAGTTGTTTCTGCATCACACTTTTAAGACTAATACCTACATTTTGAAATCAAGAGACCTCCACTCGAAGAACCTATGAATAAGGTTTTGTGTATATTGAACTAAACCACACATAATATATAGCACACACTGAGCATCCCTGCTTTATGAAATGACTGTCTCTACTGTGCCTTTACACAAAATAATAATGTTATGCTTTAGACCTGAAACTAGCAGCTGAGCCCATAAAGTCATCACTCTGCTTCCTTTATTTTCCAAAGGAAGGTGACAAACCATGTGTTTAATTTGGTTGTTTATTTTCAGCCTGGAATGAATTTATTAAGTACTTTAACTCCAAGATAATAATAATAAATTAATAAATAAATGGCTAGCTAAATTGTGGTTGGATTCTCTCTGCCTTTCTCCCACAGTCCGAAGCTTTACATGTGGAGTTGGATTAATTGGTGATACTAAATTGTCCAAAGGTGTGAATGGTTGTTTGTCTCTCTGTTAGCCCTGTGACAGACTGATGAATTGTCCTGCCTCTCTCCCTCTGACAGCTGGGGCAGACTCCAGCCCTCCCTGCGCTGAATGAATGGATGGAATAAATAAATGAAAACTGCAAGGTCATTTATATGCATGATTTGTCATCTTTTATATAGAAAGAGTCTCAATACTTTTTCCTTTAGTTGATTTTTTAATCTTCATACTATCATTATACATTATAGTATCATTTAATGACCGCTAAACAACATGTTTTTAGTTCATAGAGTTGGTGGCATTTGGTTCATTTGGATTGTTTGATAGTTGTTAGATGATTAAACAACTATAACAAAAGTATTATAGTATGGTGTACACATGGACTGAAAGGATTTTAACATATTAATAAAGATCTGTGAGGGAAAGGTCATTTTCAAATATATACATATTCATATTATATTTTTCATGTTGAAAAGCTTTTATCTGATCAACAGGCTCAGAGGGTTTGATCCACTATTTAATCTTAACATCTGCCTTCACTCATAAAAATGCTCCAAACAAATAACTACAACATTTCTATAAACGTACTGAAAGCATAACCAAAAGGAGAAATGAACTGAAGCTGAAGTGAACACAGAAAGAGAAACAAACTAATGTGACATGATCCGAGGAAGCCAGGTGTGGCAGCTGTGTTTGCATATAGAGTGAAACTACACTTCTACCAGTTTACTGTAGGTACTGATGAAACAGACAGGTACCGAGTGAAAGAAGAAGACATAGCAGATGTATGTATTTCATCTTTTTATTGATTTCATTGTAATTCTGTGTCTTCTTTCCTGCTGCGATGTGGATGATGGGTCAGCTTGCTTTCTGTTGAAATTAGTTCAATATTTGAGTTAGTACATATTATTAAGTTGAGCTAAGACCAAACCAATTGATTATACATGATAATGTTCACCTCTGTAACGGGGCCCTGACACAGAACATTTAAGAACCTTTGCTCTGGACAGAGAAGACTGAGGGAGACCACACCCTGTGCACTGTCTCTGTGTCTGTTGGTTGGACTGAACCATGAATTTGGTCTTTTGTATATTGAGACATGAGTTATTTAAGTATATGATGGCCTTAAGTGCTTTGACACAACCTGTTAATGCCACGGCCTCTGGTGATGATCTCTTTTGGTAATTTATCATGTTTCTGATTCAGAGAGTTGGATCAGTCCTGGTAGTGAAACAGGACGGGATATTCAAAACTTTTTAGGGCTGCAGACTCGTACAGTTCTTAAAACAACTGTTATTATAGATTAATATGCTGCACATCATTTATGTAACTGAGCTATCAATATTTTGGAGTTCAAACATTTTACTTGAAATTCAGTAAAACATTAGAACAAAGCAGTGAGACTATAAACTTTTTTAACGAGTCGAGCAGTGTAGACGTGTCAGTGAAAGTCAAATCATGAGTACAGTGAGCACCTGTATTCAAATTATTAACATCAAAGAGAAAAACAAGGAAGTGAGCTGCAGAATAAAAGACATTGAATGTGGACATTTGGTGAGCTTTAATTTATTTTATGTTTCTGTTAAGAATGTGCAGATGAAACTGATTTCTTATTTCTGGGGTATGACAACTTTTTCATTAAATTACTATTTCAAGATGTTTCTTTAAATCCTGCTGTGGTTACACACAGTCAACAGTTTCTCTCTGGTTAGTTAAACATTTAACAGAAAAGCTGAAATAGTTAAAACAGAGCATGATTTCTAATGTTAGTGTGATAAGGAGATCAAAGTGAAATAATGAATAATAAATGAATAAAAGAAAAATGTTTTAAATATAGTATCAAACTCTTCAAGCCTTTAGTGGAAGTGTCAGCCATAAAAGAAAAACAACAGAAAACAGGAACAGGTCATTTGTAAGTCAAAATGTTCGTAAGTCGATGCACCTTTTTCCATCGCCTTTTTGAGTGAGGCGATGCTGGCTGAAGACGAAGTTCTTGTTGGAGGAGGAGGTGGCGGAGGTTGAAGAAAGCATATGTATGCATGCATACATACGTATGTGTACATGTACATAACATTAAGGAATTTAATGTAATTTTTTAAAATTTTCTATTTCATTATGCAGGTATTTTGCCGTACCACGGGCAGAAATATTGCCATTAAGTGCCTTCGTAACTTGAATTTTTCGTTAAATGGGGTCTTCATAAGCCGGGGTTCCCCTGTACAATAAAATGAGAAGTCTCTTTAGACCTGACTCCTGATAAACAGGATATTGTGAGTTCAATAGTTTCTCCGTATGAGAACAATCCGTATGGAAGTAAGTGGTTTTACTCTGGCTTACCTGAAATCCTGCGATTTGAAGTAATTCAGTCTAGATCTACTCCTGCATCCAGAACAGCTGGCCACACTGCTTTTGGATTCGCCAAGAGTTTTCACAGGGTCTGGCTCGCATAAAAGTGCACAAAAGGCACTGAATAATATGTACAAAAGCGCATCTTGCATTATTTTGGTCTATTTGTTAAAGTCCTTAATCAAACAGACAATGAAGTAAAAATATAACACTCCATTTCACACACAGTTCAAGTACTCAAACTGGTTTTAGCTTTTTTTTTAGACAATACAGAGTTCACACTGTTGCAGTAGTTACCACGTGTAAAATTAGCATAAGTTTTCCTGCTAACTTATCAATTTTAGTAACTCACCGGAGTTTCCAAGAAACAAACATGCACTGCATCGGGTTGGTCGAGAGCAAAACACATAAAATGCTCTGAAAAGTACATAACTTTAAGTCAGAGATTGTTAAAAGTACATTTTAACACTTATTTTATATTGAAAGCCTTACTGTTTTGCTCTCAGTGTCTTGCTTCCTTTTGTCTAGCTTAATGCAGCAGCGTGCTTATGTTGCATTCACTGGACTACGGAAACAGTGTGTTCAAGGGGTGTCGGAAATAATAATATAAGGTGAAAAAAAATATATACCAGGAACCATGTCTATAGTGGTTACCTTTTTCTCTTTTATCAGGTGACTGCAGGTGCTGATGAACATGGAAAGGTATCACACTCAACACTTCACATTAGAATCACTGCTACACGAACAAATACTTAAAATATTTCATACATGCAGTAACTATACAACATCTATCTGGAAGATAATCATCTGTTCTTTCTTATGTTAACAATTAATTTTAACGCAGCACAGTTAACAAACACTAAACACCGTTATTACATTTCATTTAACACAAACACACTAAACAAAACTGCAGCTGTACTGATAAATTGTTGTACTACAGCGACTCATAGAGAGCCAGGCGACATGATAGTAACTGATGTGATCCATCTCATCTGAAAGGAGACATAACTCTGAAAATTGCAAAGATGATATTTACACTGCCAGAAATGTAACAGTTTAAAACTAGACAGACTAAAGAGGACAGAAAGCAATCAGTGTGTAGAGCTTCAGACTTTATTGGCTTGATGTTATTCATATATATATATATATATATATATATATATATATATATATATATATATATATATATATATATATATATATATATTGGCCTACCTGGTTTTTTTCCTCATTCCCCAGACCAGACTCTCCCAAACCTCAGTGTGGACTCAGCTCTGTAACAAAGAGGAAGAGAAGCAATTCACAAGAAGACCGCCCTGACTTTAAAAACAGGAAACTGTCTCCTGATGAGAAGTAAGAGTTAACAAAATGTTAAATGTTCCTTTCATGAGTAATCAGTGAGAAGATATGGTTTACTGGATACATAGACTGCTGCACACTTCTGGCTTAATGGGCTACTCAATATGTAGTTGGATGTTGAGTCCAGATATTTGATTCTTAGACAAAGTTGGACAAACATTGGACATTTTGTTCATTCATGGAACCAGTAAGTTTTACTTTCGGCAGCAAATGCTTTGGCATTACTTACTGTTGACTGACAGCATGAAAGTCTAAAATAAATTAGTTAAAATTACTTTGGAAACGTTTTTTTTTTTTTTAAATTTACTCCTCAAGAGTAATTTACAGTCTTTCTTTAATCTTTCCTTATATTTAATAATACTGCTGTGGTCTTGTACACCAAGGCTCTTAATTTAGTAATCAGTGTAATGAATTTAAAGGAATCAATCTAAATCAATTTAGTAATAAAATATTTGAAGAAAAAACATCTTGTATTTATGTACAAAATGGTTACAGTTTCTTCATGATGTCTCCACAGAGCTGATCAGGAGAGTTCAGATGTTTCAAGTCTTCAGCATCAAACTGATCTGGACTCAGTATTTAAGGTTTGTACATGTACACCAAACTCTGTTTGTAGTTATTTTCATGTTGCACTTTTTAGAGTATCAAAAATATTTAAATGTCTGCTGGCAAAAGCAGTTATTTCATGTTTCATTATATTTTTTATTTATAGAGAACTGTTCAAATCAAAGTTTCAAAGTGCTCATGAGTTCAGATTGTGTCATTTTTTCCAGATGCTGGAGGAAAACATTATCACTTTTGTGAAGAACGAACTAAAGAAGATGCAGAATGATCTGAATCCAGATTATTCAGAGTGTCAGAGGGATGACGAGGAGGTGTTGGACAGTGAGGAAGAGAAGCAGAGAAGGAGCAGCAGAGAGGCATTTCTGAAACTTGCAGTTAACTTCCTGAGAATAATGAAACAGGAGGAGCTGGCTGACTGTCTGCAGAGCAGTGAGAGGATTTCTCTTCATAAATTCAGTCTTTACAAGAATGAAATTGTCACATTTTTTATAACCATAACACTCATGTTTCTGGTGCTTTCCTGTAGAAAGTCCTGATCCACTTTGTGAGAATATATTTAAATGTAACCTGAAGAAGAAGTTCCAGTGTGTCTCTGAGGGAATTGCTAAACCAGGAACCCAAACCACTCTAAATGAGATCTACACAGAGCTCTGCATCACAGAGGGAGGGACCGGAGAGGTCAACACTGAACATGAGGTCAGACAGATTGAAATGTTCTCCTGGAAACCAAACAGACCAGAAACAACAATCAGGTGTGAAGACATCTTTAAAGCTTCGACTGAAAGAGACAAACCAATCAGAACAGTTCTGACCAAAGGAGTGGCTGGCATCGGGAAAACATTCCTGACACAAAAGTTCACTTTGGACTGGACTGAAGACAAGACCAACCAGGAAATCCAGTTCATTTTTCCATTCCCATTCAGAGAGCTGAATTTACTGAGGGATAAAAAGTTCAGCTTAGTGGGACTTATTCATCACTTCTTCACTGAAATCAAAGAAGCAGGAATCTGTAACTTTAAAAAGTTCAAAGTTGTGTTCATCTTTGATGGTCTGGATGAGTGTCGACTTCCTCTGAACTTCCACATCACTGAGATCCTCACTGATGTTACAGAGTCCACATCAGTGGATGTGCTGCTGACAAACCTCATCAGGGGACAGTTGCTTCCTTCTGCTCACATCTGGATAACCACACGACCTGCAGCAGCCAATCAGATCCCTGCTGAGTATATAGACATGGTTACAGAGGTCAGAGGGTTCACTGACCCAAAGAAGGAAGAGTACTTCAGGAAGAGACTTAGAGACAAGGAAGAGGCCAACACCATAATCTCTCATATCAAGACATCACGAAGCCTCCACATCATGTGTCACATCCCAATCTTCTGCTGGATCACTGCTACAGTTCTAGAGAGTTTGTTAAAAACCAAACAGGCTGGAGGAAAGCTGCCCAAGACACTGACTGAGATGTACATTCACTTCCTGGTGGTTCAGACCAAACTGAAGAACATCAAGCATGATGGAGGAGCTGAGACAGATCCTCTCTGGAGTCCAGAGAGCAGGAAGATGATTGAAGCACTGGGGAAACTGGCTTTTCAGCAGCTGCAGAAGGGAAACCTGATCTTCTATGAATCAGACCTGACAGAGTGTGGCATTAATGTCAGAGAAGCCTCAGTGTACTCAGGAGTGTTCACACAGATTTTTAAAGAGGAGAAAGGGCTGTACCAAGATAGGGTGTTCTGCTTCATTCATCTGAGCATTCAGGAGTTTCTAGCTGCGCTTCATGCCCATCTGACATTCACCAACTCTAATGTCAACCTGCTGGAAGAGGAACAAACAGTCTCAGTGCATGTTTCTGAAAGCCACTTCTACCAGAGTGCAGTGAACAAGGCCTTACAGAGTCCAAATGGACACTTGGATTTGTTTCTTCGCTTCCTCCTTGGTCTTTCAATGCCATCCAACCAGGACCTCCTACATGGCCTACTGACACCGACAGGAAGCAGTTCGCAAACGAATCAGGAAATAATCCAGTACACCAAGAATCAGATCAACCAGAATCCCTCTCCAGAGAAAAGCATCAATCTCTTCCACTGTTTAAATGAATTGAATGATGACTCTATAGTGAAGGAGATCCAACGTCGCCTTAATTCAGGAAACCTTTTTATGGTTAATCTTTCCCATGCTCAGTGGTCAGCTCTGGTCTTCATCTTACTGTCATCAGAAAAAAATCTAAATTTTATTGACCTGAAAACATACTCAGCTTCAGCAGAAGCTCTTCTGGGACTGCTGCCAGTGGTCAAAATCTGCAAAAAAGCTCTGTGAGTATGCAACTACAACTAAGCAAGTTAGTGGGAGTTTTCAATCAGTGCTACTTTCAAGAGTTTAGTCAGCTTAAATATTAAAAGGATGTCTCCTATTCTCTCATTAATACATTTCCAGGCTGAGTGGCTGTAACCTCACACAGACAAGTTGTGAAGCTCTGTCCTCAGTTCTCAGTGCTACGTCCTCTAGACTGATAGAGCTGGACATGAGTAACAACAATTTGCAGGATTTAGGAGTGAAGCTACTGTGTGCAGGTCTCGGGAGTCCACAATGTGCACTTCAAATTCTCAGGTGAAATCAGAAACAACAAATTACAGTCAAATATATTTAAAAAAGAGTAGTTTTCTCTGCCAGTGTGACATGTGCTGTTTTGTGTTTGCAGGCTGTCAGGCTGTCAGATCACAGAGGAGGGCTGTGAGTCACTGGTTTCGGCTCTGAAGTCAAATCCCTCACACCTGAGAGAGCTGGACCTGAGCTACAATCATCCAGGAGACTCAGGAATAAAGCTGCTGTCTCCTCTACGGGAGGATCCCTGCTGGAGACTGGACACCCTTAGGTAAAGAGTCAAGTTTGTGCAGGAAAAATACCATAATAATGAAAATACATTTTGCTTTTGTGAAGGAAAAAAGTTGAAAACGTCTGGTTTTTCAAGCTAAAAGCGTTTGTGCTTTTCTTTGTCTTTACTAATTTCAGAATGGATCCTCATGGAGACCAGTGGATGAAAACGGGTCTAAAGAAATGTAAGTGTGTTTTATGTTAGTTCCTACTGTCATGTAACAAATTCCTTTATATTTAAATCCAATTTGCTCCACTCCAGTTTATACATTACATGCATCTCGTTCCTTTGTGTCCTGGAAGGTAGGGTTATTGTGCTAACACAATAAAAAAAAATACATAATACTACGACAATAAAAGTACAGCAACATATTAAATATCCACTTTCACATGGCTGTAGCACATCACCCATGAATCAGAAAGTTGGTGGTTTGATCTCTGGCTACTATAATCTGCGTGTCAAAGTGTTCTTAGGGATAATACTGAACCACAAGTTGCTCTGTGATGCATCCATCTGAGTGTGACTGTGTGCAAACATTAGGAAAAAACACACCTAGGCATAGAAAAATGTGCTTTATGAATGTGCATAACGGGAATGAGGCATGTTATAAAATGTTTTGAGTTCTCAAAAGAGCAGAACAGTGCTATTGATGACCCAGCCTGCAACAAAGATACTGTTTGCCCAGTGAGGGGCAGTTCTTGAGTATTTAGAGGTTTTTTAGGGAGAGCAACAAAAATTCTGCAGAACATAAGATGAAGGATATTACAGTTCAATTGATTTTCATGTTTACACCACCTAAAAGGAAATTTGGACCACAAATTTCTAACATAAGAGAAGAAAAAAGTGAAAAGTGCTTATAAAATCATAAGTTATAGTTATTATAGCAATTAAAAAATCATATATGCCAGGTATAAGAGAGCACAATGTGATCCCATGTGTTATGAAAGTTTCATAGTGTATCCTTTGATGTGGATTCAGTAGTGTTCAGGTGTGTAGTTTTATATCTTCATATTTTGTTTGTTTTAGGCTACTTTTCAGTTACGTATTGTAGAAATTTGTTCATGTCCAGTTAATTCTCCAGTACATTACATTCCACAATGTGTGTTGACAACAGGCCATTTGCTGTCCTAGTTTGATTTGAGGTTTCATTGTTTATTGCAGTAGTAACAGTGTTTGCCTTGTTCTTTTAGATTTCTGTGGGCTGACAGTGGATCTGAACACAGTCCACCGCAATCTTAAACTATCTGACAACAACAGGAAGGTGGTGCACATGAAAGAGGACCAGCTCTATCCTGATCATCCTGACAGATTTGATAGTCCTCAGCTGATGTGTACTAACAGTCTGACTGGTCGTTGTTACTGGGAAGTTGAACACAGTGGAGAGGTTCATATTGCCGTGACTTACAAAGAAATAAAAAGGAAAGGAAACAGTGATGACAACAGGTTTGGAAGGACTGATGAATCCTGGTCTCTGTACTGTGATGATACAGATTATTTCGCAATGCACAATTACATATCAACAGCCATCAGTGTTCCCTGCTCATCTGCCCCTCACAAGGTTGCAGTATATGTGGACTGTGATGTTGGCACTGTGTCCTTCTACAAGGTCTTTCCAGATATGCTGTACCACCTCCACACTTTCAACACCACATTCACTGAAGCCGTTTACCCTGGGTTTAGAGTTAGGTTTCTTGACTCCCATATCTACATCTGTCCTGACTCAGAAAACTGAACCTCTGCTGCTGCTGTAGAGAGAATTCTGATATTGGTAAAGCAGCTTTTTTAATTTCATCTTGATGCATGCTCAAATATCCAGGTAAGTGAATTTCCAAAAGTTGATTTTGTTCATCTGGATGTAGCATTTCAGTGGGAGAAACGTTTTGTCACTCATTCAAGTGACTTCTTCAGTCTCAGCTGACTGCAGGTTTCCCCAGTCTTATAAACAGTACAGCTTTTTTTAAATATATATATATATATATATATATATATATATATATATATATATATTATTGACAAGTAAATAAACAATCGCTGGCACCCAGAATGCCACTGGTTGTTCTTCTGGCCATTGCAAACCTGCTGTTTTTTAATTACAATTGATATTATTGGTATATATATTGGTATATGTTTTTTACCTGAAAGTGTATGTATGGTATATGTCGACTCTAATTTATCAACTTCCCTGGAAATAAAACATGTTTTCTTTTCCATAGTGTCAGATGTGTTGTAAAGACAGGTTGTGAACCTATGTTTGTCACATTTAAATCCAAGTTTTCCTGGCACAAGGCTTAGGCATCAGAGACACACGTCTCTCATTTACTGTAGATACTGATAAACAGCCATTTAAAATTGCATAAAAAATTGAAAAAAAAAAAACCCTTTAATTACCAAGAGGATATAAAGATTTTCAGTTATGATGTATAATTAAACAGTTTCCCAGTTTTCGTCAGTGGCTAATTGGGAAAGTCTGGCATGTTAACCACCTTAATACGACTCTGTAGGTCAGAATGCAACAGTGGGTCAGTGCGTTCAGTGTCCTCTCAGTCCAACATAAACGGTTAAAAAAGAAATAAACTACTATGTGTAAATTTGCACACTAGCTTAATATAATATTTAGCTCCACAAAGCACCTTTTTTAGATTTAATCTTTAAATTTAAATGTAAAAACTTTGGAATTATTTCTATAAATATGGTTAACAGTGACTTTTAAATCCTCTTTAAGAGCCTTTTTTTGTATTAGGTTTTATTTGTCAGGACCAAATAGTGAAAGACCAGTCACCTTCCACTACCACAGTCTGTAACTAATCTGAGAAAAAGGCTGATCAATGTTAGGTCACATGTTAAGCCCTCACAGCAGTAAATACGGAACAAAAATTGTCACGATAAAACAAATGTCCTTTTCATCCACACAAACAGTGAAGTGTAGAAATGTTGATCACACAGATGATTATCTTAAATAAACAACTCAGAAAGGCCTGTCATACTGGTTTCTGAGCATGCTGCTGTCCCGATTCGTGATGTTGAGAACCAACACAAAATACCAGAGGCCCAGGAGGATGCAATCAAACAGATGAGTTTATTGAACACACACGCGTGGGAAGATGCACACTGCAAAACATCAGATGTAGATCTCCGCCCAAAAATACACTTCAGATTGCTTTTATAACGTCAGGGTTGGTTAACGCCCCTTCTCGCGTTGTACAAGAATATAAATTGTATTTTAAGAACATCATTTGCATGTTTTATAGACAATGAGCAATCTTAAGAGATAAATGTAGACGCTGAAGTTCCCCTCTCTAGCATCTTCTCCAAATATGGCGATGGATTCAGGCTCTGACGTTTCCCATGGACTGGTCCTCCTAAGCAAACTCAGATGCAACAATAAGCTGGATACATTCAGGCCTTCACTCAAGCCTGTTTCTAGATTATATGGATTATATGTGTTTTGTAGGCGTGTATGCAGTTTTAACCTTCTATAGCTCCAAGTCACTTACACAATAGATTGTCCGGACATCGCGCCGAACAAAGCTTACAACCTCCAATTAATTGACCGAGCTCCAACTCTTTAATAAGCATAAAATGGGGTGGCTGTAGCTCAGGTGGCAGAGCAGGTCAGCCACAAATCAGAAGGTCGGTGGTTCGATCCCAGGCTGCCTCCTGGCTGCATGCCAAATATCCTTGGGCAAGATACTAACCCCGTGTTTGCCTACTAGTGGTGGTCAGAGGGCCCGGTGGCGCCAGTGTTCGGCAGCCTCGCCTCTGTCAGTGCGCCCCAGGGCAGCTGTGGCTACAATGTAGCTTGCCATTGCCAGTGTGTGAATGACTGAATGTAGCGTAAAGCGCTTAGGGACTGAGTAAAGCGCTATACAAATGCAGGCCATTTACCATATTTTTATTTAGCTGTACCTGTAATAAAAAGGTTAATGTAATACCAACAGCTTCAATTAATGTTTTACTGAAATGATGATTAATTTGATTAATGCAATGATAATAATGATGAGTATGAGTAGCAGTAAAATATTTCCCTTATTCCACACTGCCATCATGTGTACATTGGATGCTGCTGTCAGTTGTTTATTGTGTAGATCCTGAAGGAACTAAAAGTTTACTGACATTTCCATTAATGCACAACAAAATGAGAGGGAACACGGATGTGTGCAGAGCGCTGGTTGGAAGTGACCTTGAAGTGACAGTTTCTGGTTTGCAGGAATCTTCATTATCTCAACGTCAGCTCTGACTCATCTGATGTCACTGTCACACTCGCTGCAGAGGTGAGAAAGGAAAGAAGAGCTCCAGTTAACGAAAACTCCTCTTTGTGATTGTTTTGTTCACATTAGGTTACCTTTCTAATATTTTAAATGTAGAAACTCATCACAGATCCAGAAAAACATGAATATCTTCACCCTGTGTGAGCTCACAGTTTTCCTCCTGAAGTCTAAATGTGTACTTCAGAATTATTTCGGTGGGGGGGAATTTCTAATGTTGAATATTTGTATACATCTCTCAGTTAACTGTCAATGTATTTGAGCTGCAGATTCTTTAAACAGCTTCTGGTTCCATCGACACTTCATTAGTCTGTGTTCACCTAAATACACCTTCTAAAACTAAATACCTGCTGAAGACTCTCATGTTGACACAACCTAAACTGCAGCTTGTTTACTGATGATTTATGGACTCAAGTAAACAATACAGTGTTTCCTTTAGAGTTAGCAACCACAGATTTTATTCAAACAAATGTTGATGGAAAAATGTAGTAAAACATTTGATGATCCTGACTGTGAGCGTGTTATTCAGGCAGTGGGAAGCTGCAGATTATTCACAGCTGATGAAATTTTACTGCAGCATTTGAAACATTACAGAACAACGACACTCTGATAGTCCCTGGACAAAGGTGTAAACACACTGACAATGAAAGCAACAGCAGAAATGACGTGAGCCCTGAGAGAGATGGAGATAAGACTGCCAGACACGCAGCGTATAAACCAACATCACTCAGACTGCAGGTGCAGTAACAGCAGAGAGTCGTCTGCAGCGCTGAAACTCACCCAGAAAAACAAACAGGTATTTTGTTTCAATAATGTTTCACTGTTTTCTGATTTTATAGCTACTTTAACCCTGTTTAACCTGGTGAACATTTATAAATGCATAAAAATAAGATGTGGTTCGAAAACGCAAAGTATATTTGATCTATCTATCTATTAGGGGTGCAACAACACACAAAATTCACGGTTCGGTTCGGTTCGATACTTTGGTGTCACGGTTCAATATTTTTTCGATACAAAAAACTGTTCATGCCTTTTTAATTTGTCATTTATTAAAATTATAAATATATATTTTAACTCAAAAGTACAGTTTTTAAATTTAATGTTGCTGAAACAACAAAATAATAAAAAAATAAATCTATCTGATCGAGAAATCGCTCATCTTTGGAAAAGAGAGTTTATTACAGAGAAATGGCTCTTTCCAAAATAAAAGCTATACTATAAGCTTCTTCTGGGGTATACTCTCAGCAGCATATTAAACATATCAGGAGAATCATGTGCTAACGGCTGTCTAAATGACTCGGGTAAAGTTTGTAGCATGTGTGCTTGTTGTTTTTGTCTGCTTCCACTTGTCTTTGCACTAGGATGATGTCGGAGTAAATGTGCAGTCATATTCGTTGTGTTCCCACTAGTGCTGTCAGCGTAAATCTCGTTATAATGACATTAACGCCATAACGCGGCAAATCTCCGTTAACGAGTTACCGCGGATCGCCCCGTGTGTGGGGCTGGACGGCGTCAACACGTTAACGAGCTAACTGCACTAAAACACTAGTTCCCATCAATGTAATTGAGCATTGTGTGGCACATCCGACATACTGTTTTACTTTTGTCTATCAGGGTCATACTTCACATGAAAACCAAAATAGTTCCAAACGCCAGATCTGAATGAGGGTGGGGGAGGTTCAATTTCGGGTAGCAATGAGGCAGTTGCCATGTTGCTATGAGCTTAGATTCTGTCTCACTAGCTTGTGCTGCACTCAGTGGATCTGTGCTCGACAGTCCACTGAGCTCTCAACACCGACAATATCGATACATGTATTGTTGCACCCCTACTATCTATCTATCTATCTATCTATCTATCTATCTATCTATCTATCTATTAGGGGTGCAACAATACTCGTATCGATATTGAACCGTTCGATACCGTGCTTTCGGTTCGGTACGCATATGTATCGAACAATACAACATTTTTAATTTATTTGATCAACTTTTCTTCTGACGATGCTGTCTGTGTTGAGCGCTCAGTGGATCTGCGCTGGACAGTGCAGCCTAGGCGGAGTAGTCGAACGCAGATTCACTGACCGCAGGGCAAGCTAGCAAGCAAGTTAAGCTCTCGTTGCAACATGGCAAATTGAACCTCCCCCACCCTCATTCAGATCTGGCGTTTGGAACTATTTTGGTTTTCATGTGACGTATGACCCTGAAGGTAAGCGCCTCATGGACAAAAGTAAAACAGTATTTCGGATGTGCCACGCAATGCTCAATTACATTGGTTCGAACTAGAGCGTTAGCGCAGTTTCCTCGTTAACGTGTTGACGCCGTCCAGCCCCACGCACTGGGCGATCCGCGGTAGCTCGTTAACAGAGATTTGCCGTGTTGTGGCGTTAACGTCATTTCAGATTAACGCTGACAGCACTAGTGGGAACACAACGAATATGACTGCACATTTACTCCGACATCATCCTAGTGCAAAGACAAGTGGAAGCAGACAAAAACAACAAGCACGCATGCTACAAACTTTACCCGAGTCATTTAGACCGCCGTTAGCACATGATTCTCCTGATATGTTTAATATGCTGCTGAGAATATACCCCAGAAGAAGCTTATAGTATAGCTTTTATTTTGGAAAGAGCCATTTCTCTGTAATAAACTCTCTTTTCCAAAGGTGAGTGATTCCTCAATCAGATATATATTTTTTATTACTTTGTTGTTTCAGCAACATTAAAATTAACAACTGTAATTTTGAGTTAAAATATATATTTATAATTTTAATAAATGACAAATTAAAAAGGCATGAACATTTTTTTTTGTATCGAAAAAATATCGAACCGTGACACCAAAGTATCGAACCGAACCGTGAATTTTGTGTATCGTTGCACCCCTACTATCTATCTATCTATAATATGATATCATCAGTAGTCGTAGAGTCAGTAGTAAAATGTAAGAAACAGCATGTTCTTTTTCAATGGCCACATTCACTGAATAGACAAACCCTGTACTGTCCTTACAGCACAAAGTCCAGATCTAAGCTTTTCTGACCTCAACCCTGGAGATACCTATTTTAATACTTTTCTGTATCATTAAAGACATTTTTTCAACTTTTCAACAACAAAAGGGGAAAAAAAATCAGCTTTAAATTAAAATTTTCCTTCTTCTAGCTGTACTGACTGACCTTTGACCTCATGTGTTGATGACTGTTCACCTCTGTCTCCTCTCACAGGGAGACGATGATCTGCAGGATCCTGCTGCTCATCATCCTCACCTCATGTGTCTCTGGTTAGTTTACAGCTTCACTTTATGAACTCAGATGTACACGAGGGGGCACGTTGTCTTCCCCGATGTGTAAAAACTGTCTTAAAGTTGCCTCTCCAGCGTCAGACCGAAAAAAGATCATAAAAAATAAATTTTTAGCTCATGTATCTGTAATACAAAATAAGTTTAACAGTGAGTTTGGACAAAAATGAATTGAATTTGTGATATCTAAATAACCGGAATATCAAGAAAAGCGGAGGAAAAAAAGAGGAAAAAAGAAATAAAAACTCAGTCGAATTAGTTAAGAATGACTTGATTGGTCGATGGATGGCAACGTTTATAGAGGGCGGGGCTTCACTGCCCCGGGCTCACTGAAGACGACAGCGGTATGTCTGAGAGAGGAAATCATAGGAGCACGAAGTTCGTTTTTGTGCTACATTTATGTGTTTCCTTTTTTCATGTGTGAGGATGTAGCTCCGTGCTTCACTCGCTCAGCAGCACCAGAGTTTTATTCCCACGGTGCCCTGTCCACAGTCATCGCAGGGTAAGCGGGTAAGCGCTGTTTCTCAGTGATTTCTTGGTCATTTTCACCTGCAGTGTCTTGTACTTCTGCTCTGAAGGATGCTGTCATTTCATTCATTCATTAAACGGTTGGATCGTCTCAGTAAGGAGAGAAAAAAAGGACTTACATCGATTGGCTTGGGGAGGAAAGGACGTGCAACAGGTTTGGATTGAGGATAGAGGTGGAAATGTGCCTGCGAGTGAAGGTGGTGTGTTGAAGAGGTTGGCTGGGGTACTTTGAGGAGAATGAAGAAAAATGAGAGAGAGGTGGGGGAGGAGTGATGGATGACGGTTGGTGATCCAGGAAATGCAAAGTGTTAATAAAGAGGAAGTGAGGGCAGCTGTGAAGGGCATGGAGAGTGGAAGTGTATGTGGCCCAGATGGCAAACCTGTGCAGGTGTGATATGTGGCAGAGAGAGAGAGAGCGCAGTGGAGTTTTTGAACTGACTGTTGAACACAATCATGGAACAAATGTGCTGGTGCTGATTTTCCAAGAGCAAGGGTGATGTGCAGAACCCAAGTAAGTACAGGTGGCTCAAGCTGATGAGCCACACCGTGAAGATATGGGAAAAAGTTGTTGATGATCAGTGAGCAGCAGGCTTCATGCCAAGAAAGAGCTTCTTGTATGCAGTGATGATGAAGAGGCTGACAGATGAGGTCAGGCAAGAGTGTCCGTGGACTGTGATGTTTGCAGATCATATATTGTGATTTGTAGTGAGAGTAGAGAGCAGGTGGAAGAAGCCTGGAGAGGTGGAGGGATGCTCTGGCTAGAAGTTGAATGAAAGCCAGTAGAAGTAAGTCAGAGTACGTGTGTGTGAATGAGAAGGAGGCGGGTGTAACAGTGAAAGCAGATGAGTTTTAAATACCATCCAAAGCGAAAGACAAGAGAAACGAGGAAGTGCGTGCAGGAAGGGTGGAGTGGGTGGAGACGAGTGTCAGAGGTGATTTGTGGGAGAAGGACCGCAGCTAGAGTGAAAAGACATTTTTCTTTTCCCCAAATAAATATGTTGTTCTCCCAGCAGCTGTATTCAATAATCGGAGTCAACAAGACCAAAGAAGGAAATGTGCCTTTAGTACAGTAGATAAAACATTTCATTCACTTCCTGTTTCCTAAAACTGTACGCATTGCATTAAAAAGCACACTGCCATTACCCTTTTGTGTCGACACCAAGATGTGAAGCAAGAACAAGAATAAACTTTAGTAATAATGTGGTTTACAAATTTGCAATAACAATCATGCAATGAGAAAATAGTCTTTTGTTTATGTATATGCATCTGTTATCCTTTAATATTAGAGGAAAAAAAATACTAATCTTTTTGAGAACTGAGAGGAATCCAGTGTGAGGTGAGGGGAGGAGGGGGCATGCAAACTCCACAGAGAAAGAGCGAGCTGAGCAGATGTTTCTGTTTTTCAGTTAGTTTTAAAAATAATTTAGAAGCAGAAATAAAATAAAAGTCTAAAGTTCTGCTGCAGGTTTCTGCTCCTAAAATATAACTTTGGATTTCTACAGAGTCAAACTAAAGCTTTGGCAGCAGGCTGCTGCTGCTGCTTTCATTTCATTTGCCTGTCAAATCAACACAGAGAGGCCTGATGAACTCATGTCTGTGTTATTGATGAGAATTATTAATTACTATTAATCTCTTGGTGTCTTTTACAGCTTGTCAAATAGTCGCAGCAGATGGCCGCCCCTCCCTGAGCCTGTTTCTGCTGGAGGTTTCTTCCTGTTAAAAGGGAGTTTTTCCTTCCTACTGTCGCCAAAACACTTGCTCATAGGAGGTCATATGATTGTTGTGCTTATGCTCACTTTGTAGCATAAGGCACCTGCCTTATGCTACAAAGTGAGTCTGTCTCACCCAGGGTGTCTTCCCCTTATCTGCATTAACACTGCCCGCTAGAATAAATGGGCCCTGATTTAGGGATAAGCTGTTTTCTAGTTGGGGCTACCCTTACCCCCTTCCTGATTTCATCCTCCCACTGTACCTGTCGGTGGATGTAACTCACTGTGTTACGGCCTAATGATGATTTTTGAATTGATTACCTCTGACACATAAGTCCCAGCTTTCCCAATCCTCATCACAGCTAAGTTTTGCTTATAATTTAAATATATATTTTTTAAGCATAAAAGTTATTCACTCATCACACGAGGGCCTCAGTGATGACCGATCACTTTGAAATGGGAGCGACACACTGAACGAAGAAAAGAGAAATGACAGTATCGATTGCACCACATTCATATCGATCTGACACCAATACCAGCGTCGACATGGATACTATTAATATTAATATTTCGATCTATCTGCCGATCCCTACTATGTACTGGGTGCAGACTGATGCCTTTAAAAGGCCATAGTAACTTTTTTTCTCCCAGAGGCTGAAGGGAATGATGCTTGGTGTTGCACAGCTGTGGTGAGTGACATCATAATAGCTCTGTGGCTGTTTGAGTCTCTATGAACTTGAGAAGCCAAAGCTAGAAAGTGTTGATATATTTTTACTTTTCCAAACCTACCTCAAGTGCTTTGTTTTGTTTTGATGACTTTTTTTGTAATAATCTTTGTCCTGGATTTTAAATTTTTTTTTAAAGTTGATGCTAACATGTTACTTTAACAAGAAGGACCTGAAGCACACACCGAAGTCAAAGTCGAGCTATATTTATTTGCAGCGTTTGCTACCTTTGTTGCTTCACACCACACACCAATCCTGTCAGGTCCTGTTAACCTACTGAAATACGGAATGAATGACCAAGTGATGATAAACAGCTATGTGGGTCAGCCTCCCCTGAAACCACACCCTGAACCTGCTGCTCCACCCCATCCCTGCAGCTGAGTCATAAGCCACACCCGTCATGGTTGCATAAGCAGGATTCTGACTAAATATTTTTTTCAGCACTTGGTGACCGAGTTAACGTTACTTCTAACAAGATCATGAACAGGATCAGATGTAATGAGTGAATGAAGTCAGACTGTAGATTTTCCTTCTTCTAGCTGAACTAGCTGACCTTTGACCTCATGTGTTGATGACTCTTCACCTCTGTCTCCTCTCACAGGGAGAAGATGATCTGCAGGATCCTGCTGCTCATCATCCTCACCTCATGTGTCTCTGGTAAGTTTACAGCTTCACTTTATGAACTCCAAATAAAGCTCAACAACAGATTTGTTCCAGTTCTCAGTGTGTCTGCTCCTCTCTTTCCCTCTCTGTCTCCTCAACAGGATCATTTGTAGTCAATGTGACACAGACCTCCTATCAGGCAGAGGAGAACCACAACATCACACTGGAGTGGACGTTCACACCCACAGCTGAGAGCTTTTCCATCATCTGCGAAAAAGAAGATGATAATACAACCTGGGTCTTCTATCATGTTCATGAAGAATCTCAGGATGCAAAGTTTTCAGGACGAGTCCAGAGTGACAAAGACGCCCTCAGAGAAGGACGAATCACACTTCAACTGTGCAGACTCAAGACTGATGACTCGGGTCTGTGTGAGGTGAACACGTGTTATTGTGTTTTTATATCTGCCAGTTGTCGACTCAATGTAACCGGTAAGGTTTTTATTGGACTTTTAAAAACTATAATTAAACAGATGTGCTGAGAACTGATTTTTCTTTTTCATTTATGTATCTATTTAATTTCATTTTATTTAAAAGATCATTAGGCCTTATATATTAGAAATGTGTTTGAATGTTTTAACTCCAAGAAATTTACTTCATTTTCCTACAACAGCTACTGACCAACTCCAGTCTCAGAGTGCAGAAAGTTGGGGAAGGGATAAACAAAGTAACTCACAATACAAAATGTTAAAAGCATTTTTCTTTGTTAAATAATTTTAATAGCTCTCCTTTGAGAAATATTTTGTAATTGTTAACTTTTATTAAGTTATTAACCTGCAAACATTGTCATCAATGTGAAAATTATTCTGTTCAGGAAACAAAATATTTTTGAAATTATATTTTATACAAGTGTTTCTAAAATGTCCCATTCAGACATTTGTGGTCACACCAGCTTGTAATGTAGAATAAAAATAGAACAAGCTTTATTTTATCAATTCTTCTCAGTCTATAGATTCTTTTTTTCAGTCTAAGGGACACAAAGAACAGCTGCTGTCTGTTTACCTGCTGGAGTTTAGATTGAGTAATTTAAGAATGCAGCATCTTTTAGAGACCTTGTACTTGAATGTGCACACACAACAAGTCAGTAGTTAAACATGGTTAGATTATTTAAATATCAAATGATGATCAGACAAACAGACCATTACCAAAGTGGTGTCTCTGTTCCAGACGTCTTACATCTCATAATGTTTAAATTATTTATAAACATTAAAGTCCTTCACGGTTAATTTGTTATTTTTGAAACACATAGCTGGGATTTAAAACATTTTATTTAGTTTTTTTAAACGCAAGCTCACTCTGCTTTTAGAAAAGGATTAACTGTGATTAGAACTGTGGTTAAAACTCTGAGGAGCAGCTAAAATCTTTCCTTCTTCAACATGTCCCTTTTGAGTTAAATGTAAACATCTAACACCTTTGAATCTGTGGAGTAAACATGCCCTGAGAAATATGCCATTGTGTTGTGCTGCCTGTGTTTAAGATGGACACACCCTGTGCACAGGCACGTTACCAGGATGTCCATAAATGGTCAAAAAGAAGCCTTCAACTTGTTTGTAATGTCTGTGTGTAAAATGTGCTCATTAATGAACCAGTGCCACAATTTGTTTTACAATATGAGTCATCTCACCCCACATTCGCGTGGTATGAATGCCATTTTACTTGTTTAAACATAAAACAAAATCAAATAAATGACTGACTGACTGAGAAAAGCAGAGGGACTTTTAGTCCAATGGGAAAGAAACAACAACAACACAGCTTTGTTACTGGAAGCATTTTTTTTATTAACTTAAATAAAGTTAAACATAACACATTAAATCACTCACTTAAACAAATAAACTCAGCTTAATATACTAAACCACAGATTTATATAGATTTCATTTGGTTTTGCTATTAAGATCATACATCATGATTTTTTTTAACCCTCTGATGCATACTGGTCACTGGAGTGGACAGCTACTAAAACGTACATATCTCTTTAATGCACTGGTTTCTATGGTGGAACTGCATATTAGCCTTTAGAGTGCTCTCTGCTGCCATACTCCATTGAGGTCAATTCAGTGTTCAGTTAGTGCAACTGCAAGTAAATTTCCTCTGAATCAAAGATGGCAGACAAACTGCCACCCCTGCCGACCACTGCTGGCATATCCTGTCAATCCTTCTATGCTAGAAGATCCCAACAGGTAAAAAAAAAAAAATGATGATATGCAGTAACATCTAGGGAAGGATATTATCTGTTTGGAATAAGAAATTGTTATGTCTAATATGTAGAAAACTACGATTAACCATGTGTCCATTGAAGTGGACATCATGCATTACCCGCTATATTTTTTTAACATAAGTCATAAGTTGCTTCACTGTTTCTTGGGACTGTTTGGTTATAAGTAAGCGTATAATTGTTACATTTAAAAGCTACTCATTTAAAATATATATTTCTGTGCAGATCAGCTGTAGTTTGAGTTACTATAATAATTATTTTTATCATATTTTGTAGACTTCAAATGCAGCAAAGAATAAGGCAGCGTACAGAATAGTCCAGGAAATTCCATCCAGCTCCAGCAGGGCCGTGCAGAGACGTTTAAAGGGGCAGGTGCTCAAAGTTAAAAAGGGGCACATTGAACCAGGCTGAATAACAACAACACACATTCATCAAGAATCTAATATGGGCAAAAAGGCAAAGCAAACGTAGCCGATGTTTTACCTGATGGGTACAATGTTGCTGTTGAGGGGTTTCTGCTGCTCCTGCTGCTGATAGTGCTGGAGGGCAGGGCTGTGTTGATCTGAGACTGTAGACATTAAAAAGTCCACAGAGATGGTAGCTGATTAAACAAGTATCATGAGATAATAACAAAATGCAAAGATTGGAGACAGTGCTTGGAACCATAAGGCAACAAAAACTGTGAGAAATAATTTAGGCTCTGCCTGTGAATCACTCTTTGCTTCTCTTCTTCCTTCCATCCCATCATTTCATATATCACTCTCCACTTGCTGTCTATCTGAGAACAAGGCACAACTTGCTATTGCAATAAACTATAATTTAATTATCCACACCTAACAACACTTGCACGTAATCTATAATAAAATGATGACAGAAAAATGTTATTATTTATTACTAGAGCTACAATAAAAAAGCAATGAGGAGGGGGAAGTAATAAATATGAAATAATGTCATTATGATGATTCCATTTGTTTCACTATCCACTCTGCACAGGGGGAAAGCTTATTACATTTTTAAACTGTAGAGATACAATAATTTTACTGCTGTAAAATCCAAATTTTGTCTTATTTAAAATATAAATCTAATATAATCTGCTTCTTAATGTATGTTCTTTAAAATACAGCGTGTGTTTTTTTAATTAATTATAATTATAATAATGCATAATTATGTGGACATGTATATAAGATCGTTTTTTAGTGAAATATAATCCCTCCAGAAAGGCAGGAAAAGCCCTGTAACTTACTTCAAAACTAAATATGTTCCCTAAAACGGTGACAGAGCTACAGACCCATGACGGCCTTACCCAGGTAGCCAGCAGCTATGACCAGCACTACATGTGCAGTTAATAAAATTACAGGTAATGTTTGTCGCGCTGTTGCACACACGGCACGCTCATTTGTTTCAGTTCGTCAGTTGCCACAAGACAACTTACCAACGTGTACGTAATAAGCTAATACTCCTGTGTGCTATAGACTACAGTGTACGCTGTACACCGACTTACTGGTTTTGTCGCATCAGTCTGTGTCTCTGAGTTAATTTGTGTTTCTCCTACAGCTCCGGACCGCAAAAAATGCGCGTGCTCTTTGTGAGCTCGTTCCCGGCTCGTAACCAGCGCGTTCTGCTGTCAAGGGCGATCATTGGTTAAATGTGATCATGTGACTGATGCAAGCCAGATCCTTTTATTTAGCAAAACTGTGATTAATAGTTAAATATTATTGTTGAGGGGCACTGACAGGACTCTGCACGCCCACACACATAAAAAAACTAAATAAATAAATAAAAAAAATTTTAAAAGTTGCCTCAACAAAAGGGCACTTTGGGCACTCATCAGGAAAGGGGCGGGTGCTCAAGCCCCTCTAGCCCCCCCCCTCTGCACGTGCCTGAGCTCCAGTGATGATGAGTTCAGTGATAAGTCCAGTGATGATGAGTGGCTGCCAGAGAAGAACAGAGACATAGGAGCTAGTTATGATGTAGACACAGACAGTCAGGGTACAGAAAGTGAGAATGATGAGGGCCAGGATGAAGAGGAAGGTCAGCATGATCAGGGAGCTGTGATGAGCACATGGCACCTGACCATACTCAAGCCCGCAAAAATGTTTGGAAAGTCCAAAACAATGACTTTGATGGAGACGTGCCTTGTGAAGAGAAAAGTTATTAGAAAGGCAAATGAAGTCACACTCAGATATCTAATTTTTACATGCGCATGGGCGGTCAGTCCGATCTGCTCTGCTGTCAAAGTGCGCACAACAGATGTGACAGAAAAACCGCGCAGGGCTCTCAGCGCATTCTTTATTTATACTCCAAGTGAGCTCTCAAGGAAGTAGGAGTGGTATGTTCAGTATACAAAAACGTTTCCATAATAGGAGAAACCTTTAGCTTGTCTGTTGAAATAGGAGATAGCTTGGTATGTATAGAAACTTAAACATTTCCTTAAAAGGAGAGTGAGAGAGGGGGGTGACCGTTAACTCAGGATGTAGTATGTATGTCACCGCATTCCTCTACACATCTGGTTCCACTTTCCTTTCCTGTGGTGGTTCCAACTCACAAGCTCTCCTATCTTAAATGAAGCTACAACTAAACAATAATCACAAAACTAAAAAATCTCTTATCATGCCTCCTATCTAGGAGAGTGGAAATTGAATGTGGAGGGGAAGGATCCCATAGATTTCTTCAGACATCTGTTTCCAGTAGATCTAATTGATACTATAACATACAACACCAACTTGTATGCTCTACAAAAAGGGAAAGAAAATTTGTCAGTAACAGGAGAAGAGATGCAGGTTTTTTAGGGATCAACCTGATCATGGGGTACATTCGGTATCCTAGGGCACGAATGTACTGGTCTAGTGAGGACGGTCTTCGTCTTGGAATAGTTGCAAATGCCATGTCTGTAAATAGATATGAGCAAATCCTAAGATACCTGCACTTTGTAGATAACTTGACTTACCAGCCAGCAAACACAGACAGGCTCTTCAAAATAAGACCAATCCTATGTGCTCTTTAGGAGACATTCAAGGCAGCAGCAGACCCTGATGAATTTCAGTCAGTAGATGAGCAGATAATTCCTTTCAAAGGCCTACTGTCCATCAAGCAATACATCCCAAAAAAGCCCAAACCCTGGGGAGTGAAGGTATGGGTGAGAGCAGGAACCTCAGGCTATATGAATAGATTTGAAGCCTACCAAGGCTCTGCAAGTAGTGGTCGCATCAGTGAATTGGGAATGGCTTGAGATGTGGTGATGCATCTTTGTGATGACATAAAACACAAAAATCACAAGGTGTTTTTTGATAACTTCTTCTGCAGCATTCCACTCATCGAGGCCTTGAAAGACCAAGGGATCTATGGCACAGGTACATGCAGAGCAAACAGGCTGAAGGGAGCAGATAACAAACTCAAGAGTGAAAAACAACTGAAAGAACTGGGCAGAGGAGCTTGTTCTGTTGTCAGCAACAGCAACATCACTGTCACACGTTGGCTCGACAGTTCTGTCATCCACCTGGTCTCGTCCTGTGCTGGCCAATCCCCTGAAGATGGCTTTGTTATTTACGCCTAAACATTGGGGCTATATGAGTTGAAAGTTCCAAAAAATTGCTGAGATTTTGGTGAATATTTTTTCAAAGCATACAAGCAAACAAGTGTTTGTATATTTACAATAGAACACAAGATAATTCATTTTTACAGTAAGTTCCCAGTATTTCATGCTGAGTGCTCGGGTGCATGTAGTCCACTGGATTGGAGTCTATAAGGGCTATAAATTTATAAAAAAAAAACATATTTTTGGAAAAAGGGAGTTCAACTTTTTTTTCATGTCCTGAGAAGAATAAAAACACTTAAGAAAAAAATCTTGACCAAGGCTTTCATAATTCATGCATCAGAGGGTTAAATAAATAATTTCACATTTTGAGCAAAAAGTCATCACTTTGTTTGTGATGAAATGTATTTTCAAGATAATTGTATCTGTGTTTTTGTGATGTGATGAGCACTTGTGTTTTGGTTTGTTTATGTAACCATGGAGATTAAAAGTCATTAAGTTGTTTGTAGTGAAATGTATTTTCAAGATAATTGTATCTGTGTTTTTGTGATGTGTTGTGCACTTGTGTTTTGGTTTGTTTATGTAACCATAGAGATTATTCAGAGGTTTGTCTCATACTGATTCCTCCAAGCTAAGATAATCATTATATTTACCTGTCAGTCAAGTATCCTGGCCCAACCCAAGCCTCTCAGAGACTGTTGTTAAAGAGATGTTAGAGATACTGAAGAGAACATGTCAATAATCAAAAACTACACAACTGTGACATCTGAGCTCCATTTTCATGTTTCAGTTTCCATAATGAAACTAAAATGTGGTTCTTGACCATAAAAATGTTCAGATAGTAAACAATAAATTTAATTCTGTTAAGGCTACATTCCGCTTTATTTACAGGCAGGCTAAATGTCTAAATTATAAAATTTAAGCGATAACATATAACTTTGTATCAGTTAAAAACTACTTTCTTTCGTTGTTAAATTCAAGGTTATTTAGTTTAAAATGAATTGTTGGTTGCTGAAAGTTGTTTACATAGTCCGGAGTGTAGTTGCCTCTTAAAAAACTGCATTTGTCATTATCCAGGGGTTTGGGCTTGAATTCCTTTAAAACTGCCTATAATAATTACTTTTATTTATTGTCTAGGTTCTCTATATTTTATGTTGTCTGTGTATTCAGTTCTTGTGATAAGGTAGTTCTACAGTAATTTTAACAATAGTTGTTATAATTTTGTCCGTTTGTCTCTTTCTCTTGATTGTCTACATCTGTGTCTCATTGCCCTCCTGTTTTCACTTCCTTGATTACCATTATGTGTAAAAATAGTCCTCTCATTCCCTCACTCTGTCATAGCATCTGTTGACCCTACTGTGTGTGTTCCTTGTTATTACTTCCAAAGATCTGTTAATTTGTTAATTTCCTGGGTGTGTGGTTTGTTGGCCTTTTGGTAGTCTTCACTGACGGACATCAGCCAAAATAAAGCCTTGTGTTAACAGAGTTTGCCTCTAACCCTACATTTGGGTTCATTAACATCCAGTTTGCTGCAGCCTGTTCGAAGAAAAGTTCACAGATGACCACTGACCTCACCTGAAGAGACTATTAGAATAAATCATATGAAACGCGATGAAGGACACAAAGAATAGAACAAAAGCCCACAAACATCCAAAAGAAAACTTCAGAATATTCTTTAAGAAGGCTGGTGAACTATTCCTCAACAACTAAAATAAATTATTTGTGTTTCAATAAACTTCTGTACCTATTTCACATTTAATATTTCTTATGGCTAAATGTAAAGGAATGAGGAGTGGCTCAAGACTTTTGCACAGTGCTGTACTATAAGGTATGGCTCTCTCTTTTAGTAAATGTTATGTCAATAAACTAAATGTGGTAAAACTAGACATTGAAATATCAGCGCATGTATATAGAAGATTTAGATTATACATGGGATGCAGTGATGTCATCTACCACATGATCATCTTAGCTATAAATCAGTGACTTTTAAACCTCATTCTGGTCACCTTAATAACTGCAAATAGATCAAGCAGGTATAATCAGGGAAATAAATCTGTTTTATTATAACATTTCTGTCATCATAATGTCAGATTTTATCACTTCTCGAATGTTGATGCAACAGCTGTCTTAATTCAAACTATAATGATGATCAGATGAAAAGTCTGCTTTTTTCCCATGTTATCCTATCTGGGCCTACAGCCCAGTGCTAATTCAGGTTTTTTCCTGCTGAACTTTTTTTTCTTTCTTCTTTTGGCAAAGACCACATAACCTGTGAGCTGTAGCCAAAAGTGAAAGTTTAAAGAGAAATGAAGTCAAGTTGGAACAAGTAGTGAGGCGATGATTGGCTGATCAGCAAACCGGAGGCAGATCACTCCGCCTACTGTGAGGCAATATAAAAGCAGGAGTCAGAGTAAACTACAACACTGGAAGGACTTGTTAAAGATAATAAACCGTTTGCAAATGAAAGAAGAGGAGAACACTGCTGTATGTATTATATATTTTAATGTATTTTTTTCTCCTTCTGGTCTGTTTTTATGTTCATTTGTATCAATTATCCATACAACATGAACCTGAATGCATGCAATGCCAGTGTGTCATATTTGAAACAGACAGTGTTTTGTGAGTTTTTGAGACTTCTACATCATCTGTGTATTTTTTTCCCCCTGAGAAATCAAAATTTTTGCACAATATATTTTTAAGCAATTAAAAAAATGTCAGATGCAGCAAATATGATACAAATTAAAAGCCAACAATGAAAATTACAATTTCTATTTTTTCTTTAATGTTTTTTTGTTTTTTTTTGTTTGTTTTTTCCACTATGGTTCATTAAAATCTTGAACCAGCAATTTCTGGCGATTATTTCATGGTTGACATTTTACATGGTTAGACAATCATTTTCTCAAGCAGTGAGGTATGAAAGGTTAATTTATCAACACTTTGATTTGAATACAAAAACATACACAATCAGGCAGTTGGACTTTGAAAAACTTTAAATTCAAATTCCAAGTGTAGGAAGGACTAGGGAAGAGTAAAAACAAGAGGATTGAGAGGCGTGGGATTTTTGCAGCTTGGCAAACCTTACCACGTTGTAGGCTAGCCAAGAAATATATTATTTCAATTTTTTTTCACTGTTGGAGGTTTTCCAACAGGATAAACAACAGCCACTAAAAGAGCAGCACAATTAATATAGACACACAGAGGCAGACTTCACACTCCCAGAACAAAAACTGCAGAAAGCTGCAGGAGTCAGTGTGTGTCAAAATATGTGAAATGTTACAAACACTGCCATAGCCAATGATCCTACAGTGATTTAGAAGATTTGGGAAAATTAATTTTGAAAAATCTTTTTAATAAATTATGAAAGTTTGTCTGGGTACAAATTCTGGAAATGGCTAAAAGTTTGCTAAAAAGAATCAGTTTCACAGTAATTGAACATGCTGCAAATGTAAACTTTAAAGATAAAATATCGTCACTGTGTGAAAATTATTCTTATTCTATTCAAATTTCAGGTGGATATTGTGAACCTGCTAAGAAGAGTACATTAAAATATAAAATATGCATCTCTGTTGTCATAAGATGGTCTTATCTAACAGGTCCGACCTTATGCTTAACTAAAACATAAGTAATTAGTAAAAACAAACATAGCAAGGTAAAGGGCAGAGCCAGTTAACTTTATAATATCCTCATCCACCTAACAAGAAAAGTATGTGGCTGCTATTCATGCCAAATAAAAGTTAACAAAATTCTGATTAACTGGTAAGGTTTGACTAATTAATACAAAGAGTCTAGAAAATGGGACAAAAAAACTGCTTATAAAATAACTAATATCCAAAAAACATTTGTTCTACATTAACTGCTGCTTTTTTAAAACAATGGTTGGTGGCTTATTGTCCTGTAAGCTAGTAATCAATATAGTATACTGTTGTGTAATAATTACTTATAGAAAAGCTATTTATACGTTAACTTGCATTCAAGTCCCCTTTTGTATCTTAATGTGACAGAAAAACATTTTGTCAGCCCTGAAAACTTTAAAATGTCAAATATTTTCAGAATAAATTAAAGTGCAGGTTTTTCTTCTGGCTGCTTCCATTGCAGTGGTTGTAGTTCATGTAGTTTTAGTCAGTCAGTGTAATAATCAGGATCATGAACAGGATCAGATGTTGTAATGAGTGAATGAAGTCAGACTGTAGATTTTCCTTCTTCTAGCTGTACTGACTGACCTTTGACCTCATGTGTTGATGACTCTTCACCTCTGTCTCCTCTCACAGAGAGAAGATGATCTGCAGGATCCTGCTGCTCATCATCCTCACCTCATGTGTCTCTGGTTAGTTTACAGCTTCACTTTATGAACTCCAAATAAAGCTCAACAACAGATTTGTTCCAGTTCTCAGTGTGTCTGCTCCTCTCTTTCCCTCTCTGTCTCCTCAACAGGATCATTTGTAGTTAATGTGACACAGACCTGCTATCAGGCAGAGGAGAACCACAACATCACACTGGAGTGGACGTTCACCACCAAACCTGACAGATCCTGGACCTACATCTTCATCGTCTGTAACCTGATAACTGAGCATAAACTCTCAGTCCTGTATCACGTTCATGAAGGTGTTGAGGTGTCAGAGTCTCAGGATGAAAAGTTTTCAGGACGAGTCCAGAGTGACAAAGACGCCCTCAGAGAAGGACGAATCAGACTTCAACTGTCCAGACTCAGGACTGATGACTCGGGTCTGTACCTGTGTGAGGTGAACACTGATTATGGCTTCAGTGTTGGAAGATGTCGACTAAACGTCACTGGTGAGATTATGCAGTAAAACATTTATATCATGTTTAGCAGTACTTTGCATAAATAGAAATGCTCTGTTTGTGCTTTACAAATTTGTTGTGAAATGAATTCTAATATTTGTTCTTTAAAAAAACAAACAAAAAAACCCTTAAATGAATCAAATTTGTTTGGTCTCTCTGCAGCAGTGCCAGATTGTCCTGAATGTGAGAGAAAACCGGAGACATCAAACACAGAAATTCAACAATTCACAGGTGTCTACTGTGGACTGTCTGCAGTTGTGCTACTTTTCTGCTGCTTTTCTTTCATTTACTATCTGCATAGAAAACAGAATTTTTACTCAAAGCTCAGTGATGCATGTCAGTCAGTTTCCAGATGATCAGTAGAAGCAGTCTGAGTGTTTAATAAGACATGTTTTACTTTAAGTGCTCTTTGCAAGTGTTACATGTAGGGCCAGAAATCGAAAAATTTCCAAGTCAGTCTTCTTTTTTAAATGACATTTAAAATGTCATGGCCATGAGATACAAGCTCTGATGTATTTCAGTATACAAACCTTCAAAGTTGTATTTTGCACAGGTGATATTAAACTGTCAATGGTGAGACATCCCTTTTCCCAGAGTTGAACATCATAAAGGTAAGACTAGTATGAGCTAAAAAACCGCAATGTTTCAATGAAATCTGTTTAACATCCTGATGGATGTACTCATGTAGGTTCAAGCCGATAAAAACTGCATTTTAGTTGTTATTTAACAGAGAGTGCATTAGGACACATGCTGGCCAGAGAATAAGTTTCATGATACACAATAATGGACATCAAATGGAAGTTTTTTATCCTCTGTTTTTTGTTTGTTTGTTTGTTTAAGACGCATCATCATATTGTCACTCATCAGACAGATGATGAAATGTGCACTGTGTTCACTTTACTGTAATCATGCAGGGAAACACCTCTACCTCACGCAGCACGTGCAGATATAAATTCAGTGTTTAATGTTTTTACTGTTGTAATGTTGAAAGGATTCAGATTAATCATGTTAACAATGATGACGATCTGACGTGTTGTAAACTGTCATGGAGTTGTGTGTACTTAATATTATGTACATATTATGTAAATGTACACAACAGACATCTCTACAGGTTCACTTATATCTGTGTTAAATTTAGAGTTAAACACAGCTGGTAGAGCTCCTGTAGCTCTCAGTCCAATGTACAAAAATGTCTGTCCCAAAATCTCTTGAAGTAAAGGTTTAATGACTTATTTTGTAAAAAGAAGTCAGACTGTTTGTGTTTCATTTATTGTTTCCTCCATATAATACAAAAAACACAGAAAGCCGTAAGGGCTGCTACTTGCTGCAGTCTAACATAAAGAAATGGTTCTCCCTTTAAGTTTTTCCTCTAGCTGATCAGAGGCCACTGTTTGGTGAAGGGCATCAACATGTGTAGCATAAATGTATATGGAATTGGTTTACACTGAAAATTAAGCTGTAGAATATCTGGATTTCAGCTAATAATGTTTGTTTTAATACATAATAGATTTATTTAATAGTACATGGAGGGAACCCACGCAATCAGAGAGAGAACATGCAAACTCCACACAGAAAGACCCCGGCCTGATGGTGGAATTGAACTCAGGACCTTCTTGCTGTGCGGCAACAGTGCTAACCACCGTGCCACCGTGCTGGGCTCCCCTCCAGGTACTCCGGCTTCCTCCCACCGTCCAAAGACATGCAGCTTGTGGGGATAGGTTAATTGGATAATCCAAATTGTCACCAGGTGTGAATGTGCGAGTGAATGTGAGTGCGAATGGTTGTCTGTCCCTGTGTGTTGGCCCTGCGACAGACTGGCGACCTGTCCAGGGTGTACCCTGCCTCTCGCCCTATGACAGCTGGAATAGGCTCCAGCGCCCCCCGCCACCCTGAAAAGGATAAGCAGAAGCGAGTGGATGGATGGATTTATAGTACACATATTAGGAAAAAAAAGACCTTGCCAGGAACATGGAGCCTGCAGCTATCAAATCAGTCATGGTCTGTGTCCACTTCGGATCTGTAGACCTGAGTCATCAGTCCTGAGTCTGGACAGTTGAAGTCTGATTCGTCCTTCTCTGAGGGCGTCTTTGTCACTCTGGACTCGTCCTGAAAAAGTTTTCATCCTGACACCTCAACACCTTCAAAACATGAAACAAGACTTAGTCTTTAGGACCAGTTTTGAGGCCACAGAGTATGAAGATGTAGATCCAGGATCTGTCTGGTTTGGCTGTGGAGTTGCCTCTTCTTTTGTTTCTTCTTTTGTTTCAGCCAATAGCTCTTTGAGAATCGCCTTGTTCCAACAAAAAAAAAAATCTATTTTATGTTTGCCAAACTCTGCTATCTTTGGAAATTTTTGTAGATTCAACTTAAGTAATGGGGACAGGTGTGTTTTGTCTTGTAGCAGACTGCCATATACAAATTTCCTAAATAATTTAAAATGAGTTCTTTTGCAGTCTGTTATCCATAGACATAGCAGTGGTTCATCCCTTGAGTTAGGTGAACCAGAACTGTCCTAAAAAATTGTAAATTTATTGATGCATAATATTTTTGTGTATTTTTTCTTTCTCTTTCTTCATATATTTTTATTTTTTATTGAGAAAATTGTTTATTGTTATTTTCATAACGCTTTTGGTCCATCAGCTGTCTGAGAGAAAAGTAAACTCTCTTATATAAATAGCATGCCTAAATATGTTAAATAAGCAGAAAGACCAAGCTTTGAAGAATGAAGCAATTAAGTGGTTAAAAACTCTTGTTACATTATGAAGCTCTAAACTGAAAACTTTGACAGTTGCAGAAGAACATGGAAATAACTTGGCAGAGACTGAATTTGGCATTGACACAGTAAACAAGTCATCTTTATTTTAGTTAAATAATAATGTGCTCACTGAGAAGCTAATGCTGAAAGCTGAGTTGGAAGTTGGAACAAATCTGGGACTCAATAAGCATACAGAGAGGAGAACGTTAGTGAAAGAAGTGCAGTGAATTTTTGAATATACAAAAGCTTGTATTTAAACAAAGATATTTTTGGTTTTAATCTAACATGAAGAAAAGAATCTATGATACTTCATTATAGAGAACATCTTTAGTTGGCTTTAATTGTATGTTGTTGTTTTTTTTTGTCAGAAAACATTCAGATTGAAAGCAGCAACATAAAACATAGGAGATGAAGTAGTTCATTTTAAAAGAGGACTTTCTATCTTATGTTTTCTAAAAGACTACACAAGACCCTGAACGGCAATAATGATCAAAAATATCATGCCACTAACTATTAAAAGTGCACTCTCTAAAACTCCCAGAACAATTTTAATTTGATCCCAGTAGTTCTTATTTTGACTTTCAGCACCTGCAAGAAGAAAAAACAGATGAACTTAGAATCCTCTTGATCAAGACCTTCCCATATCACAGCCTCGCACTTCCGGCCTTCTTGGTCTTCGAAGGACCCGGCCAATGTAGACTGCGAAGGCCGGGTCCTCCGAAGGATGCAGCCTATGAATTGGCACATAGCTGTTATGTCCCTCTGAGTTACTGATTCTGTCACTATTTAGCTAGTCTATAAGTTAGTTTATTAGCCGGAGCCAACCAACCACATGATGTAATGCTCTGTACTGACAGAAGATGGTGCTACCACTACTGAATTACTTATTTCTTAAATTCAGCTTAACAGACAGTGTTACATCTATCTCATTTTTTGAGAGCATGGCTGAATGATGTAAATTAGCCTTTATACTTGTAGTGTTTCATGTCCTCTTTAACAGAGAGAATAACACAAGGGGATAAGACGGAGGAAAACACTCAGGTGGCTTCTTAAACTCCATAAATACAAATACCAAGAATAACTAAAATATAACTATAACTAGAGTTTAAAAATAAAGTTAAATAAAGAAACTACAAACAAATAAAATTAAGAAGCAAATAGAAAACCCTTAATAATAAGCAAGAATGTTAACCCAACAAACTGTCAGTCCAGGCACGGATCACAGCAATTATATTTTGGAACTATTTTTCAGCCATGACTAGACTCATAAACAGCTGTAGGGTAAATTTTACAGGACATAAACAAATTAAAAAATCAGACAAATAATAGAAATCCCCACATACTGCTCAGTGTGACACTGATAATTATACTTTAAAAAAGGTGAAATAAATAACTTACCAGAAACACTGACTCTGCATCTGGCAAAACTGAACCTGTAATCAGTGTTCACCTCACACAGGTACAGACCCGAGTCATCAGTCCTGAGTCTGGACAGTTGAAGTCTGATTCGTCCTTCACTGAGGGCATCTTTGTCACTCTGGACTCGTCCTGAAAATGTTTTATCCCGAGACTTTGACAACTCAACACCATGAATGACACGATACAGGACAAAGTGTTTGTGGCGAGCAATAAGGCAACAAATGATGTTGAGAGTTTTGGTGGATCTGTCAGGTTTGGTGGTGAACGTCCACTCCAGTGTGATGTTGTGGTTCTCCTCTGCCTGATAGCAGGTCTGTGTCACATTGACTACAAATGATCCTGTTGAGGAGACAGAGAGGGAAAGAGAGGAGCAGACACACTGAGAACTGGAACAAATCTGTTGTTGAGCTTTATTTGGAGTTCATAAAGTGAAGCTGTAAACTAACCAGAGACACATGAGGTGAGGATGATGAGCAGCAGGATCCTGCAGATCATCTTCTCCCTGTGAGAGGAGACAGAGGTGAAGAGTCATCAACACGTGAGGTCAAAGGTCAGTCAGTACAGCTCGAAGAAGGAAAATCTACAGTCTGACTTCATTCACTCATTACAACATCTGATCCTGTTCATTATGCTGATTTTTACAGTGAAAGCTCTTCTTCTGATGCTGGTTGCCTTCTGTTTTCTGTCAGGATGATCCCACACTGCTTCAACAAGTTTGAGATCCTCAGGATCAATCAAGCCATGACTGATTGTGTGCAATGTATGCATTTCTATCGAGCTGTACTTTTAATGCTAAAGAAGCTGCCAGTCTGATTTTTTTCCCAGATTTTATTTCATAGTGTACAAAATCTGAACATATCTGAATCGGCATTCATAATTGCATCAATTTTGACTGGCTGAAATACATCCCCAAACTAGGACTCGACATTTACAAATGATTTATAGATGACTGTAGAGACTCGCTGTTGTACCACTCTCCTTACCTCTTCTTTATATACAGATCATGAATTGAACTAAATGTTTTAAATTTGGTATAATAACTCTATAAGACCTATTGCTACTGCATCCCATTTCTTGTGAAGCAGGGGAAGTGAGTTCATTCAAAGAGTGGCTGGGCTCTCCCTCAAAGATATGGTGAAGTCAGTTATTCAAGAGGGACTCAGAGTAGAGTTGCTAATCCTACACATTGAAAGGAGACAGTTGAGGTAGTTCGGGCATCTAATTAGGATGCCTCCTGGACATTTCTAAGGTTTCTAGGTGAAGTGTTTTGGCATTTCCTACCACTAGGAAGCCCCGGGGCAGACCCATGGCTTATTACTGACATTAGGTTTAGGAACAGCTCGGTGTCCCCATGGATGAGCACAAAGATTGTTGGGCTGATGGAGGGCTGGGTTTCCCCGCATAGAGTTTTGGGCCCACAACATGAACACAGATAGCAGTAAAGGGTGGACGCATGGATGAATGTGTAAGTTAGTGTACCCCGAGACTGTTCTACCTGTTACAGTTTCTTAAGAAATTATTCTTGCTAAATTTCTCAGCTAGATCTGGTATTGTCTCCAATATTCTGACAAATTTCAGTCTGGGAAGTTCCCATCAATATTATGAAAGCAGCAAGAACATCTAAGTTTCTTTTTTCTTCCTTTTATTTTTTTAATGACTGTGATACTTAATTTGGGCCCTGTGGCAAATAATAACTGAATAAATAGATAAATAGATAAATAGTCCCATTTATTATACTGGAATTAGATGAGTTAGTGAGCTTTTACTGTGAATGAGAAAGAACCCAGGTATTGTCTCATTGAGGGCTTATTGCTCTCTGCTGCAAATATTAAACACTCAGTGCTGTCTGCGTTAAGCTGCAGAAAATAGTTTGCCATCCAGCTATTAATTGCCTAAAGAGAATCCATTAGAATGGATAGTTTATCCAGTTCACAAGGTTTAAAGTGAAGTACAATTGGATATAATCTACATACAGATAATAGGAAAATAATTTAAAACTACTAATAATAAGGTGTAATGACAAGATCTATAATAAGAATAAAGGTCTTAAAACAGATCCTTGCAGAACACCACGTGAAAATTCAGTTACATCTGACCAAAAGTTTTCCGCTGAGACAAAGTAAGGTTCCCTGCCAAGAAATCCCTACTATAAATCTGCTGTTCTTTTTTGCACTTAAAAATATAAATACTAACATAAAACAACTGGAGAGATACATACTCCTGCTGCATCCTCCTCTTTGAGTTGGTATCTGTTTCCAAAAACAACCTCCAGCTCTGTTATGTATCTTCAGTCTGCCCAAACTGCCCAAAGACACCAAGTTGATATGCAGTGTTACTTTTTATGCTGTATACATAAACAAGTAGCTGGCTGCTCACAGATAGGCATTTTGGCATCAGTCTCTGTGGTTTCATTTTTAACATAGAGTGAACACTATGTTATCATCTCTGCACATTCAGCAGTTTACCAACAGGTAAGGATGTGGATTTTTTTTTAATGAGGTTAGGATAAGTTAATGCATTCCACTAGAAATACATTAACTCTTCTGGTTCACCTTTGTAAAGGGATTGATTTACAGGTGAGTTTACTGCAATGATATTTTCATTATCTATAACTCAGATTACATCTCGATTTCAAATGTCAGCATTTATTTTTCCATCTTCAACTTACAGAAAAAAATGTCAAGTATTGTTCACAGTCCTTTCAGATAGTTTAAATAATTCAGGTGAAATGAGGTTTAAACGGTTTGTGTTTCATGTTTGTACAGTTAATAACAGTTCTGTAATAGTTTAAGTGCACAATAAGAAATGCAATATTGTTCATTTGGCTTCCTTTAGGTCTTCAGAGCTTCTAGAAACACTTCTACAAAGAAGCTGCAGTTTACATTTTACCATAGTCAGAGTCTCCATCTGTTTATCTTTAGAAATTACATTTGGATCAACACAGATGATTTGAGTGTTTATAGATCCTGAAGCACTTTAAATAATCTGTAGCCAAAGTATATTCGTGTTTAATTGAAAAAGAAAAATAAGAAAAGAAAAATATATCACTGAAGATTAAATGTGTGAAGGAAATCTGCACTTTTTTGTGTGTTAGCACCAATTTTGACAGCAAGAAGGCTGTGAATTAGAGATATCAAATTATTCTTATCTCCCTAAATACAGAAATGTGTTCAGTATACACAGCTATCACCACACGCCCACCCTCCGGTCATGACTTATTAACTGGGAGGACGAGAAACTCCTAGTTTCAACTACCTTTACTTGATACAGAACGAACTGTACTCATGTTTAAACTGTCATTATTACCCATATTCATGTTATCTATGCAGTAAACTGAAGCATCGCTTCCTTTTCCTGAGAGTTCATAACACATTATAAAAACTTTACACCTACAACTTACTTGTAATTAGCAAGAAAACATGGTGCAGATAAGGTACACATAACAGAGAACTCTCCAGACTCTCAGCTTTAATTGTGACAGTTCTTTCTTCATTTCCTCAACAGGGAGGTTTGTTGTCAAAAGGATTTCAAACATCAAAAAGGCAGAGGAGGAAGAGACCATTAACATCAATTTGGACAGTTGGATCCAAACGGATATCTCTCTCATCAACGGGATTTGTTTTTACCAGTTGGATAAAATTTTATATAAAATGATAAAAGGTGTTGAGGACTCCCTACACACAGTCTGCAGGATGGGTTCAGTGTGACAGAGACACTCTGGGGGGAAGAAGAGTCAGACTTCGTCTGCCCGGAGTCACAGCTGAAGTCTCTGGAAAATATCCACTCCTTAAACCATTAACAACCAAGTGGTCGAGCACATAAGACTTTTTCCATTGCTTTTTTCTTGGTGGGGTAGTTAAAGGGTTAAGCTAACTGTCTGCACTCATAAACAAAGATTTACCAGAGAGAGAAGACCATAATAAAATCATCTGTCTATGACATTATCTGCAGATGAGTCGGAAGGGAAAAAACTACTAGGTGAAACTGTGCACCCTAAAGCCTGAGATTATACTTCACAGCTCTCACAAGTATTTGTTGACTTTAGTGCAGCACAATGTCACAGTTTTGTTTAATATTATCTGTGATGGTGTATAGGAATTTCTTTTACTTATGTATTAATCACATTATTTTATTGTATAATGCCTTGGTGCCACTGGATTCTAACATGTCTCAGACTCATGCAGTTAGACAGTTGGTGGGGGTGTAGTAAGGAAGTTGGGGGAAGCAGACCACTCCACAGGAAGAATCTTTTCTCTCTTTGAGGACTCTGGGAGGTAGCAAGGGAGTGTGAACCTTAAGGTGTGAAAAAGCTGTGTACTGTCTTTTGTTCCTGGAGAAGGTATTTAACTGAGAGCCATGCTAGACTCAGGGGAGACTCTGACCGTCTGCCCCGCGGTCATGCAGGCTCTCCACAAGCTTGGTTTGTCTGTTCTTTGTTTTTGATTAAAGAATGTTAGCTACTGCTCACTGCTCATCTGCAGGCTTTATTTAATGGAAAACTTCCACAACAATGGCTAACTAAGACAGAGCACATCCTGCACAGCTCACTAGCAACCAAGAGATAGGAAATCATTCACCCCCACACCTACAACCATTTAAGGATTAGCAGTGGCTCTAACATTGAAAGAACACTCATGCAAGCATAGGAATAGAGAGGTTAGATTAGATAAAACTTTATTAATCCCTTGGTTGGGTTCCTCTGGGAAATTCGGTTTCCAAATAGCACAGCACCGAGAGAAGTTAGTTGTGTGAGCAGAATACTATATATACACATATATAAATCCAGAAACATATATAAATAAAGAGTATACAAAAGGGATAAATAGAATAAATAGGAATAAGAATACAAAGGAATTGCACATTTCAAGTATTGAAGTCTATTGCACTGTTGGATATTAACAAACAGTATTGCACAGTGAAAAGGCACTACAGCTTAGTTGTCCTCCACTCCTTTGTCCTCCTGTTTCCCCTCCCTCTCCCCTCCAGAGAGGAGTTAAACAGTCTGATGGCGTGTGGGACAAAGGAGTTTTTAAGTCTGTTGGTTCTTGTCTTTGGGAGAAGCAACCTGTCACTGAACAGACTCCTCTGGAATAGGATGCAAAGGCTACATGGAAATGCAACGCTGCTAACTACTGAAGCACAACAAGTCAAAAATATTCAACAAAGAATTAAATACCACGAATTAAAGATAGGCAGTTTATCAAATTTATTAGATTTGTTTTTATTTTTATTTTTTTTAACCAATTTTAAACTTTGCTTTCTTGGAATGATTCATCTGATATCAAATAAAAGTTCTGAAATATCTTAAAACAGGCGCAAAACACGAACCAGCAGGTTCAAGGCATCAAGCTGTTTGCCTGAATTTGAGCAAAGTAAGACCACTTCTTGCATGTGTAGCCCTGACAATGCTGTTTGTTAACATAAAGTATCCAGTGCTTCTGACTCTCTTAAGTCTCTGTACAGCTCTTCAGACTGTGGCATTGTAAAGAAACCACGGCAGACCCAATGACGTTTTCGTGCTTTTCAGCATCTTTACTGACTTGCTTTCATCAGCGGTTGTCAATTCCACACAGCTGGAGCACAAACACCAACAGCAACAATAACCAGGACCCAGTGCAGACTTTTTATGTCGGTGAGGCATGATTGCAGATGCCGTGCAGTTGCGTCCACCTCCCCTGCAGCAGCAGCACAGACCACGCCCCACCACAGGCATAAAAGTATATTTGACGTTTTTTTGATAAGTAGTGTAAACAGACATTGTGAACTGCTAAACAGCACGTTTTAAAATAAGAAAAATATTAAAGATTAAAAAGCAGAGAAGCTGACCAGTCTCTGTAACTCCCTCTGTTTTACTGCTTTTGTCATTTTCATTTGACTATTACAGCCACGTCATGATAGTGATATGGCAATTCAGTGCTGTTTTGCATTTTAATTTTTGCTGAAGGAGAATTCAGGACAGATGATTTACACAGCAGGTGCCAGGACAGCTGACCTGGTTGAGTCAGCAGTCTGTGCACTGCAGGCTAACACCCATCTGTGTAGGGGCCTGGGTTGAAGTCTTTCAAACCGTTTAATGTCTGTGGAAAACAACATTATACTGACACTGATAACTCTGTGTCCAACTGTGAAAATTTACTGCATTACATGAAAGTGTGACATTACGGTTTTGCTGAAGTTTTATGGGAATTTGTTTTAGATTATGTATCAGTGCTTTATCTCCACTTATTGTATACTGTCTCTTTCAATCCTGCAGCGCAACACTAGTATGGAATCAGCATCAATTCAGCTAAACCCTAGAAAATTGTTCAAGTAAAATACCCCATGCTGTGCAGTTATGCTGCAATAGATGTAGGCTGCTGGGGATTCCCGTGATGCATTGAGTATTTCTTCTTCAGTCACCTTTCTAACTCAGTATGTGTTAATAGACCTCTCTGCACTGAATCGTACTTGTTATTAATCTCTGTCTCTCTTCCACAGCATGTCTTTATCCTGTTTTCCTTCTCTTTCTCCAGCCGGTCGCAGCAGATGGCCGTCTCTCCCTGAGCCTGGTTCTGCTGGAGGTTTCTTCCTGTTAAAAGGGAGTTTTTTCCTTCCCACTGTCGCCAAAGTGCTTGCTCATAGGAGGTCATATGATTGTTGGGTTTTTCTTTGTATGTATTATTGTACGATCTACTGTACAATATAAAGCGCCTTGAGGCGACTGTTCTTGTGATTTGGCGGCATTTAAATAAAACAACTTGAATTGAAATGAATTGTTATGATTGGATGAGACAGTGTGACTCAATGTCCAGTTGTATCCCTGAGAGTGTACCGGAGGAGGTTGTGTTTCTGAAACAGAGGGTCCACAAATGAAAAATGTCTGTTTTGTGAAAGTGAAGTATGATCTAAAAAGTGTCAAGTATCCGAATGATGACCAATAACCATAGCTGGCAACTCAGTCCAGTTTTTTTTTTTCATTGCATTGACTAAATTGCAAAAAATTGCTTATATCTATTTTAAAACTGCAGGATTGTTTCTTGTTTCCCTCAGTAACACTACATTTAGTAGGAAATTAGAAGAGTTTATTTTTAATTCTGTCATACTGACAGAATGACATTAAATGACAGTAGAACATCCTTCAACATAATGAATGAAACAGTAAACAAATCAATAGAAAATACTGTTTTTCCACAAAATTTACATGAAATTACACATTACTTAAAGCGAATTATGCTGTACTTAAAATTACAGTATAATTGTATCAGATTTGTTCCAGTTCTCAGTGTGTCTGCTCCTCTCTTTCCCTCTCTGTCTCCTCAACAGGATCATTTGTAGTCAATGTGACGCAGACCTGCTATCAGGCAGAGGAGAACCACAACATCACACTGGAGTGGACGTTCACCACCAAACCTGACAGATCCACAAACTGTTTCCATCAGGTGTCAACACAAGACTAATTTTAAAACCTTTGGCTTCTATCATGTGTCCAATGGTGTTGAGGTGTCAGCATCTTCAACTGTCCAGACTCAGGACGATGACTCGGGTCTGTACCTGTGTGAGGTGAACACTGATCATGGTGCTGGTTATGAGAGCTGTTGCCTCAGCGTCACAGGTAAATTACTAAGGAGTATTTGTATTATTTTCTTTTTTTCTTCTTTAAATATGATTTCACCACTGAGGATATTAAGGGCATTACTGCTTTTCATAACAGATGCATAATATATTTTTAATGGCAACACATGTCTCTGTGTTTTTTACAACAGCAGCTGATCAACGTCAGAGACTGACACTGTCAAGCATGAGCTTGTACGTTGGTCTGGGGCTGGGAGTAGCTGCTGTAGTTTCTGTGATTATTGGAAAGGAGAAAAAGCCACAAAACCCAGCAGGGAGTGCCTTAGAGACACAACCCATCAGGACTAAGGGGACTTTTTCTGAAGGACCCGCTTCCTGTGAGGACACATCATTTCAGATGTACTTATAGACATGAACCTCTCTCCCAATAACATCTGTTTGAAATGTCAGACAGCAGTTTATGATCTAAAACAGAAAACTGTAGTTTTTCTGTTTCATTATGTTAACCACACTTGGTTTGACTGTTACATAACTAATAATAATAATGATGGATTGCATTTATATAGCGCTTTTCAAGAACCTCAAAGCGCTGTACAATTCCACTATTCATTCACTCTCACATTCACACACTGGTGGAGGCAAGCTACAGCTGTAGCCACAGCTGCCCTGGCACAGCTGCCCCAACTACAGCTGTTTCCCCTGATGTGTAAAGAAAGAAACGATGATCAAACATTTACTGTTTTATTATAAATGTCATTACATCTTTGACATTCTCATTTAACCCCCATATTACTGTTTTAAGTAATGTTAATTTTAAACTTGTTTTGAATCCCACTGTATCTTGTTTTGAGAGATCAAGGAATTCTTGCATGTCCTAACTGACATGGATATGGTTTGGTTAGTGTTGCTTTTTTATTTTGTTTGATATTTATTGTGTTGTTTAGGGTGTTTTACTGAAGCAGTTTGCAATAAGTGCCATATAATAATAATAATAATGCTATTATTAATACTACTACTACTACTACTACTAATAATAATAATATATTTGATTGGATACAGTGAAGTGGTGAGCTTATAGCACCATCATCTGGCCAAGAGGGTGAATTTCACTTAGTTCCATAAGTGGAGGAAAATACTTATTTTCATGGATATTTTTTTCCCTATAAAAACAAATCTATCCATGCCTAAATCATTTTGATGAAATTCTTGTTGCTGTTATGCTCCTCCTCCATAATGCATAAAGAACTGTATGTTGTATCTTCATGCAGGAACAACGTCTCATATTGACCTCAGAATCTGTTTCCAGACATGATTTGTGTCCTGCAGGCAGCGTCTTGAAATCTGAGTGTAGTTCAAAGTTTAGACTGGATTTAAAAGAAGAAGAAAGCATCGGGCATGAGACATAAAATTCCTCCAGTTCACGAACTCCAGCTCAAAGAAATCGAGTTCATCAGCCTGTGTGTGTTGATTTGAGAGAGAAATGAAATAAAAGCAGCAGCAGCAGCAGCAGCCTGCTGCCACAGCTTTAGTTTGAGTTTGTTGAAACCATAAGTTACATTTTAGGAACAGAAACCTGCAGCAGAATTTTACACTTTTCTTTTATTTCTGCTTCTAAAGTATTTTTAAAACCATAAACAATGAAACACTGAACCATCTGCTCACCTGAGACCCTTCTTTATGGAATATGCATGTATCAAAGTCTAATAACAAAGCCTAACTCTTATATGTGCATAAAGAAAGGACTATTTTCTCACTGCATGTTTGTTATTGCAAATCTTGTAAACTCTGTTATTAATAAAGTTTATTGCTGTTTGTAAAAACAAAAGGGTCGTGACAGTGTGCTCCTTAAAGGAACACATACACGTTGAGGAAACAGGAAGCAAATGAAGTGTCTTATCTGCCGTAACAAAGTCCAGTCCCTACTGTCAGGATTAAATAACAGCACATTTCCTTCTTTGGTCTTGTTGAGTCCAGGCACTTGTTAAAGTTTAACCACTGAATACAGCTGATGGGAAAACAGCACATTTATAGGCTAAATCCTCTGGTGGATTAAAGGCCGTACAAACTGAAGCGAGTAGAAGTTTGTTTTTGTTTTTTTTAAAGTTCCCATTTGGTGGCAGGATGAACGTCCAGCTTAGAAATAATAAACAGGACACACATGGGAGCATAACCTACCCCATCATCCTTTCTGCAGTGATACATGAGCACATAATATGTACTTCATATCACAATGAGGCTTTCTGATACTTCAAACATACATTACGCAGTCTTGGATTCTTGAACTTCAGGTTTTCTGCCTGATGGCTCCCTCCAAGTCCTGCTTTTAGTTTCTCTTGGTGCAAAACGACACCACAAAGCTCCTGTTAAACATTTAAATGAAATTTTGGTATCTTCTCAGCTGAGTACGACATCTTAAGGCACAGAAGCGATTAACCAGTAAAACTGCAAAGCCAAGTAAAGCTGCCAGTTCGAATCCCAGTGCAGTGTAGAGGACCGTCCTTTGCATCCAGGTGTGTGCTGATGGACTCAAAGTTGATCCCTGAGGTTTGGAACGAACAGCAGCTGCTGCAAAGGAGAGAAAAATGAAGAGAGAATATTTTAATATCATTGGTAGCTGTTAGCAGTCCCTGTTCTGAAAGCATCATAAAGAAAGAAACAACAAAAAACTTTGATAACAATTGGAGCATAAAGAACTCGATGAACAATAAGATTACTGACAGGCCCTGCTGCTCTCTTATATTGCAGAATTGGTAAATATGAAGTTAAAGGGAACCAACAAGTCAACTGTATATCAGTACAGTGACATATAACCCCTTTAACCTGGGGGGTCGAACTCCAGGCCTCAAAGGCCGGTGTCCTGCAGGTTTTAGAAAACACCATGGGTCAACACACCTGAATCAAATGATTACTTCATTACCAGGCCTCTGGAGAATTATAAGACATGTTAGGGAGGTAATTCAGCCATTTAAATCAGTTGTGTTGGATCAAGGACACATCTAAAACCTGCAGGACACCGGCCCTCGAGGCCTGGAGTTCGACACCTGTGCCTTGAACATTGGAAATTGTCTTTTCTACTCTTTTGTCCAGCTTTAAAAAGGCAAAAAAAAAAAAAAACTTTCAAGGTTCTGACATGCAGACACAGTATCCTTCAGATAGAAAAAAATACAGCTTTTTGCAGACTTTATGCTTTCAACATTTACATTACTTCAATCTTTAAAGCACAGGCAGGAGGAACTTCATCTAATTTTAAATCTTTATAAAAACTATTTGTACTGCTTTTATATATTTATGCTATTTTTAAATAAGTGTTATTCGAATGTATATTTAGAATAAAAACAGATTCTATTATTTGTTTTAGGAAAACAAATATTCTTTGTTGGTTTCTGAATGTCAAGATGGAGTAATTCGTACTGCTTTAACCTTCTTACCACGTATGCTGAGTCGACAGTAGTCAAAACCATAATCATACTCGGTTTTCACCTCACACAGGTACAGACCCGAGTCATCAGTCCTGAGTCTGGACAGGTGAAGTCTGATTCGTCCTTCTCTGAGGGCGTCTTTGTCACTCTGGACTCGTCCTGAAAACTTTGCATCCTGAGACTCTGACACCTCAACACCATTGGACACATGATAGAAGCCCGAGGTTTCATAATTAGTCATCTGTTGACAGATGATGGAAACAGAGTTTGTGGATCTGTCAGGTTTGGTGGTGAACGTCCACTCCAGTGTGATGTTGTGGTTCTCCTCTGCCTGATAGGAGGTCTGTGTCACATTGACTACAAATGATCCTGTTGAGGAGACAGAGAGGAGCAGACACACTGAGAACTGGAACAAATCTGTTGTTGAGCTTTATTTGGAGTTCATAAAGTGAAGCTGTAAACTAACCAGAGACACATGAGGTGAGGATGATGAGCAGCAGGATCCTGCAGATCATCTTCTCCCTGTGAGAGGAGACAGAGGTGAAGAGTCATCAACACATGAAGTCAAAGGTCAGCTAGTTCAGCTAGAAGAAGGAAAATCTACAGTCTGACTTCATTCACTCATTACATCTGATCCTGTTCATGATCTTGTTAGAAGTAACGTTAACTCGGTCACCAAGTGCTGAAAAAAATATTTAGTCAGAATCCTGCTTATGCAACCATGACGGGTGTGGCTTATGACTCAGCTGCAGGGATGGGGTGGAGCAGCAGGTTCAGGGTGTGGTTTCAGGGGAGGCTGACCCACATAGCTGTTTATCATCACTTGGTCATTCATTCCGTATTTCAGTAGGTTAACAGGACCTGACAGGATTGGTGTGTGGTGTGAAGCAACAAAGGTAGCAAACGCTGCAAATAAATATAGCTCGACTTTGACTTCGGTGTGTGCTTCAGGTCCTTCTTGTTAAAGTAACATGTTAGCATCAACTTTAAAAAAAAATTTAAAATCCAGGACAAAGATTATTACAAAAAAAGTCATCAAAACAAAACAAAGCACTTGAGGTAGGTTTGGAAAAGTAAAAATATATCAACACTTTCTAGCTTTGGCTTCTCAAGTTCATAGAGACTCAAACAGCCACAGAGCTATTATGATGTCACTCACCACAGCTGTGCAACACTAAGCATCATTCCCTTCAGCCTCTGGGAGAAAAAAAGTTACTAAGGCATCAGTCTGCACCCAGTACATAGTAGGGATCGGCAGATAGATCGAAATATTAATATTAATAGTATCCATGTCGACGCTGGTATTGGTGTCAGATCAATATGAATGTGGTGCAATCGATACTGTCATTTCTCTTTTCTTCGTTCAGTGTGTCGCTCCCATTTCAAAGTGATCGGTCATCACTGAGGCCCTCGTGTGATGAGTGAATAACTTTTATGCTTAAAAAAATATATATTTAAATTATAAGCAAAACTTAGCTGTGATGAGGATTGGGAAAGCTGGGACTTATGTGTCAGAGGTAATCAATTCAAAAATCATCATTAGGCCGTAACACAGTGAGTTACAGCCACCGACAGGTACAGTGGGAGGATGAAATCAGGAAGGGGGTAAGGGTAGCCCCAACTAGAAAACAGCTTATCCCTAAATCAGGGCCCATTTATTCTAGCGGGCAGTGTTAATGCAGATAAGGGGAAGACACCCTGGGTGAGACAGACTCACTTTGTAGCATAAGGCAGGTGCCTTATGCTACAAAGTGAGCATAAGCACAACAATCATATGACCTCCTATGAGCAAGTGTTTTGGCGACAGTAGGAAGGAAAAACTCCCTTTTAACAGGAAGAAACCTCCAGCAGAAACAGGCTCAGGGAGGGGCGGCCATCTGCTGCGACTATTTGACAAGCTGTAAAAGACACCAAGAGATTAATAGTAACTAATAATTCTCATCAATAACACAGACATGAGTTCATCAGGCCTCTCTGTGTTGATTTGACAGGCAAATGAAATGAAAGCAGCAGCAGCAGCCTGCTGCCAAAGCTTTAGTTTGACTCTGTAGAAATCCAAAGTTATATTTTAGGAGCAGAAACCTGCAGCAGAACTTTAGACTTTTATTTTATTTCTGCTTCTAAATTATTTTTAAAACCAACTGAAAAACAGAAACATCTGCTCAGCTCGCTCTTTCTCTGTGGAGTTTGCATGCCCCCTCCTCCCCTCACCTCACACTGGATTCCTCTCAGTTCTCAAAAAGATTAGTATTTTTTTCCTCTAATATTAAAGGATAACAGATGCATATACCTAAACAAAAGACTATTTTCTCATTGCATGATTGTTATTGCAAATTTGTAAACCACATTATTACTAAAGTTTATTCTTGTTCTTGCTTCACATCTTGGTGTCGACACAACAGGGTAATGGCAGTGTGCTTTTTAATGCAACGCGTACAGTTTTAGGAAACAGGAAGTGAATGAAATGTTTTATCTACTGTACTAAAGGCACATTTCCTTCTTTGGTCTTGTTGACTCCGATTATTGAATACAGCTGCTGGGAGAACAACATATTTATTTGGGGAAAAGAAAAATGTCTTTTCACTCTAGCTGCGGTCCTTCTCCCACAAATCACCTCTGACACTCGTCTCCACCCACTCCACCCTTCCTGCACGCACTTCCTCGCTTCTCTTGTCTTTCGCTTTGGATGGTATTTAAAACTCATCTGCCTTCACTGTTACACCCGCCTCCTTCTCATTCACACACACGTACTCTGACTTACTTCTACTGGCTTTCATTCAACTTCTAGCCAGAGCATCCCTCCACCTCTCCAGGCTTCTTCCACCTGCTCTCTACTCTCACTACAAATCACTATATATGATCTGCAAACATCACAGTCCACGGACACTCTTGCCTGACCTCATCTGTCAGCCTCTTCATCATCACTGCATACAAGAAGCTCTTTCTTGGCATGAAGCCTGCTGCTCACTGATCATCAACAACTTTTTCCCATATCTTCACGGTGTGGCTCATCAGCTTGAGCCACCTGTACTTACTTGGGTTCTGCACATCACCCTTGCTCTTGGAAAATCAGCACCAGCACATTTGTTCCATGATTGTGTTCAACAGTCAGTTCAAAAACTCCACTGCGCTCTCTCTCTCTCTGCCACATATCACACCTGCACAGGTTTGCCATCTGGGCCACATACACTTCCACTCTCCATCCCCTTCACAGCTGCCCTCACTTCCTCTTTATTAACACTTTGCATTTCCTGGATCACCAACCGTCATCCATCACTCCTCCCCCACCTCTCTCTCATTTTTCTTCATTCTCCTCAAAGTACCCCATCCAACCTCTTCAACACACCACCTTCACTCGCAGGCACATTTCCACCTCTATCCTCAATCCAAACCTGTTGCACGTCCTTTCCTCCCCAAGCCAATCGATGTAAGTCCTTTTTTTCTCTCCTTACTGAGACGATCCAACCGTTTAATGAATGAATGAAATGACAGCATCCTTCAGAGCAGAAGTACAAGACACTGCAGGTGAAAATGACCAAGAAATCACTGAGAAACAGCGCTTACCCGCTTACCCTGCGATGACTGTGGACAGGGCACCGTGGGAATAAAACTCTGGTGCTGCTGAGCAAGTGAAGCACGGAGCTACATCCTCACACATGAAAAAAGGAAACACACAAATGTAGCACAAAAACGAACTTCGTGCTCCTATGATTTCCTCTCTCAGATATACCGCTGTCGTCTTCAGTGAGCCCGGGGCAGTGAAGCCCCGCCCTCTATAAACGTTGCCATCCATCGACCAATCAAGTCATTCTTAACTAATTCGACTGAGTTTTTATTTCTTTTTTCCTCTTTTTTTCCTCCGCTTTTCTTGATATTCCGGTTATTTAGATATCACAAATTCAATTCATTTTTGTCCAAACTCACTGTTAAACTTATTTTGTATTACAGATACATGAGCTAAAAATTTATTTTTTATGATCTTTTTTCGGTCTGACGCTGGAGAGACAACTTTAAGACAGTTTTTACACATCGGGGAAGACAACGTGCCCCCTCGTGTACATCTGATTTATCCATGTGCTTGTATTCCTGTGTAGGTGAAAGGGTTAACTGTTGTTATTAACGAGGAAGAGTTCAGGGCCCTATTTCAGGAAGCCGGTTTAGAAAACGAGTAACCCCGAACTGTCCAACTCGGAATATTCGGTTTCAGAAAGCCTGATAACAATTAGTTCAATCAACGCGGAGTTGCTTTAACCCCAAGTTAAGCGCGCGCACGAGGATACATAAAGCCCTGATTAGTGGAGCACAGATTAAGCGAGTCACCATGGAGACGGAGGGAAAGAAGGCGCGGTCAATGTATTTTACAGCGCTTGAGGCCGAAATTCTGATGGCAGCATATGCCGATAACATGCAAATTTTGCGGAAAAAAAGTAACACAGCCTCAGCTGCAAAAGAAAGGGAGCATGCATGGCAAAACATAGCCGACAGAGTCAATGCGTGAGTGTTAATTTAAACATTGATCTTGGGATTTCCACCCATTTAACACGTTATTTTATTATATTTTATTTTTTATTTTATACATTTTATTTTGTGATGTGATGTGAGCGCAGGTGCAACCCAACAGGCCCCAAACGTTCCTGGCAGCAAGTAAAAATGAAATATAAAAATATAGTCCAAACAGGTAAGGTGTAATTGTATTATGAGCCATAGTGCTTGGTCTGTTTGTCCTATGTAAATCAATTGCTGTTAGAGGCTACATTAATTTTCTTCCTGTAAGCACTTATTGAAATTATCTGAGCACATTACAAGTACATATTTGCTTACTCTGTATGCTCAAATGTGACCCGTTATAGCCAACAGAAAAAAAGCGGAGGCCCGAAAAACAGGTGGGGGTCCTCCACCACCACCACTCACAGAGTGAGCCTTCCCTCAGTCTTGGTTGTCTTTGAGAGCATAATGACAATGAAGTGTAAGGTGATTGGTATATGTTTGTTAATTGCCATCTGGTCCCTTGTAAGTTATAAGTGACCTGTATAAACCTCATATTCTATCAGTTGATGGTGATGGTGTACTGCATCTGGTGCAGCCTCCTGTTGAGCCAGACCAACATGCAGTTGTGAGTACTCTTAATACTCCACAGATTATATGAGTTTACAGTAGAACAGCAATGTTGTTAATTTCTTTACTACAGGAAAATAATGAAGAAACATTGACAGCTGTTACAGAGGAGGAAGCAACAGAGACACTTTATGAGGTTTACATCTTACAATGGAAAATATAACAATTGAATAAAATGTGGTACTATAATAAAACCATGGACTTTCTATGTCTCTAACAGAGTGATGATGGAAATGAAGAGGAAGAGGGTCCAGCCACTTCTCCAACAAACCTTTCCTCAGTAAGATGTTCAGCACTGATTTACAACCAACCTAAGTAGGCATGTACTATGAATGTCAATGCTATTTTCTGTGTTTCAATAGCTCCCTGTAAAGCAGCTGTACAAGACCTATTTGATCAAGAAAATAAAAAAATGCGACTTGGAAATGGAACACTTCAAGCAGCAGATCCAAAAGACCAAGATTGAGATTTTACTGCTGGAACATCAGTTAAGGGTGGGTGAAGTGGTCAGAGATGGACGAATTATTTCAGTGTTTGAACAACATAATAATATACTTATTAATACTTTGTGTACAGGAAATACAGGCGACCAATAAAGCCAGTTGAACAAAAAATCTGTTTATTCTTCTTTCAACATGTTGAGGTGATGGGTCAAAGGAAATGATTGTGACATATGGTGTCGACTGACTGCTCTTCCATCTTGTATGTCCGTGGGAGGGTCAGGATGTTCATGGTTTGGATCACTGCTGATGTTTGGTTCAGAAGGACAGTGTTCTCCTCTAATTGTGGCAATGTTGTGAAGAATCACACATGCCACAATAATGTCACATGCCCTTTCTGGGGTGACCCTGAGTCTTTGAAGGCACTGGAACCGGGCCTTAAGCATTCCGATAGTCATTTCAACTCTGGCTCTTGTCCTGCAATGAGCCAGATTATATCGCTGCTGTGGGCCCGGTTCAGGGTCAGGGTAAGGGGTAAGCAAATAGGGTAAACATGGATACCCCCTATCACCAAGCAAGTAGCCAGTGAACTCTCCTAAGACAGAAGGATACACTTCAGTTCAAATGTCCCTGTAGCAATTGGTCTTTATATATTTTAAAGTATTTTCAACTCACCATGTCCAAATTTTGTGCTCAGTGTACATTCACGAAAAATTCGTGAGTCATGAACAGAGCCTGGCCACTTGGCTTCCACATTTGTGATAATGTTGGCAGCATCACATATGATCTTCACAGTGCAGAGAACACAAATTAGCATCCATTACTATAATGAAATGATTTGTTAGTTTGAAATGCTACAGGGAATTATGTACCTGTACATTAATGCTGTAGAAAGACTTCCTGTTCACATAGTCTCCTTCATTTACTGAAGGAGCAATGATTGGAATGTGAGTGCCATCTATACAGCCAATCACGCCTGGGAACCCTGAAAATAAATGTAAAATTTAAGTAGTAGTTCAAGTATCACCACATCATGAATTAAGTTTTGTTCATCCTGATACCTGCAATTTTGTGGAATCCCTCTTTGATAAATCTTGTGGGTCTGTGACCGGGGAACACCACAAACGAGTACAGGAGACGTTTCAGTGCAACTGTAACATTCCTGACTGCCCGACAGACGGTAGCCTTGGAAACGTGCTCAGCGTCACCAATATTATACAGAAAGCTCCCGTTTGCAAAAAAACGAAGTGCAATACAAATAATATGTACAGAACTGAGAGAATGTCCGCGATGTGTCACATGAGCAATATTAGGCCTGAGGATGTTATTCAAATGAATTATACATTGTGCTGAAAAACGGTAACGTTCACACAGAAAATCATCAGGAAATGATAAAATGTCCAAACGCGCTCTAATCACTCTCTCCCGGCGGAGAGCTCTGCGGAGAATTTGGGCTTCAACATCTACTGGCTCTTCAAGGAAGGGGCACGCCATGTCTGACACTTCCTACAGTCAGGTTTCCGACAAAGAGGCGGGGACAGTCAGGGTTAGTTGCAGTAAACCTGCTAGGGGGCAGGTTAGCTTCACGGAGTGTGTCGTCATGGTGACTCACTCAGGCTTCATCTGAACTCGCTTTGTGAAACCGAAGACCTAGAGTTTTCGTTCACTCAGGGTATACTTACTCAGAGTTTGCACTAAACCGGCTTCCTGAAATAGGGCCCAGGTTGCCTTTGTCAGTGTTGTTTGGGCATCAAGCAGAATGGTCGGGACTGACGTGATCTATTACGATTCAGCTGTTTTCGAGGGCACTAGGAAAACATCCACACCCACAATGTTTGTCTAGTGTGCGTGAGACAAATAACAGATCTGGCTGATCAAACCGGTGTTCTGACAAACCTTCTACTTTGGCAAAACGTCCTACCATAAGAAGTTTATGCACATTTCTGCAGTCACAGAGTAATTCCAGCACAAATATAAGTAGGTATGACGGTTTGCCACTTAACGGTGCCCATCAGAGTATGCTTGTAGCTTATATTCTTAAAGCCAGGGTGGTTTACCCGTTAAGGTATGCTTGTAGGTAACATTCACAAAGGTAGCATGGTTTGGCACTTAATTTCACCCGTCAGAGTATGTTTCTAGCTCATATTCACAAAGGTAGGATGGTTCGCCACTGAATTTTAGCTGTTAAAGTATGCTTCTAGGTCAGATTAACAAAGGTAGGACAATTTGCCACTGAATTTTAGCTGTTAAAGTATGCTTGTAGGTCACATTCACAAAGGTAGGATGGTTTGGCACTGAATTTTAGCCATCAGAGTATTTTTCTAGCTAATATTCACAAAGGTAGGACGGTTCGCCACTTAATTAATTTCATGAATTAATTTCAGAAACAACGGGTAGGATGGATTCCCAGAACACCAGCCGTTCAAATGCCAGTTTCCGTCGTAATTGGGAAACAGTATGTGTAGTGATGGGATTTCCGGCTCTTTTTAGAGAACCGGCTCTTTCGGCTTTACTCACCAAAAAGAGCCGGCTCTTTCGGCTCCGAACCGACTCTTCTTCAGGTTGTTTTGTTGCTTTAATTAATTTATTATTAACAATAATATAAAATTATGCACAAAAGGAATTACTAATGTAAAAAAAAGTGGTTTTATTTATATATGTTTATATATAAATATTTACGGTGGCCCCTAGAGACAAAGCACGTACAAACTCCAAAACACAGCTACCTAGATCACTTAAATTACACAATTGAAAGCATACTTGTATGGTTTGTGTATTTATACACAAGCACTCATATATATTCAAATAATTTAAAAAAAATGTTAATTTACCTGTTACTACCACACACCAAATCCGGTCGTTGGTACTTCCTGGCTTGTGTAGCCACTAGGTAACAAAAGCTCAACACTGCGCCTAGCATCCTGGAGCACTTCTGTTGTGTATTGGAGTTTACGTGTGTACGTGCTTCTGAGTTTTTACGTGTTTTGAAGTTTGTACGTGTTTTGAAGTTTGTATGTGCTTTGTCTCTAGGGGCCACCGTAAATATACTTTTATTCATTCACTCCACATAAAATGTAATAAATAAATCATATAATACAAAAACGAACTATTCACAGTTCAACTTTTAACTATTTCAATTTTCAGCTTCTTCCTTTTAAACAAATTTAAGAGCCATTTCATTCGCGACTTACACATCACTAATGTGACGTTAACTGGCTGTAACCGGTTTCAATTCCTTTTCCCCTTATTTTTCAGGTACTTTGGGTTTTTAATCAAACTTATTCTTCAATGTTTTTTATTTGATTTTATTTACTATCGTTTTTTTTTTAAATTTAGTCTCTAGTGTTAGACAATTTTGCGGTTTTGAATTTCTTGTTTGTGTTTTTAGTTTACTTTACTCTTAGGTTTTGATTTGTTTTTGCTCTGTTAAATTCCCTTAAGCTATACTAACAATGAGACTGTGTGTGTTTGGAAATACGGCTCAAAAGTATGGTTGGAAACACCCAGGTCACGTGATTGTGGTTAATTGCGGTTTTGGTGCACTCCACCACAAATTCGCCAGGTGGCCTCGCTTACCTGCTGCTTCCAGGCAGGTGAGGCGCCTGCAGGATTAATATCTTGGCTGATACTTGTTGTTACTGAATGGATGTTTTTGATGCTTCTATTTATAACAAGCGGCAACACGCCCAGATTTAATCGCGACAGTCCATTTCACACTGACCAACAGCTCTTCAACCTCAGCAAACACATTCAGAGGTTGTTCAAGGAGGATAAAGAAACTTCATTATTGTTATTATTATTATTATTAGTATATTACTGCTCTGGAAGCCATATCTGGTGACATGGGCATGATTTATTCAGATTGAACCTGCATGTATGAGATTTCACGTTACAACAGTTGGAATAATAAAAAAAATATAATAATATTAATATTTTCTTGAGAGTTAGTACGAAGTAGACCATGTGCAATTAATGGATTTTTTTCTTGCTTTTTTGCAGGATGAATCGTCCTTCAGTTTCTGACTGAGCCGTATGTGGGGGAAACTCAAACATTAAGTGCAGCCGGCTGAAGCGGAAACAGCATGGACTTAGTTTCCTGTTAGAGGATCAGGGTCAGGAGAAGGGATGTCAGGGTTAAATAGTTTATTCTTCATAGAAGTGATGCTGGACATGGGGTGTATATGCGTGGGGGGTGTGTGTGTGTGTTAGAAGGAAATGTCCAGTGCACGGTAAGCCGCAGAGTCAGCAATTAAATCGGAGCTGCAAAGGCAACAGGTCCTGTGACTGTAATTAACTTCTTCACCACCAGGTGGTACTGCTGGGTTTCCCAACACACTATATAGAGCATTTTCTATTGAAAGTAGGAGCAATAGAGAAAAATAGAACTGAGAAATGTCTGCCTCTTTTATTGTGACATTGAAAGTTTCTTTTCAGATCATTTAATAAATTTACAGCACAGAGCACATCTCTCTCTCTCTCCGTGCCAATATTTATTTAATGACACTCTGGGTTTCAGTGATTGAACAGTCTGTATTGATCTTTACAATCCACAGCAAAAACAATAATGAGATCAGATATTGTTTTATTCCTTACATGTGTGTGCGCCATTAAAAAAACCCCAAAAAAACCTCTGGTTCATAAAAGAAAAGGTTATTCCCCGTGCCTCGCCTGCCTGGAAGCAGCATGTACACCACCTGTTGAAACTTGAGTGAAGTCCCAATACCGCAATTAGCCATGGTTACATGACGTGTGTTTCAACCCACCCACACCTTGGAGCAGTGTTTCCAAACCTCTGAGCTTAGAAAGCTCGACACAGTGTGGAAATGTCATTACTGAGCGCCCCACCCAAACTCAGCTCAATAGTGCTCAATAGTGAAGCTAGTGCTTCATTACAAGCTCTTGTAATGCTCTCTTGTATCAAATGCTGCCTCTGCTACACTGACTGTAGTCTATCTATCTATCTAGATATAGATATAATATAGATATTGTTTAAATAAACATTGTTTATTTGAAGCTGAAATTGAGGTTGTATCCGTCTCAGAGTTTCCATCAGTACAAACAGAAAGAATCTATTCATGGTCTAGTTTGTCATTCATACAGACACCAACAGGAATTTTGCTTCAGCAATTACACAACAGCTTCAAAGCAAATTGGTGACAGCAGCGCTTACAGTACACATGACTGCAGCCTCCTCAGGCACCAGTATAAGGGACTGACGACTCCTCAAGTATCTAGTATGTTGTGTGTTTCAAGTGTGTGACCTTCACTGTCTGTGTGTGTAAAAATTGCTCCATGATGTGAATTTAAGAACCGCAGCATGAAATATAAGATGAGATATGAATTGTCATCACTCTGAGTTTGTTGGAACACCTTTTACCCTCTTTTCTGTGCCTTCAGTCATTTGCTGGGGAATCCAGAGACACGACAAAGAGTCAGGGACTGGTTTTAGTTTTACTGCCAGGTTAGATGCAAGTTTGCGATGGTGGGGTCACGGTCTGGTATCAGGTATTGAGCTGGAGGTCAGCTGAGTTTTCTTAGTGAACCACTTGTTGTAGTCAAATGTTGTGAACATGAATAAAAATCTTGTCGGTTGGATTCTTGACTTTTTAGTTAACAGGACCCAAAGAGTCTGGGTAAATAGGGTCCTGTCCAACCAGGTCTGCTCCTCGACAGGGATTTGTGCACTCACCCTTATCATTTATCCTATATACAAATGTATACAAATATATGTTAGAGTAAGTTTGAAAATAGGGCCATTTTAAAGTATGCAGACAACTTTCAGGCTGCTCCAGGAAAACAGATCCAGCCACGGCCCAGTTCTTGCTGAGTTTGTCAAATGCTGTGATTAGTCCTGCATTCAGTTGAGCAAGACTAAGTGTAAGACTAAAGACATGATCATTAATAAAACAACAAGCATGCACCCAAAGTCACTTTTATCGAAATTCAGATTGTGGAGTGTGTTCAGTGTCATAAATATCCTGGAACAGTTATTGATTCAAAGCTTCATTTTAAAGCAAATTTAAAACAAGAAGCTCTCTCATGTTTGAGAAGGCGTTCTTGTTTCTACATTGATAAAACCACAATGATTTTATTTATATCTACTCTTCATTGGATCTGCTTTATGTTTTTCTTTGGTGGCTTAAGAGGCTGATAAAGTGCGTAACAGTTTGTCAGCTGCTCGGATCCAGTTTTACTGCTGTGTTCACTGGTACAGCGGAGTTATTAACCTTTAACTAAAACTGAAAGAAAAGATGAAACATAAACAAAGATATGAGCGGTCACTTACCACTAATGCCTCACCTCACTGATAGGAGAAGTGCTGAGTATATGTTATCTTATGTTCTCGTGACTTGAAAGTAAAGCCAACTGAATACAAATCTACTGAGAGGGGAAGCGACAAGAGTTTGCATTTGATTCTCGAGTAGGCTTTGTTGTGTTCCTTTTTCATTTAAACAAATGTACCTGTTATTTTATGTGCATGGTTTATTTATTTATCTATAAAATGTCTTTAAGTGTAGGTAGTAAAGTAGCAGGTCCAAAAAAACAACAGCTCTGTTTTACTGTAATGTAAATGTTTAATCACAGTCTGTAAAGCAGGGTGTGACTGGAATGAGCAGTTTGGATACTTTGTGTTTGTCACGTGTCTGAATAGACAGGTTTAACAGTGAGCTGAAGCTTCTTCTTTATCTGAAATATTCAGGTGGTTGTTTGTTCTTTCAGCTTATTAAATCAAAGTGGACAGATTGCGGGTCGCTCTCCTACAAACAAGTAAGTAGACTTTAAAACATCCTGTGTGAACGTGTGTGCTTTTGTTGTTTACTTTGTGATGCAGGCACCTTTTAAAAAAAGACCGTATGGTATGTGGGCAAACCATAATCAGTTTCAAGAAGCGTCAGAAAAGCAAATAGCTACCATGACAGAAAAAGCAGGACAGAGACAGGAAAGCAGCTTTTAGTTTGCTCATGTGATGCAAAACAAGAAACACAACAAGGGGTTTTATGAAAGTGCGCAACAGGAAGAAAACAGCGGCACAGTGGTGTCTACAGTGCTAGTAATGCTTAGGCTATAATAATAATAATAATAATAATAATAATAATAATAATAATAATAATAATAACAATAAAAATAGTATCTCTATTACTATTATTGCTATTATTATGTTGCTGTTGTTTTGTTGTTTACCTGAATTAATGACGTGACACAGTAAAAACATAAATAAGGAAACAAAACATACACAGATCCCTTGACCTTGATGTCCCTTGGGGCCGTCTCATTTGACCTAATTTATTTTGCTACTGACCATCGACCCCATGGACTAATGTTCAGCTTCAGTTTAATTCCGTTTCATTAATATAGCACCAAATCAAGACAAGCTTTATATTATAAGGTAACAACCCTACAATAATATTAATATATATATATATATATATATATATATGAGCGAAAACTACAACAATCATATGACCTCCTATGAGCAAGTGTTTTGGCAACAGTGGGAAGGAAAAACTCCCTTTTTTTTTTTTTTTTTTTGTGTCCCGTTTGGATCTTTAGCCATCATAATTGTTGTCTTAAGGCCAAGAAAGATGCCAAGCGGATTTATTTTACCAAGTGGATCATCATGGCCTTGCCATATTGGTCCATTTGATTGACCTTTATTATAATTATGAATTTATTTTATTTTCGGTTGCTACAAACGGGACAGACGTGACTAGGGGATAGGACAGGGAGAAAGAATGAAAGAAAGAGAGGGAGCGAAAGAAAACCAAAGGGGAGAAGAGACGGTGAGAAGGGGGGGAGGAAAGGAAAGAACAAACAAACAAACAAAACACCTGGATCACCTGTATGGAGAAAAAAAACAGAAGAGAAAGCAAACAACAAAGAGCAACATAATAAAAACAGCACCATCACAATAAACTAGCTAGCAGTAGATAACAGTAGATACTAAATAATAAACGATATTGTGCAGCACGCAAGATAGACAGCGCACAATGTGCTTTGAGGCAGCAGCCAAGAAAGGTGTAGTCTGCGTCTGTGAACACCCGTGTGTACACCTGTGTGCATACCTGTGTGGATCAGCATGCTTGTATTCCGAAGGTTTCTCCATGTAACGATCTGCTAGGGAGTGTGGGGAGCCATAGCCCCGTCCACCAGGGTATGAAGCAGGTATGGAGGAGATCCAGGCCCCAGATATCCAGAGGCCCCAGAGTACAAGGACCCGAGGAGGACCACCAAAGGGGGGGGAACCGTGCCACCCTCCTGGGAAGAGCTGAGTAGAGCCCCAAAGGAGAGGTCACCCCGCAGCTACGGAGCAGAGGCCAGAGGGGGTTGCAGTGGCGTGCCCGCGGGCTCTGCCGGCAGCCAGCTGTGCCAGAGAGGACCGAGCTTCAGGCCCAGAGGCCTGAGGGCATCCCACCCCCCGGAAGGAGCCCAGCCGGGCCACAGGCGCCCGGCCCCGCCAATCGGCCACCAGGAGTGAGCCGGTACAAAAACTCCCTTTTAACAGGAAGAAACCTCCAGCAGAACCAGGCTCAGGGAGGGGCGGTCATCTTACGTGACTATTTTACAAGCTGTAAAAGACACCAAGAGATTAATACTAACTAATAATTAAATGCAGGAGGTGTATAAACACAGTGAGCGAAACAGGTGACTGAAGAAGAAACAAGCAATGCATCATGGGAATCCCACAGCAGCCTAGGCCTACTGCTGCATAACTAAGAGAGGATTCAGGGTCACCTTTTACTGTCCGGTCTGATGAGCTAAACTTGTTTTTCTTTTCTTTTCTTTTTTCCTTTTACAGGTCATTGTAATACAGGTGCATTACAGTGTCACTTTAGCACACCCAGTAAAGTCAACAGGAAAACTTTACATGCTCTTCCGTGTTCGTAGAGAGGAGCTCATGGTTCGTAGAGACAGCTGCCAGAGACGGAGAAACACAAGAACAGGTAGAAAACGAAGCCTAAAAACATCTAAACATGTTATTGGAGTAATACTGAAAACACACTTCACTCTGATGTCAACAGACCATTTTAAATCTCGTAGCTGAAACATGCGCAGAATTATGATCATGGTTTGGATCATAGACGTACATTAATTCATGTGCTGGTTAGCTGCACAGAAACAGTGTCTGTGTACACTCTGTGTGGGGAAATCACTCAGTGGTTTTTAAGCTGGTGAAAAATGTGAAATATTTCACTTTTATTTTTATTGTTTTTTTTTTAAAAAAAAAGATATTTATTAAAACATTCTTCCTCTGATTCATTCTCACAGAGAGAAGATGATCAGGATCCTTCTGTTTCTCGGCCTGGCGTCCTCTGTCTGTGAGTGTCCACATTTAAACACAGTAATCTTTTGGTAAATTCAAATAAATAAATAAATAAAAAGGATAAATAAATACACAATAATGGGGTGGTGTCTTCTCAACAGGGACGTTTGTTTTGAAAAGGACTGCGACTGTCTTTGAGGCTAAGGAGGACGACAACATCACCATCAGATTGGACAGTCAGCTCCAAGCTGACGTGTCTCTGGCTGACATGATGTGTGTTTTCCACTCAGACGTCACTAAGATTTTGTTTAAAATGATCAGAGGAGTGGAGGACTCTGAGTCTCAGGATGAGCAGTTTGCAGGACGAGTTCAGACTGACAGAGACGCTCTGAGAGGAGGACGAATCAGACTTCATCTGTCCAGAGTCACAGCTGAAGACTCTGGAAGCTACAGGTGTGACGTGGCTGCCGACTACGACGACAGCCTGAAGAGATGGAGGCTCGAGACAAATGGTAAGTTGACTCCTGTATCTCTTTACGACTGGGCTGTAGCTACAATGTTCAGATTTTCATCTAATTCAGATTTTCGTCCTCAGAAAATTTTGTTTTGAGTGTGGGTCAAACCTCTGATGAAAACAGCACTTATGTCTTACTCAGACCTCTGATATTTGGACTACCAAAAGGTAAATCAACAATCTTTATCCACAGTTCTGAGTACCCTTTTTAACACATCACACTTTAGTCGTCTAAAAGGTTTGGTGTTCGAAATTTACAGTGAATTGTGGAATTATTCTGTCAGGGGCTGGGTCTGTGACCGAGCAATTTGAGTGCTTTTTGTAAATATGTGTTTTATTATAAATATATGTGTAGTTCTGTAGGTTTTAGATGAGTGTATTCTAGTTTAGGTCCATCTAGGTCCTCTTCTGTAAGTCTGTTCTGGTCTTCTCTAGGTAGTTTGTCATGTATTTGTTGTCTGCGTATTTCATGTTGTCTAGTTTGTGATGTCATGCCAGCGTCTCTGTGTTTCCTGTTGTATTTTGGAAGTCTAGTGGTCCCTTGTTCAGTGTGCTTAGTTTTATAGTTCCCCTGTGGTGTCATTATATTCATTAGTGTCAGCTGTTTCCCCATGTGTTTCCACTTCCTCTGATCATCCCTTGTGTGTGTTTAGCCTGTCTTTGTCAGAATGTCTGTGTTACCACGCCGAGTCATAGAAATCATAGCAGTCATAGTCTTTATAGTTGTCTCTATGTTTCGTCACAGTTGTCTTTTAGTTTTCCCAGTATGGGTTCCAGTTTAGTTGTCGCTCCTGTTTTTGCCTTTGTTCATGTTTACCAGCCTAAATAAAACAGCTCGCTTTTGGTTCAAGTCTCCGCTCCGTCTTCTTCTCTGTCTGGATTTGGGTCCACTGCTTCACTACACCGGCGTACCCCGCCGTGACATATTTAAGTTAAAATTGTCTGAACTTCATCACATTTGTGATAGCTTCCACGCAATCAAACAAGCATGTAATGAACACAGGGCGACATCTCACGGGAAATACATGTTATAGATATATAATTTTAAATAACATGATGTTCATTATGCAATCATTTATCGTTTGGGGCAAATTTCTTATTCATAATCAAGTTTTTCATGCTTTATTAATCAAAAAAAGAATAACAACTTACTTTTTTCAGTGGATAGATGCATGTAATTTTGATTGATGTATTTGGTTTTGTCTTTTTATTACATCTACTTTTGAACCTAGTTTTTTTTAAATTATTATTATTTCTGTTTCTATTGTTTAAGCTTTCCTGTGTCTACCTTTGTTTTATCTGTACAGGTTTTGCGTCTCTGCGCATGATTGCGAGGAAAATAAAGGTGGACGACAAAAAGAAAGTTTTGATTGCAGGTGATACTGAAGTTAATTCAGGAGTTTGAAAAGACGGTGGTGGGTTTACTCATTGATCAACTGCAAAAAGATTTGCCAACTGTGACATCACAGAGCTTTCTTGCTGCACAACAAGCCCAATTCTTACCCTTAAAGTCTAAATACAATGTTTAGTTTCCAGATTTGTTCCTTTTTGTGTTTGACAATTGGCTGATTTCTGTGCCTGTACTGTTACGTCCCTTTTGTTGGCTTTGATAAAATTGTTTATTTTATGGTCTGTTTTCCCCACACAGGTCCAAAGCCAGCAGAAGAAAGGGCATGTCATGAAAAAATCTCATTATTTGTTCTAATGGCATTTTTAAATGTGGCAACTGCAGGAGTTGTAGTACTTTTCATAAGAGGTCTTTATAACCTGTTACAATGTTAAGGTACACTGGCAAACTTTGGATCGAAATGTTTGACTCATTTGTCCTTGTTTGATTTAGTCTGACTGTCCTGTTTATTGTTACAGTTCAACACCACATGGAAACGTCCACACTGTAATAAAATGACTTAAATCAACCGTGAATTCCCTGCCTGTTAATGTTGTGAATTTAATTTAATTAAATTCTATTGCTGTGCTTAAAAAATAAATACAAAAATAAAAAAATATAAGTAAAAGAAAGGGAGTCTTTGCATCTGTAAGATTTCCTTCAAACGAGGAAAAAATAGAAAAGTCATATGTGAAGTTACAACACTGTCAATGGAAAATTGTACTTAGTAGTCAGTATAATCTTTTAATGATATAAGTTTGCATATGGTAGAATACTGCATGTAATCATTTGTGTTTAGAAGTATATAGTTGGTGGCATATTGAAAGAATGTCTCATCCTAGGAAGTCTGTAACAACGGTGTGTACTTTCCAGGGTGTTCTGGCACTCACCCCCACATCCTAGGAGCATGGGAAAGGTCGTACCTTGTCTTATTGTTTTACGGTAGGATTAACGTAGCTATGTCAGTTTTAGTCTAAGTGCCTTTTTTACATATAGATGAACTGTTGGATTTTCCAGACCAGCAGGTTAAGGGAAGTCGTTTATGGGGTCACACACACACACACACACACACACACACACACACACACACACACGCACACGCACACACATACATATACACCTCCACATTCCAATGTAAGGAACAAATGCTCACTGAAGTATATAAATAAAGACCGGGGCAGTCTCTCAGTGCTAGTCTTTGAGGCTCAGTCTTGTGTGTGAGCTCTGGTGACTGCCCTTGTATACAAGTAAAACTGTGTTTCTCCTCTCTGATTCTCAGCTGAAGAAGTGTCTTAGAATATATCTCTTAACAAACACTGATTCTTAGCTCTAAGTCAAACAAATTATTTTAGAAAAAAAAAACATCATAATAGACCCAGTGAGTTATGGTGTCCATTTCCCAAATACATTACATACTTTTTTTCTTTAAAATATATGTAAGTAAAGCAGATCATGGAGTCAGCATTTGAAAGTTTCAAAGTATACTGCATGCACTCTTTTGTCACTGACTTTGCAGTACTTTAAAAGGATCCCAGAACAGAAACACTGATCTTAACCACCCCATCTAGCGCTGCAATTGCACTATAATTTTAGGCAATGGGCTGGATTGTTGAGTAGTATTATCTTTTTTTAATTGTTGATTTTGAGAATAACATGTAAATATTATTTTACATGTGTTATTTTTTTTTCTTAACAGACACAGTTTGTTGAACAATATGTTTAAAATCCAACAACACTACATCAGATGTGACACTCAGATACCCGTTGGATGCTGGGATAGGAAACCATTTTTGGAGATCCCCAGAAAACACAAAGTATCTCTTTGAGGTCCAACCCTACCTTCATTGTTCATTCTTATTTTGTCATGCCTGGCAATGCCAATAAACTTGCCAATGCTTCAAGATTCACTGTCACTTAACAAACAGGTGGCAGCAGCACCCACAGTACACATGTTCAGAAACCAGTATGACAGGACTCCAAGGCCTGTGGTGCAGGGCTGTGTCCAACTTTTTATGAGCTCTATGCAAGATTCTGTTTGTGGACTGTGCAATTATTAACCTACAGAGAATGATAACAAAAGGTCAACAATGGGGCTCATCTAAGTCCATGTTATTCTTGAAATTTAGATTTTATTCTCTGAATGAACAATTAAAAAAACATAATACTAAATAACAGACACTCCATTTTCTTCATAAATGATCATTTTAAATGTAAGAAACTTAAACTTAGCTTTTAAACAGCCCTGCTAAGATTGGCAACCTGTCCAGGGTTTACCTTGCCTCACCACAGGCTTACTCATAGGGAGTCATTTGATTTTGGGGTTGTTTGGGTTTTCTTTATATTTTTGTAGGTTCTTTACCTTACAATATAAAGCACATTGTTGCTGTTATTTGGTGCTATATAAATAAAACTGAATTACACTGAATAGGGCCTATCCAAGCTACCCTCATGACCCTGGTATGGACAAGTGGAAGAGAATGAAGTTCTTAAACATGAAATGTAACAACATAAAAATATCTCCCTCCTGCCCTAAGACAATAAATCAATAAACTGGGCCATTTTCCAGTTGAATGGAAAATAAATTCAGTCATTACATTGAATAAAAGAATGCTCAATATCCATATAAAGTAGTGATGTGCGATACCACTGATTTCCTTTCCGATCCGATACCAAGTAAAATTCAGGGTGGTATCGACGATACTGATCCGATACCGATACTTTGTACAAAAACGTATTTCAGTTATTGTATCTCAAATTATAGCATCATAATGATTACAGGACATCAGATTACTTGTTCTTATCGCTTAATAATGCACAGTTATCATATAGAAATAAAAAAAACTGAAGTTGTGCGCTATTTGAACATGTTGCCTGCCTGCAGCACTAAAGGACTCTGTGAGAGACGTCTGTCTCGCCCTAGCAGCACCTGTCCCTGTCCTCCTCTTCAGTTCGCCTCAACATAAGCTCGTCATATTCTGTGATATGATTTACTCTGAAGTGCTTGATGAGATTAGTAGTGTTGCCACAACACTTCACTTTCTTGCCACACGTATTTCTAACTACGTCTCAACCGTTTGTGGAAGTAAAATATGTCTGCACATGACTCCATTTACGCTCAGCCATTGTTGTGAGTGTGCACACCAAGGGGCTGGACACATTTATACAAACGTTCTTCGCACATGACTATGGCAGGCGGAAGACTAAGTATTTCCTTCCAATGTAGACAATCCAAATGATATAGTTTATTTGCACTCTGTTCCTGTTAATGATAACCTACAAATTTACCCTAAATTACTAAAATATCGATATTTTAACATGAGTATCGATTCTAGAACATAAATGACTGGTATCGGAGGAATCGATATTTCAGTATCGATCCGCACATCACTAATATAAAGGAACAAAGAACAACTCAAGATAGAAACAAAACAAAATGGCATAATAGCTATAATTAAAATTTAATAAACATGTATCTATCTTGTTTATTAAAGAAGAGCATCTATTTGACAAGAATACTGATGCTGTAGTTGGAAATGAATCATATATAAGTCTCTATTCCACCAAACTGCTTCCTGGATTTCAATTAACATTAAGTGATTGATTTCTGTATGACTTTATCAGTATCTCACATTGTTGGATTTTTAACCTAATCTTTTTTGCACTGCTGCTTCAGTTCATTGAGGTTTGCAGACATTTGTGTATGTCCAGCTTGCTTGAGGTCCCGCTACACCAGTTAAATACAGTCGAGGTCTTGTCTGATTGGGCCACTGCAGCCTCTTGATTCATTGCTGGTGTGTTTGGGATCATCACCCTGTTTAAGCCAAGTTTTAGCTTTCGGACAGATGGCTTTACATTTGGCTGTAGAATAATTTGTTATGCAGCAGAGTGCATGGCTGACTCAGTGACTACAGAGTGCACAGATCCAGTGGCTGGACAACAAGCCCAAATCCTTCCCTTTCACCACCGCACAGGCAGTTGGTATGATTTGTTTGTGTTGGTTTGGTTTTCTCTGAACATGGGGCTATGAGTTGCGGACAGATATCCCCACTTTGGTCTTATTTGTCCAAAAAGCATTGTTCCAGAAGTCATGTGTTTTGTCCAACTTTGCAAACCTAGCTGTGCGGCTGTGTTCTTTTTAGAGATGGGATGCTTTCTCCTGGAAATCCTTCCAACCATCCACACAGTTTCTCAGGGCATTGCATGGTCTGACTCTTGGGAACATTGTCTTGATGGACCTGTGTGGTCCTCCTCATGTGGGTCCAGTTAGGTTTTTGTTGTGTGATTTTTTTTGATCCTGTCTTATGTTATGTTTACATTAACACCGCTGGGTTTTTTGTCTTGCTTTCCGAGCCTCACATTTGGATCCCACTCTGCCTGCTACACAGCGGAGCCTCGACGATAAGTGTATAACAGTGAGTGCTCAATACTTCTAAAGATGATCAAAAGAAAAAGACAAAAGACATAGAGAGGAGGGAAAATGTATTTTAACAAAATTAGACTTTATTTATTTCAAAGTGATGTCATTAAATATAAAATGGTACAGCAGCTGATACAAAAGAAAAAGTCATGACACCACAATACATAGTCAAAATGCTGGGTTCGCCTATGTAGGTACTCAGTTAATTGTAGTCTAACGACGACACCTGTTTATAAACTTAACTCTGTATTATTAATGTTTACATTGGTGAAACACTGCAGTTTATGGTCTCAGAATATGTTTTTTTCAACCTTATTAACATCAACCTCATATCCTCATGATGATTTCTGGAAATTCAGAGCTAACATATTACATTTAGACACCAATTCTGCCTGATGTTTTGTTTTTGTTTTGTTTTTTTAATGTTGATTCTGATGTTTCCAGGCTTCTGGTATTAAGAGTTAAAATAAATAAAGAAGCCATTTTTAAAGTGAGTTGAGTTCATTTCAGGACATGTTTGAGCAGTGTGTGGTTCTTCTTTAACCCTTTAAGACCTACCATAGAACCAAGTCCGCCAGAGCTTATATTATATTTTTACATGGTGTGGTGCCATTTTTGGGAGCATTTCAAGTTGCTATACATCAATACAACAATTATAGCCCAGATTTTAATAATATGTATTCATTAAGTGCATAGTAATTACATAAATTGCAAAAAAGTGCAATAAACTACAAAAAAATTGAAAATCGTTTTTGCTTTTTTAACATATATTTCTAGTTAGAGAAATTTAAGAGGCTTATCCCTCAAAACTGTAAATACAAAAAAGTTGCACAAAATAGTTTACTACCACAGGAAATTTATTTTGAGTGTCTTCATAGTTTTATTTTTGAAATACACCAATTTTTATATACTGCAGGAAAAACGAAAATAAATATTATACTGCAAATTTGCAAAAAAGCAGCATATGCATCAAAATAAACTATTTCCAGCAGTGCAATATGAGTCCTAAGCATCCCAGAAACGACACAGAAAGTCATAAAGTCAAAGATAACTTTTAAAAACACCAGCACAGGCCCTGAGGCCCTGATGGTAAAAAAAAAAACTACATTTCCGCGAAAATGACGTCACTTCCGGTTTCGGGCAGGTAATGGCGGACATGCAAAAGTTCGCGCTGACGTCTATTCCAACGTAGGAAGTGTTATGAACAGCTGATCGGATCGGCAAAGCGTGTTTCTGGAATATTATGTTTTTGTTGCTGCAAGTGCTTTTTATGCAGTTTTTGCAAAGCGATATGTGGAAGGAAACTGTGACCTAGGACAAGCTGATGGCATAAGATGTAAGTACAACTCCTCCGGTTTCATATGCAAAAAAAAATTTTGCGCTAGCTTATGTGGTTGCAGAGCTACCGGGATTTAAAAATAGTTACGCAAAACAGAGCGTGCCCGCTCGGACCGGCTCTAAAGGGTTAATAACTCAGTATTGCAGTCACATGTTAACAAGTGAAAGAAAAGAAAGATTGTTTACACATTTGCTTCTTTTGTCACTTTAACCCCCGATGTCATTACTCTTATTTTTGCAGACAGTTTGAGTTATAAATAATATAAATATAAATCTTTATGTGAAAATAATTTCCTTACAAAGTTTTTAAACAGTTTTTGGATCCAAAAACACTTTATTAGCCTGTGATGATCCAAATAAACCTCCTAAAACTAAATAACAAGTGAGACTCTGACACTTAAATAAAGTGCGTAACAGCTTGTCAGCTGATCTGATCCAGTTTTACTGACAACGGCACTGAGTCATTGTGCTTTAAGTCAAAATGAAAGTGAAACTAAAACACACGGGGCAATAAACAACAAGAAAAAAAACCCAACAGATGAATGCTGACTGGCCAGTATATCATGATATCACTGATAGGAGGAGGAGTCTTGTACACATGTTATGTTGTGTTATTATAGAACTGAAGCAAAACGCAGTATCGACGCGTTGAAGCGAATAAAAAGCTACCAACGGGAAGAAGAAGAGACAACAGGAGTATGAACTTGATCTTTTAGTATGTTTTGCTGTGTTTCTGTGTCATTCTTCCTTGTTTTGTACTGCAGTTGATATTTATTTATTATTATTACGTTTTTATCTCTTTCTTAAAATGCCTTTGTAAAGTAGCAGGACTAAAATGTTACATGTCCGATAATGAACACGTTTGATCACAGTCTGTAAAGAGGATGTGACTGGGATTAACAGTTTGAACACTTTGTGGTATTCTGCTTCATCCGAAACATTCACAGTGTTGTTTGTTCTTCCAGCTGATCATCAGTTGACAGAACTGATGTGGTAGAAAGTGGACAGATCGCCGATCGCTCTCTTACAAACAAGTAAGTAGACGTTAAAACATCCTGCGTGAACGTGTGTGCTCCTGTTGTTTACTTTCTGTTGCACTCACTGTTTAAACAAGCTATGTGGGCTAATTTTCATCAGATTGGAAACAGGATAAAAAACAAAACAAAACAAATATCTCACAGAAAAAGGACAGAGAAAGACAAACAGCTCTTAGTTGGTTCATGTGATACAAAACATGAAAACCCAAAGGGGGTTTTATGAAAGTGCGCAACATCAAGTAAAGAGCGGCATAGCGGTGTTTACAGTGTCAATAAGAGTTTATAATAATAATAATAATAATAATAATAATAATTTTGTTGTTGTTGTTGTCAAAAACACGAGGCTTGTGGCTTTTCCTATCATAAAAAACAGAAAACTGAATGTCTATGTGCAAAATAAAAGACACGCACCAGATAGGAAGATGCAACGCGCGTTCGCGTACATATAAAAGGCACTGTTTTTGTCCGCTAGAGTGGGATTTTCTGCACCAAATCTCTGTGCATTCATCATTTGCCTCCTGCAACCACTTTTCCGAGAATACGCGCTGCTTTTGCGGTTCGGACTCCTTCTGACATTTCTTTGGAGGTGGAGGAACACCAGAGTAATTGCTTAAAGGAGCTTCTTCGACATCTTTAGGAGGTCTAAACAAATGTCTTTCCTCCTCCAGAAAATCTTATGTACGCAAACACGCGTTGCAACTTCTTATCTGGTGCGCGTCTTTTATTTTGACAGCGAATGCGCACCTGCGGATATGTGCACCCCTGGATATAGAAAACTATATTAACCATTTAACAAATTGTTAAAAAAAATTTCAACAAAATAAATCAAAATAAATCTGAATCTGTCTAAAAAGTTCATTAAATATATTTTTGTGAAATTTCAGGAAGGAGATTTAAATCGACAGTGAGCACGTGACCTTGATTGTCCCTTTGAGGCCTTCTGAATTTACTTCATTTAATTTTCTGGTGAGCACCGATCGTCGTTGCCTAATGTTCAGTTTTGTTATCTGTGAGGTCTGATGAAATGAAAATCAATAACACTGATATTTTTTCTTTTTAAATTTCACAGGTCACTAAGTGTAATGCACCCAGTAAAGTCAACAGGAAAACTTTACATGCTCTTCCGTGTTCGTAGAGAGGAGCTCATGGTTCGTAGAGACAGCTGCCAGAGACGGAGAAACACAAGAACAGGTAGAAAACGAAGCCTAAAAACATCTGAATATGTTAGTGGAGTAATACTGAAAAACACACTTCACTCTGATGTCAACAGACCATTTTAAATCTCGTAGCTGAAACATGCGCAGAATTATGATCATGGTTTGGATCATAGACGTACATTAATTCATGTGCTGGTGAGCTGCACAGAAACAGTGTCTGTGTACACTCTGTGTGGGGAAATCACTCAGTGGTTTTTAAGCTGGTGAAAAATGTGAAATATTTCACTTTTATTTTTATTGTTTTTTTTTTTAAAAAAAGATATTTATTAAAACATTCTTCCTCTGATTCATTCTCACAGAGAGAAGATGATCAGGATCCTTCTGTTTCTCGTCCTGGCGTCCTCTGTCTGTGAGTGTCCACATTTAAACACAGTAATCTTTTGGTAAATTCAAATAAATAAATAAATAAAAAGGATAAATAAACACACAATAATGAGGTGGTGTCTTCTCAACAGGGACGTTTGTTTTGAAAAGGACTGCGACTGTCTTTGAGGCCAAGGAGGACGACAGCATCACCATCAGATTGGACAGTCGGCTCCAAACTGACGTGTCTCTGGCTGACATGATGTGTGTTTTCCACTCAGACGTCACTAAGATTTTGTTTAAAATGATCAGAGGAGTGGAGGACTCTGAGTCTCAGCATGAGCAGTTTGCAGGACGAGTTCAGACTGACAGAGACGCTCTGAGAGGAGGACGAATCAGACTTCATCTGTCCAGAGTCACAGCTGAAGACTCTGGAAGCTACAGGTGTGACGTGGCTGCCAACTACGACGACAGCCTGAAGAGATGGAGGCTCGAGACAAATGGTAAGTTGACTCCTGTATCTCTTTAGGACTGGGCTGTATTCATATTGCAGATGAACAAACATTAATTCAGATTTTCATCCTTAGAAAACTTTGTTTTGAGTGTGGGTCGAACCTCTGATGGAGACAGCAGTGATGTCTCACTCAAACCTCCAATGTTTGGACCACCAAAAGGTAAATCAGATTTGAGGAGCTGCATTCAGAGAGTGTTTCAATAAATTTTATTTTTATTTGTCTAAAAAGTTCAGTGTCATAAATTTATAGTAAATTGTGGAATTATTTAAGTTAAAAATGCCTAGACTTCATTACGGTTGTGATCACCTCCACAATGATTTGCACTGACAGGAAAAGTTATAGAAAAAACTATAGAAATGTAATAAAGATAAAACTTAAAGTAACATTCAAATATTTATTTTGGTGTGGAAAATTTCTCATTCATAAAGAAGATGGTCAGAAATCTTTTTGTAAAACACATCAATTAAAACAATAACTTCCTTTTTTCACTGAATAAATCAATATGTCACGCAATTTAGTTTTCTCTGTTCAGGTTTTGCGTCTCTGTACATGAATGTGAGGAAAATAAAGGTGGACAAAATGAAGCTTTTGAGTGCAGGTGATGGGAAAATGATGCAGGGGGGTTTGGGGCACATACAGTATAAGCCATGCATGTGTTACAGAAAGTAAAGGTTACAGCATGCAGGGTGAGAACTCATTACTGTATGTACTGTTTTCAAAAACAATCCTTTGTTTTCTAGATCCACAACTGGCGGGAAGAAAGACAAGTCAGGAGGAAACGGTGCTGTTTGTTCTGGCTGTAGTTTTAATTATTGGAAATGCAGGAACCATCGTACTTTTAATAAAATTTCTTCATGATGGTTTAAAATGGTACGTTGGCAAACTTTTATTGCATCTACATGTTTGACTGTTGTCTGCATTTGATTTTGCCTGACTGTGGTGTTGTGTGTTGTATATTACAGATCAACAACATGATGAAACACTGCTACTGTGTCCCTGATCAAATGAGTCAAACCAACAACAACTTTCTTACCTGCTCCAGTTGTGCTAATGTTAAAAACAAACTAACAAATAAACAACAGCAAAAAAAAGCTCACTATAAGAAAATTACACTTAGAAGATGAAAAAGGACCAAAAAAAAATCAGATGTTAAAATGCTGATTCTTTGCTTTCGAAAATCTTTTTCAGTATTTGTTTCTTTTCTAAATTGAGCCTTTGAACTAAGAGTTGATAGAAACGATATTTCAGAAGCAAATAATTCTACATTTATTGATTTAGGGTTTAATTTCCTCATATATAACGCATATGCAGTATGATGTATTTTTCTCACTTAAAAATACTCAAATGAAGATCAGTGTATATCATGGGGATAACAGCTGTGGGATTTAAGGAAGAAAGAACAGATGTAATTTTCTGTACCATCTCTTCAAAGTCCTTCTTTTGTGTATCTATTACCACATTGTATTCATATGCACAGAGAAATAACTTACTTGTTATTAAAAGGGACTTTGATATATGATTTCATCAGTTAAATTGTACAAGGCATATTGTACAGGGTACAGCAGCCATGAATGCTAATGCTAACTTTATTTGAAACATCTTGTCTGTAGATATTTTGATTCTGTTCTTGAAATAATATTTTGACTTTTAGAAATGTTGTCTTATTCTCAAAATGAAAAACGTAAAAAAAAAAAGTTGTCAGGCAAGTCCCCACAGTGCTGCGTGGTAGACTGCTGCAACAGCTGCCAGCACATGTGTTCTTAAGCTTCCTGTTTTTCTGGTTCTTTTTGTCACACTCTTGGCAGTCAAGACTCTTTGCCAGCTCATCACTCTGGCAGTGCATATCCTGTTTGCTTTGAAGTGAACACAACATGGTTTCAGAGCTGAAGCTAACTGGAGAACTAAGCAGCTATCAGAGATCCATGATATGGACAAAACTGGGGAACGGAATCCGCATTGCAGTTTGATGTGAATCATGGACAAGGCACTGCACTCACACTTCCTGGACTATGGTGTGACCAATTTTTTGAGTGGACAGAGACATTAATCTGAGAGGCAAGAAGAAAGGTGGAGGAATTCTACGGTTTCTCGATATAAAGGGCTTTAATAATTTGGCATTTATAACACAATAATTTCCCTGATTTTGGGTTAAATAAAGCATATTTTATCTCACCTTATTTTTTATTCAGTGAATAAACTCAAAGACTGGAAGCAGCATTAACTGTTAATAATGATTACAGTTTAAAAACCAAGTGCAGTCAAAAGGAAGCATGCGTGTGAGCTGTGAAAGACCTTTTCCAAGTGGGACTTCACTGTATAAGAGTATCATATGGTCATACTGATGCATAAACAGCAAATAAATCCTTGTATCTCCTACTATTAAGTAAACATAACGAGATTGTGATATTTTTCCTTGGTTTACAACATTAGTGGCTAATTTCTAAAGAAATAAAGCACCTCTTATTGTTATATTGTTGCCCCAAGTAAAATAAAGTAATATTTTTACAGAGAGCATTGACTTGCTCATGCTTTAGTGTACAGATTGTGTACCAAAAGCACACAGTATGGTTCTTATATGGGTCTTAAAGGGGGCATGAACGCTCCACAGGCTAATTCACACCATTGAGCCATGCTCTAAATAACTGGCACAGATATAACTCTGTCTATGAAGCTAGATTTAAGAAAAGGGTGCTTGAAGTTCAAGTTTTAAAAACAAGTTTAGCACCATCTTGTGCTAGTAAAGAACGAGACATCACCAGTTTGGCTCGTTGCAGCTAATAGACTTACATTAGTTTATGTTAGCTAACTAATAATAATAATAATAATAATAATAATAATACATTTTATTTGAAAGCGCCTTTCAGAACACTCAAGGACACTGTACATGGTAGAATAATAAAAGCAACATAAAAGCAAGCAGTTTACACAATCATAAAATCATAAGACATAAAATAAATTTAAAATAGCAGAGTGGAGAGGTTATGTGGGATAAGCTATTTTGAACAAGTGAGTTTTGAGTTGGGACTTAAAGAGAGAGAAGGAAGAGACATTTCTTAAATAAGGAGGTAGGGAATTCCAGAGTCGAGGAGCAGAGCAGCTGAAAGCCCTGCTCCCCATGGTGGCAAGACGGGGGGAGGGGACGGAGAGAGAAAGGGAAGAAGACGATCTAAGACACCGAGATGGGGCGGTGATCTGAACCAGATCAGAGAGATATGGAGGAGAGAGATAATGAATAGCCTTAAATGTGTACAAGAGTATTTTGAAATTGATGCGATATTTGACCGGGAGCCAATGAAGCTGCTGCAAGACAGGAGTGATGTGGTGGATAGAAGGGGTCCTGGTGATAATACGGGCAGCAGAGTTTTGGACGCGTTGGAGCTTGTGGATGGATTTTTGAGTAAGACCAAAGAGAAGTGAATTACAATAATCAATCCGGGAAGTAACAAGGCTGTGGACAAGAATGGCAGTGGCATGTGGGGTGAGAAAAGGACGGAGACAATTAATGTTGCGCAATTGAAAATATGCAGACCAAGTGACATTATTAATGTGTGAATTGAAAGATATAGTACTGTCGAGGATGACACCCACGCTTTTCACAGAGGAAGAAATGAAGACCGGCGAGTTATTGATAGTAACAGAGAAACTGTTGGTTCTGGATAATGCTGATTTAGTGCCTACCAAGAGGAGCTCGGATTTATTACTATTGAGTTTGAGAAAATTAGAAGAGAACCATGAATTTAGTTCGGCTAAACAGAGGGTGAGGGAGGCTGGGGGAAGAGCAGAATCAGGTTTAGTGGACAGATAAAGCTGGGTGTCATCGGCATAACAGTGAAAATGGATATTGTATTTACGGAAAATATGTCCAAGCGGTAGAAGGTAGATAATGAAAAGAAGGGGCCCCAGGACAAATCCCTGGGGCACGCCAGTGGTCAGAGGGAAGGGCTGAGAAGTAAAGGATTTGAGTTGAATGAACTGAGTGCAATCAGACAGGTATGATTTAAGCCAGGCTAGTGGAGTATGGGAGAGACCGATGGAGGCTAGCCTACTGAGAAGAATAGAGTGAGAAATAGTGTCAAAAGCAGCACTCAGATCGAGGAGAATAAGAATGGAAAGTAAACCGGAGTCAGCTGCCATAAGAAGATCAGGCACGTGCAGAGGGGGGGGGGCTAGAGGGGCTTGAGCACCCGCCCCTTTCCTGATGAGTGCCCAAAGTGCCCTTTTGTTGAGGCAACTTTTAAAAAATTGTTTTTTTTTTTTATTTAGTTTTTTTATGTGTGTGAGCGTGCAGAGTCCTGTCTGTGCCCCTCAACAATAATATTTAACTATTAATCACAGTTTTGCTAAATAAAAGGATCTGGCTTGCATCAGTCACATGATCACATTTAACCAATGATCGCCCTTGACAGCAGAACGCGCTGGTTACGAGCCGGGAACGAGCTCACAAAGAGCACGCGCATTTTTTGCAGTCCGGAGCTGTAGGAGAAACACAAATTAACTCAGAGACACAGACTGATGCGACAAAACCAGTAAGTAGGTGTACAGCGTACACTGTAGTGTATAGCACACAGGAGTATTAGCTTATTACGTACACGTTGGTAAGTTGTCTTGTGGCAACTGACGAACTGAAACAAATGAGCGTGCCGTGTGTGCAACAGCGCGACAAACATTACCTGTAATTTTATTAACTGCACAAGTAGTGCAGGTCATAGCTGCTGGCTACCTATGTAAGGCCGTCATGGGTCTGTAGCTCTGTCACCGTTTTAGGGAACATATTTAGTTTTAAAGTAAGTTACAGGGCTTTTCCTGCCTTTCTGGAGGGATTATATTTCACTAAAAAACGATCTTATATGCATGTCCACATAATTATGCATTATTATAATTATAATTAATTAAAAAAACACACGCTGTATTTTAAAGAACATACATTCTCTACAGTTTAAAAAATGTAATAAGCTTTCCCCCTGCACAGAGTGGATAGTGAAACAAATGGAATCATCATAATGACATTATTTCATATTTATTACTTCCCCCTCCTCATTGCTTTATTATTGTAGCTCTAGTAATAAATAATAACATTTTTCTGTCATCATTTTATTATAGATTAAGTGCAAGAGTTGTTAGGTGTGGATAATTAGATTATAGTTTATTGCAAGAGCAAGTTGTGCCTTGTTCTCAGATAGAGAGCAAGTGGAGAGTGATATATGAAATGATGGGATGGAAGGAAGAAGAGAAGCAAAGAGTGATTCACAGGCAGAGCCTAATTTATTTCTCACAGTTTTTGTTGCCTTATGGTTCCAAGTGCTGTCACCAATCTTTGCATTTTGTTATTATCTCATGATACTTGTTTAATCAGCTACCATCTCTATGGACTTTTTAATGTCTACAGTCTCACATCAACACAGCCCTGCCCTCCAGCACTATCAGCAGCAGGAGCAGCAGAAACCCCTCAACAGCAACATTGTACCCATCAGGTAAAACATCGGCTACGTTTGCTTTGCCTTGTTGCCCATATTAGATTCTTGATGAATGTGTGTTGTTGTTATTCAGCCTGGTTCAATGTGCCCCTTTTTAACTTTGAGCACCTGCCCCTTTAAACGTCTCTGCACGGCCCTGAAGAAGATCATTGGTTATTTTTATAAGTGCTGTTTCAGTGCTAGGGGAGGGGCGAAAACCAGACTGGAACTGTTCATACAGATTATTATTAGTTAAATGTGAGTGGAGTTGTGTAGCAACTATTTTCTCAAGAATTTTTGAAAGGAATGGTAGATTGGAAATAGGCCGAAAATTCTCAAAATTATTGGGATCTAGACCAGTTTTTTTCAATATTGGGGTGATGGCAGCAATTTTGAGAGAAACAGGAACAGTTCCAGTGGTAAGTGAAGAGTAGATGATGGTAGATATTAGGGAAAGGAAAGAAGGTAGACATGTCTTAACCAAGACTGTAGGAATGCTAGCTGACAAGTAGACCATGACGGTTCTATGTTAGTGCTGAAGTAATTTTTTCCTTAATTCAGAGGCAGTCCAGTGAAAATATATTTTTAATAATCTAGATGATGTAGACTTAAACGGAGTCTTATCTAATGAAAGTATTTTATGGATCTTAGAAATTAGAAATCAGATTTAGAGATTATTATTTTTTAAAAAGACAGATACTTCAATATACATGAAATCTTATCCAAAAGAACAGATTAAACACACAGACACACAAAGATGTATTTGCCCTATTATAGATCTGTATCTGCGCACTGTTTAGTATAGACACACAGAGGCTTTTTTTTACATGCAGCTCCTGCTTTTGACGCTCGAGTTTAAGTTCAGTGAAGTTTGGCTCTCGTCAATTAAATTTCTTATTTAGCCACAGCAGTATATTGCGTTCGCTTCTTAACCTCATAACTTTGAGCCATCCACCTTTGGCAAAATATTTTTTTAGTGTGTGTTTATGTAAGTCTTTTATCAAGTAAAGAATAATTTTGCCTTCTATTGATGAGGATTGTATGCTGTGAGAAATTAGGAGCTGTGAGAAATCAGCAAATGAAATTTAGGAGAAGAGGTTCCAGGGGTTAGATCAAATATTGGATTTTCTGATCTGCTACAGAGGTGATAAGGATGATGTCTAAATAGTCACATTTTATTAACACATTTTATAGAGAATGTTTTACTTACATGTTTGTAGCAAACCTGCACTGATCCATCTGCGCCATTTACCCCCTTATCTTCTTATGCTGAGGGTTGGTATGTCGATGATAGTTGTCGTTTTTTTGTTCTTCGCCCACCTTTGCGTGGTAATGACCGTACAATGTTAGAAAGAAGCCCCAAATAATCAGGTGACCCCGGTATGCATAGGGAATTTGCGATGGTGAAAAGAAAAATCTCCCTTTTAACAGGAAGAGACACCAGTTCAGGGAGGGGCCAACCATAGTGAGGGGAAATAGAAGGAATACCTAACTTTCTTTTGTTTTAATAAAATAAAAAATATTTTCACTTAATCTGTACTCTTTTTGTTGCCAAATATTCTGTTCCTAAATGCCTGTTTTTGTGTTAGAGTACTTGGCGATGGAAGAGCAGATGGAAGAAGGATGCAACCCACAACAGCAATGCTCAGTAGCTAGTGGATCTGAGAGCAGACCACAGCAACCTCCCTGAACAGGGTCCAGTAACCATCACAGTGGCAGACATCCAAGAAAGGATCTCTAGTATGAAGAGTTGGACAGCACCAGGCCCTGACATGATTCGCGCCTACTGGTTGAAGAAGCTGAATGCACTCCATGAGCATCTGGCAGCACAAATGAACCAGCTGCTAGTTGACAAGAGAATGGATAACTGGAGGCCGGATGGTTCTGATCCTCAAGGACCCCCAGAAGGGACCGGTCCCATCCAACTACCAACCAGTAACCTGCCTCAGTACCACATGGAAGCTCCTGTCACGCATCATAGTAGCAAAGATGAACAGGCATATAGGTCAATACATGAGCAGGGCACAGAAAGGGATTGGCAAGAATACCAGAGGCCCAAAACACCAGCTACTGGTAGACAGAGCAGTCAGCCGAGACTGCAAGACTAGGCTGACCAACCTGTGCACTGCCTGGATTGACTACAAGAAAGCCTATGCCCCACACCTGGATCCTGGAATGCCTAGACGTATACAAGATCAACAGGACCCTAAGAGCTAGAGCAGGGCGATATGGCCAAAAATATTTATCACGATATATATTTGAAAATTTGCGATAACGATATAACTGACGATATAATTGATGCGAGACAAAATACAACTCCACAACATTACTAGCGCAAAAAGACAACCTTCCATTTATTTTCACTTAAACAAGAAGCTGGTTTTTATGTACATTAAAGCTTTATAAAAATGTAACAGTGCAAATGCAAATTCCTTGCTTAAAGTTTAACCAAAAGGCATTTCCAGTAGAAATGGGCTGACATATCCTGAGCATAACCATGTATAATATCCACTGAAGTTAAAAAGAGGTGCTTTGCAACATTAAACTGCAGTGTGCCGTACGTATTTTTCGGACCATAAGGTGCACGGGATTATAAGGCACATTAAGCGAAACAAAGCAGTCAGATAAATCAAACTTTATTAAACTCATTCTTCTTGCTTCCTCCACTTCTGTACCATTGATTCATTAATGTTGAATTCTCTGGCAGCTACTCTATTCCCATGTTGTTGCAGTATATTAATGACTAACCTTGTATTGTGGATGGATTATCTCAGTTGTTCTCCTGACTGAAGTTTGGTCCGTTTACAGCATCCTGCCATGCGATTGCATTTGTCTCTAACTATCAGGAACCTTAACGTTAACTTTTATAAGTGGAAAAGTGTTAGTGTTCGTCCTCCAGCTTCACTGTTTATGTTATGCTAACATAGCTGTGTCGCTAGCGATCAGGTAGCACATCATTATATACCAGCTAGCCCAACTTCAGTAACCCTACAAACGTCACTGCTGTTTAGTTTCCTGTCTTCATTTATGTTGGACGTGATAGCAGAGCTGTACGTTTGAATTTTTTCAGAAATCTCAGTCAGAACATGCAATATCATGCTTAGGTAACTAGCGAAACTAGCGAGCTAACTTCCGCTAGCTTCCTGCTAACTTCTAACTCCGTTAAATGTAATAAATTTTGTTTTCATGGATGCCTGGAAGTTAAACTTCATAGTTACACCTGGTAAAGCAGCAATGCTGATCGTTTTATTAAAGATGAAAAAAATGAGACAGTTTTTAACTCTCAGTGATGCTGCAGTGTTCGTTTGACCTGAATCATACGGAGTTTAGGACCCAGATTACTCCCAGATTTAAGAGCATCTTAGTCCGACAAATACGACAATAACGACGGCCGCTTGCATGTTCTGCAAAAAAATGTGCTTTGTCGTGTATCTGACGGACAAACACCAAACCAGTTCCACATCACTGAAGTTGCACCATTTTTACAAACCAATTCTGGTTCATCTGGTTCACTCAACAATCGGCCATGTGCGTATGAAAACAAAGGCACTGCGCATGCGCGTTTTACTCATATTCTATCGCGATATTTCATTTTCCTATCGTTGCCTAACATTATACCGGTATTACCGTGAACGGTATAATATGGCCCAGCCCTACTAAGAGCCTTCATCAGGAAATCAATGGGCATGTGGCGGACAACACTAGAGGTCAATTTTAAGTCCATAGCACAAGTCACCATCAAGTGTGGGATCTACCAAGGAGATGCTCTGTCCCCACTGCTGTTCTGCATAGGCCTGAACCCCCTCAGTGAGATCATTGACAAGACAAACTACGGGTACCGACTACGGAATGGAGCAGCTGTCAGCCACCTCCTGTACATGGACGACATCAAGCTGTATGCAAAGAGTGAACGAGACATCGATTCACTGATCCACACCACCAGGATATACAGCAATGACATCGGAATGGGCATAGAGGACAGCTATAAGTATCTGGGGACCCCATAGGTAAATGGGAACCATGAAGAGGCAGCTAGGAAAGCTGCAACCACCAAGTACTTGCAGAGGGTCAGGCAAGTCCTGAGGAGTCAGCTGAATGGTAAGAACAAGCTCCGGGCTATCAACACCTGCCCGTGATCAGGTACCTTGCTGAGATAATAAGCTGGCCAAAGGAGGAGATAGAGACCCTGAGGCTGTACGCTAAGCAGAAGGAAGGAGGAAATGTTGTAACTGTATACCTGGTTGTATAAATGTTGTATAAATTTGAGACGTGAGACTTGATGCAGCCATCCTTTAACTCTGTTTTTTGGGTTTTAATGGAAATAATTATTCATGGATTCAGTTAAAATCGAACAGAATCAGTAACAGAAACATTCTCCTGTTTATTAGAAAAGATTTTGATAGTTTATGGAGCAACACATGAGTGTGGTTAAGTTAGTTTTTAGGAAAAACAAAGAGGTCGTCACTTGAATTTACCTTTGACAGAAAATCTTTTCTGATGCTCTGAATTCTTTAAAATGTGAAATATTTTCAGAGCAAATCAAAGTGCAGTTTTTTCTTCTGGTTGCATATCACCATCTCTCTTTCCCCTCTCTCTGCTTTGCTGGTTTATTGTAAACACCAGATGGGAAAGTCACATCAACACACAAATAGTTTGCTCAACAGGAGTTTTCTACTTTTTTTTTCTTTTTCCCAGTGGCATTTTTGAACATCTGGGCTAATGCTAAATCAGACATCATCAGATTTAATGAGGAGGTTGAAGACTGATTCTGGTGTGTGACTGTGACCATCTGCGGAAGAGGTGCAAGTGGGATGGTGGTTCATGGTGTGTACTGTAAACTCACAGCAAGAAGGTTCTTGTTCCACCTCCTGTTTGTAGTTTTGCTAGTCTTGATTTAAAAATACCAGCGTTATTTCATTTAAGGAGCTGACTTGAGCTGTCCAGTGCACTGCCAAAAATATAATTTAAGATAATATTATTGTATCTCTGAACCATGTACAGTTTTATGACTCAATAACACAGAAAATTCTTTGACCTGAGCTAAAAAGTCAGATAAGAATGTGAAAGAACTACAAAATGAAGACAGACTGAAGAAGAAAGGAGAAAAGGGAATATGTTTTTTTTTACTGGTGAGCTTATTGCACCATCATCTGTCCAAGAGGAAGAATGTTAGCTCCATAACTTGAAGAAAAAAAAAAATACACTACCAGTCCAAAATTTGGACACACCTTTTCAATTTAATGTTGTTTCTTTAATTTCACGACTATTTACATTGTAGATTCTCATTGACACATCAAAAGTATGAATGAACACACATGGAGTTATGTAGTAAACAAAAAACTGTGAAATCACTCAAAACATGTTTTATATTTCAGATTCTTTAAAATAGCCTCTCTTTGCTTTGATTACTACTTGGCACACTCTTGGCATTCTCTCAGTGAGCTTCATGAGGTCGTCACCTGAACTGGTTTTCCAACAGTCTTGAAGGAGTTCCCAGAGGTGCTGAGTACTCATTGGTCCGTTTGCCTTCACTCTGCGGTCCATCTCATCCCAAACCATCTTGATTGGGATTAGGCCTAGTGTGAGCCAGTTTCGTCATAGCGCTTGATAGTTTTTGCAACTGCACTTGGGGACACATTCAAATTTTTTGCAATTTGCTGGACTGACTGACCTTCAGTTCTTAAAGTAATGATTGACTGTTGTTTCTCTTTACTCAGCTGATTGGTTCTTGCCGTAATATGAATTCTAACAGTTGTCAAATATGTATATATCAATATGTCAAAAACCAGCTGTCAGCTGTGTACCAGCCTGACTTCTGCACAACACAACTGATGGTCCCAACCCAGTTATGAAAGCAAGAAATTCCAGAAATGACCCCTGACAAGGCACACCTGTGAAGTTAAAAAGCCATTTCAGGTGACATGTCTGTGAAGGTTCTCAGTCATCCAGGTCATCGTAGTCTAAGGAGCTTGGAAAGAAAAAGCGTCTGGACTTCTTTAAGTTGCTTGAAGAAGTTTCACCTCTCATCCAAGAAGCTTCTTCAGTTCTAGGGTCAAATGGTGGAGAGTCTCAGATTTAAGCCCTGTGGGAGTATCCCCCCCAAAGACGGACAAAAGGACCCCCTGAGGATCCTTTACCTAATCACAGGAGCCAAGGTGTGAAAACAGGTGTGGGTCACAATCAGCCAGGGTTTTGGGTGAGCTTATTGTGAAACCTAGCCCCACCCTATCATGTGATTTCCTGAGGTCAGATGGCCCTTCTCTGTTCAAAGATGTCTTTGAACGACACCAACTGTCTGCCATCTATAAACCAGTTTTGAGATCCCTTCCCAGACGTCTTAACACCCACTCACACCCTGGGCCATCTGACCTCAGGAAATCACACGATAGGGTTTCTTTCCAAGCTCCTTAGACCACTACATCATAAAGAGAAGGTGTGTCCGGACCTTTGACTGGAAGTAAGATATAACACAGACACACACACACACATTATGAAGATCTAGTCTGTAAACTTTCCTTCAGAATTTCTGAGCAGCATGAAAATAAAGCTGCAGACATAAAATCTGCTGTTGAGATTTACTAAACACAGTAAAAAACAAGTCCTCTTTATAGCGGTTGGATTATTTCTGTAAGTTGATGAAGCTGAAGTTGGAATTATGCAGTCCAGTCATTTATTTCATTGGTGCAGGTATTCACACAGCACATGAATGAACAGCAGCTTCGGGTTTTACACACTTTGTAAGCTGTGTGTAAAAAGAATAAACAATAATAAACAAAATTTACATTAATATTACAGATGAAACTGGTTCACTCATTTCTGTGTTAAACCAGCTAACTCAAATCTCTCCTGCTGTTACATCAACAATGTCATCTGGTGGGTTACGAGTTTAGAGCAGAGTAAACTTGTGTCTGAAGCTTTATGTTTTGTGATGAATCTTTCTGATAGATGTGTGGTTGGAGCTGGTCAGAAACTGCTGTAAATGACATGAAGATATTAACATTAAACATCAGAATTAAACTGATAACAGTTCAGTTCATAGTGTTAGTTAGAGATCATATAACAAAAATCTCATAATAATAACTTTAATGTATAGAATAAAACAGCCCTTAGTTTGTAAACTCTGTTAAGGCTACTTCATGGACTATGTAAAAGACAGAGGTAGCCACGATGACATGACATCATCTATTGTTTAGTGAAGGCCTGTTATGAAGCATTGATCTGAGTGTTTTTACCACTTAATAAAAAAAGTTTAACTAAATCAGGTTACCAGTGACGTTGAGTCGACATCTTCCAACACTGAAGCCATAATCAGTGTTGACCTCACACAGGTACAGACCCAAGTCATCAGTCCTGAGTCTGGATAGTTGAAGTCTGATTCATCCTTCTCTGAGGGCGTCTTTGTCACTCTGGACTCGTCCTGTAAACTTTTCATCCTGAGACTCTGACACCTCAACACCTTCATGAACCTGATACAGGACTATATAAATATATATAGATTTATATAAATATAAATCTATATAAATACACTCAACTTTAGAAATAATAATAATAATCATGATAATTAGTGCTGTCAGTTATAATCTCATTAAAATGACGGATCGCCCAGTGCGTGGGGCTGGACGGCATTAACGTGTTAGCGCAGTTAGCTTGTTAATGCGTTTACAGGCGATCCTTCCTCGTCTCTCTGTGTTTGATGTCTCAAGTTTTCTCTCAGGTTCAGGACAATCCCTCACTGCTGCAGACACACAAACATCTGAGTCTCTCACATTCATTTAGTAAATATCACTAATAAACAAATTATAATTTCAATAAAGGTTTCAACTTATCCAAAATAAGTTTGTGAACTGAACATGTCATAAAAACTTTCACTGAATCAACTCACCACTGACGTTTAGTCGACATCTCTTGAGATCTCGAGAAGCCATAATAGGTGTTGACCTCACACAGGTACAGACCCGAGTCATCAGTCCTGAGTCTGGACAGTTGAAGTCTGATTCGTCCTTCTCTGAGGGCGTCTTTGTCACTCTGGACTCGTCCTGAAAACTTTTCATCCTGAGACTCTGACACCTCAACACCTTCATGAACCTGATACAGGACTGAGAGTTCTGGACGACTGCAGCAGATCTTCAGTGAAGTGATGAAGGTGTCAGGTTTGGTGGTGAACGTCCACTCCAGTGTGATGTTGTGGTTCTCCTCTGCCTGATAGCAGGTCTGTGTCACATTAACTACAAATGATCCTGTTGAGGAGACAGAGAGGGAAAGAGAGGAGCAGACACACTGAGAACTGGAACAAATCTGTTGTTGAGCTTTATTTGGAGTTCATAAAGTGAAGCTGTAAACTAACCAGAGACACATGAGGTGAGGATGATGAGCAGCAGGATCCTGCAGATCATCTTCTCCCTGTGAGAGGAGACAGAGGTGAAGAGTCATAAACACATGAGGTCAAAGGTCAGGCAGTACAGCTAGAAGAAAAATCTGCAGTCATACTTTATTCACTCATTACAACTTCTGATCCTGTTTGTGATCCTGATAGGAATAAACTGAACATATGAACAAGACTGATGAAATAAATATGTAAACTTTTTACTTTTGGCTGCTTCCTTGTCATAAGCAGTCACCACAGCAGGTAGTGCCTCATGTTTGATTTAGCAGAGTTCTCAATGCTCCGGATCGAATCAAATTATCAACCCCTCACATGTCAAGTCAATGTGTAAACTACTGAGCTACTGAAGCACAAATGATAGCAGAGTGATTGCCCCACACAAACAGATGCTGCATGTGTAAATGGTGCCCTACTTACTCAGCCTGGTCTCACAGCAAAATATGAAAATCACAAAAGAATCAATGCATAAAAGGGTTCGGAGACACAAATGTTGTTTGTTTTTTTTTAATGTGACTGTCAGTGATGTGAAAGTGATGTATTTCAGTAAGAAAGATATTTTTTGTTTGCAGCACGAGCCAGGTCTCAGAGTTACTGACTGATACTGACTGACAACGGTCAGTATCAGCACACAGATGAAAAACTGTGTCCAGTGAATGACAAATAATCTGTGTCCAGAAACACAAATCAGTTGCTATTGCATGAACTTCTGTGAATATCTGACCTTATCAGTATTTTGCACCTCACAGCCACAGAATCCAACTCTAAGTGGGAACAATTTATGTCAGGTACAGTCTGATTAATACAGTTCTGAATATAACTGCACAGTAGTCAAGGCACTGCAAAGTCCTCCACTCCAGCATGATAACAAGAGATACTGAGCAGCACTAAAAGACAGAGCTACATCCAAAATATTAAGGAGACACAAATACAAGAAAAGAACAGACACGATAACATGCTCACTCCCACTGTTTTCTCTGTGCGCACTTCATATTGTCTGTTCAATGAAATGCGCCACTTTACATACGAGGACTCCAGAAATTTGACATCTATGCATACCAACCGACTGCTGTCATAGGTGTGTTTTAAACCACGTTTGTATTAGGTATACGCCACGTACCATATTCAACTGTTTCAGTTTTACTTCAATAGTGAGCTAATTATAGTTCCACTCTGTGGCTGTTTTTAGTCACAAGATGACTCATTTCTGCCAACACAAAAATAAAAAATGCAAACAGACACAGGTAGTCTTTTTGCTATTGGCAAAATGAAAGATTTTACATAGAATAAGTTCTTCTTGTTAGTACTACAGACATGTTATTAAATCCAGTCCGAGCAGAAATATGAACAAAGTTGAAGTGATCGTTTGTCTAACTTCTTGAGCAACTTGTTACGTGAGTGTAGACAAATATTGTGGACATGAAAGCTGATTATTTGCACAAAACTTCATCTTTGTTAGAAATATTTAACCTCATTTGTTATATTTCCTTCAGTATAACATTTCTGCAGCTGACATACTCTAATGAAACACTAGTTCATGTTAAAGGCGAGGGAGACTAGTGAAGGTTTACTGGAACGAAACAGAATGAAATAAAGAGCTTTTCACATCAAGTTCAGTTCAATAAATAATGAACTTTTTAAAAATATGTTGGGCTGAATAAAGGTGATCTCACCTTGGCTACGATTATATTTAGTTGTGTGTTAACAAGAAGAAAAGAAAAGATGAGTTCCTCCTTCTTATTTTCTGTTTTAGCATCCTGCTAAATTGGGGTCTTAAAGCCAGTCAGCCTCACATTCGTATATTTGTTCAGAAAGTTGTATTGATTTTGTTCTGTATGAGTCCCTGAGATGAATGATTGTGTACCTTCAAAAACAAAATAATTGATAGAGACTCGGACACTGATGTAACCTAAAATGCAGGTTGTTCCTGAAAGCTTTAATCTAATAAATAAACATATTAGTCCTTCTTCTGAAAGTCAGATTTTTTTATTTTTTTTTACATTTATTACAATCAGTAAAATTAAATTGTTGGACAACAAAATTCTTTGTTTGAGGAGGAACTATATGCTTTTGTCACATTGCCTTTTGTATTTGACTGGAATGCAGACTGCAGTCTTTTACATCCAAGGTTACGTCGCAGTCAACCTTCCTACAAACACTTCACCCACCTGTGTGAATCATTCCACCATTGTTACATTAGTTACAACTGCATACCCTTCATAATGATTAGTCTATTTTTACCTTCTTTAGCTTTTATACTTTCATGCTTGTTTTTTAAATTTTTCATTTACCTTATGTTTTTATTTATTTGTTTTGTACTATTGTAAGGTGACCTTGAGGGTCTTGAAAGGCACCTATAAATAACATATATGTTAGTATTATACTATTACAGTCAAAAATAGTCCTTAGCTTTTCTTGAACTCTGTAGTTGAGGTGATATTTAATACCGAGTGCCAAACTCTTATTTATCCTTTCAGTATTAAACAAAATAAACAGCTAAAAGCTCCAGTCGATCAAACGGAGTTTCAAAATGGTTGTCTGAAATGATGTCATGTTTTTGTACTTTCAGTCATTATTGCAGTAAACCCGGTGCAGACAACAGAATGAGGAAAGAGAAACATAATGTGAGGCTGACTGGCTTTAAGACCCCAATTTTAATTAATTAATTAATTTAATTAATTGTTACATCATTTTTATTTTTTTTATTTTTTTTAGGCTGCTAATTTGAGGAGGTATAGAGACATGGCACAGAGTCTTTTGAATATTCTGGACAGTCATGGAATGAACATGAGGAGGGGGGAAATGGGAACCTAAATGAACGGGGACATTACACATGACTAACAGCAGAGACCAAATAAAACAGTAGGAGGGAAACATGCAAACAAGAGGAGATGATGGGAGACAAAGACATCACTAAAACACACAAAAGGCGAGGGAGACTTAAACACAGGGGACTTGACATACTCGCACACTGGTGGCATGACACCATAACCAACATAGTGGGGAAGACACAGTGTGGCGGAGGTGTGGTCTCTGGCCTGCTGCAGTGGAGGAGTGACGCAGTGAGCTCGCAGAGCTGACAAGATAGGTGTGTGGCATGGAGTGTGTTGTGTTGGGCTCTTGAATAAAACTCCTGCTCAAGCAATAACGTGGAGCAACAACAATCTTTTAATATAGCTTCTTCTCGTGGCTGTTTACATACCACCCATTTCCTATTTAGCGGGTAAGTACTGCCGCCTAGTGGCACATGCATGTGCATCAATATAGATTACACCACAGAGTGAGGAGTAGGGATGGGTACCGGTATCCGGTGCCACCGGTTCTGACATAAACGGTAGTAACCAGACCGAAAAGCAGCGCACATTTCGGTGCTTTATTTCGGTGCTTTTCTTTTTCTTGAGGTGTCATACACTTTGGATTCCAGCCAATCATTTTACCTTTCCAAGGATAGTAGGCGGGCCCAGGTACGTACCTTCTTTTAGAGCAGAGCTACAGATTAAAAATGCCCAAGGCAAAGCGGCCAAAAGTCTGGCTGTACTTCACAGCAAAAGATACAAACTCAGCAGCCTGCAACAAGTGCTTTAAGGTGATACAGTGCAAAGGAGGTAACACCTCGAATCTGATGAAACACCTGGCGACGCATAGCGTCTTTTTAAAAGCCGAGAAATGCACCGTATTTGATAGCTTGCTGCAAGACTGAGCACCAAACACATCTACTGCAGGTGTGGTGCCTGTTATCGGACCCGGAGTTAGCAACATCCCCCAAGAACCTGAAGAGCAGAGTCCTGGCCCCTAGCCCTGCCAGTGTAGCAGAAATGATGACGGATGATGATGCAGCAGCAGCAGTTCTTCTCTGGGTGAGTAGCTTAATGTTGTTCGTGTGTAATTTACGTTGAGTAGGCTAACCACGTTATTACATTAATGCATGTAAGGTGAACTAGCAAACACCGTTGTAGTTACATGCGGCTTCCTGTTTGATAGAGTGATACCATATATACCCTAGAGCTGCAAAAAAGGCTAACATTGTTATCTTTTTACAAAAAAAATAAGCTAAACATGAGAGGTTTTAGGATAAAGTTTGTGTTTTCCATTGTTGAAGCACTGGTTCCAACTAAAGGAGGTATGTTGTATCAACAGAAAAGGCTAACTTAGTTATCATTTTCAGAAAAAAAGAGACTTCTAAAAATAAAAACATAAGAGGTTTTTGGACAAAGTTTGTGTTATCTATTCTTTAAGCACCAGTTCGAGCACCGTTTAAGCACTGGCACCGTTTCAAAAGTACCGGTCTGGCACCGGTATCGGATAAAACCTAAACGATACCCATCCCTAGTGAGGAGTGTCTGCGTTCTGCGTCGATCATGGCCGAAACCGCACTTCTATTGCCGCTAATAAATTAAGGATAAATTAAGGATAATTCCTCTCACTTTCGAGAGTGTGTGTGTGTATGTTATAGGGTCCTGCGTCAGACACAGACATGGGAAGAACCTAGACAGACATGAACTAAATAGGGAACAGAACTCAATATCAACAGAACTATCTGAAAATTAAGTTATATAAAATAGAAGACAATAATACAAAAGGGCATGGCACTCAAAATGCTGAGTCAAAAGACCCATAACCATGACAAGGGATGCCATTAAATATCACATGTGGCACAGTTGCATCACACTTAAGCACTATTAAATTCACAGCAAATATGATACATGTTCCTTTTTATTTACAGACATACTGAAGTGATGCAAGTGATACTCTAAAATAAACAACCTAGAAAGGACTTAGTACCTAAGAGATGGTCATACTGGTTTCTGAGTAAACTCATCATGTGTACTCAAGGCACTTTTTTCATTCTTAGTTCTGCTGGATCCTGAGCAAGCAACTAGATCTGTATTTTAGTAACAGAGCTTCACGAAAAAGAGGAAGAAATAAAGAAACAAAGGTAGGAAGAAAATAGGTCCAGCTGACCCAAAAATCTCTACACAGAGAAGAGTTTTTCTGTTTGTTTTTTTGTTATTGTGTTACGCTATAAAGTAAATGTTTAATCAGAGACTGTAAAACAGGACACGACTGAGACCAACAGTTAAATAGTTTGTACACTTTGTGTGTATCGTAGTTTTTACTGACATTTAGCACTAGCATTGAGCTGCACCTTCGTCTTCATGTGAAACATTCAGACTTGTGTCTGTTCCTCCAGCTGAACATTAAATCATTTAGAAATCAGACTTCTTTTAGTTTGTTGATCTAATGCGAAGGTTTACCTGAATATGCACAAAAGGAAGCTGCATTTTGAGTCCCTTCAATGTAAACAATCTTTCTGCTATTATATTATTATCATTATTGTCATTATTATGATGCACCTATTATTAGTATTATTATGATGTTGTTCTTGTTTAGGTACAGACACTGACAAAAACAAGCGATAATCTGTCCCAGAAAGTTGATTGTGGACGTAGTGTTTTCAGTGGGAGAAATGTATCGTCACTCATTCAAGTGATCAATGGTGATGACAACTGGCATATTAATGATCAAGGAACTAACCTCATAGTCCATTGTTAGTCAGAGGTGCTAGTTTCAGTCATTGTGTAAATGTACTCTTTATAAGGTTGGGGAACTGCCTTAAGTCTGCTGAATGTGGAGTTCACTGGAGCTTCACAGGGTGCCACTGCAATCCTCTTCCACTTCCTCATGATGACATCATGGAGCTGGTGGAGGTTAGAGACCTTGCGCTCTTCCACCTTCCATTTGAGGATGCCCAAAAGATGCTCAATAGGGTTTAAGTCTGGAGACATGATTAGCCAGTCCAGTACTTTTACCCTCAGTTTATTTTTTAAAAGGCAGTGGAAATTTTGGAGGTGTGTTTTTGGGTTACTATTATGTTGGAATACTGCCCTGTGGTCCAGTTTCTGAAGGGGAGGGATCATGCTTTGCTTGAGTATGTCACATGTTACAATTCATGGTTCCCTCAATTAACTGTAGCTCCCCAGTGCCAGCAGCACTCATGCAGCCCCATACAATGACATCCTACCACCCTGCTTCACTGTAGGCCAGACACAGTTGTCTTTGGGATTGGGGGCCCCTGGCCTAGTCCATCTTTATGTAGATCAGGAGTCCCCAATCCCAGTCCAAGAGGGCCGGTGTTCCTGCAGGTTTTAGATGTGCCCTTGATCCATCACAGCTGATTTGAATGGATAAATTACCTTCTTGACATGTCCTGAAGTTCTCCAGAGGCCTGGGCATGAACTAATCATGTGATTCAGGTGTGTTGACCCAGGGTGATATCTAAAACCTGCAGGGACACCGGCCCTCGTGGACTGGGATGGGGGACCACTGATGTAGATCAACAATTCTTTTTCAGATTCTCAGAGAATTCTTTGCCACGATACGCCATGTTAAACTTCCAGTGACCAGTATTAGAGAGTTTGAGAGCAATAACACAAAATTTAACACACTTATTTCCCATTTGCACCTGAGACCTGGTAACACTAACGAGTCACATGACACCAAAAGGGAAAATGGCTAATTGGGCACAATTTGGACATTTTAACTTAGGTTTTAGTCACTTTTGTTGCCAGCGGTTTAGGCAAAAAATGGCTGCATGTTTAGTTATTTTGAGGTGACATCAAATTTACACTGTTATACAAGCTGTACACTGACTACTTTACATTGTATCAAAGTGTTATATCTTCAATGTTGTTCCATGAAAAGATATAACAAAATATTGACAAAAATGTGAGGGATGTACTCACTTTTGTGAGATACTGTATATATTTTTTGTGAAATTTTAAGGAGGCTTGAAACATGACCACTGTGCACGTAACCTTGATGTTCTTTTAAAACTATGTGTTTTACCTGATTTATTTTTAAGTTGAACAATGTTCTGCTTTGTTACCTGTGATGTCTGATAATAATATACAACGCTGATATTTTTTTACAGGTCAGTGTCTCACTGTAATGTACCCAGTAAGTTTAACAGGAGAACTTCCTCCTCACATGTTTCTCCACCTTTGCATAAAATCTTGTTAGAGACAAGTCCAAGAAAAGGCAAAGATAAAAAAAAAAACAGGTTAAAAAGATATGAAAGACAAAAACACTGCACACTGATGTCAAGAGAGGGTTTTAAATGCTGTAGCTCAACACGTGTACAGAATAACAATTATTAGCTGCACAGAAACAGTGGCAGGATATATTTTGTGTTTTTTAAGCAGAAGAAAAAATTAATTCTAAAAAAAAGTGAAATACTTTAGCGTTGTTAATGTTATCCTCTTAATTATAAAGATGTATATGTTCACGATTTTAGATGTGAACTGAGTTATTTACAGACTCAGTAGATGATTTCTCTCTAAAGAAAAACGAGAAATGTCAGCGCTTTAGGAAATACATTGTGAAGACAACGATTTTATTTACACTGAAGTGTGTTTATAGACGAAGGTGAAAGTATTCATGTAGTTTTGGTCAGTCAGTGTAATAATCAGCATAATGAACAGGATCAGATGTTGTAATGAATGAATGAAGTCAGACTGCAGATTTTTCTTCTTCTAGCTGTACTGACTGACCTTTGACCTCATGTGTTGATGACTCTTCACCTCTGTCTCCTCTCACAGGGAGAAGATGATCTGCAGGATCCTGCTGCTCATCATCCTCACCTCATGTGTCTCTGGTTAGTTTACAGCTTCACTTTATGAACTCCAAATAAAGCTCAACAACAGATTTGTTCCAGTTCTCAGTGTGTCTGCTCCTCTCTTTCCCTCTCTGTCTCCTCAACAGGATCATTTGTAGTCAATGTGACACAGACCTGCTATCAGGCAGAGGAGAACCACAACATCACACTGGAGTGGACGTTCACCACCAAACCTGACAGATCCTACAAAACTCTCAACGTCCTCTGTGAACTCTTTATCAATGATAAACTCTCAGTCCTGTATCATGTCCATGAAGGTGTTGAGGTGTCAGAGTCTCAGGATGCAAAGTTTTCAGGACGAGTCCAGAGTGACAAAGACGCCCTCAGAGAAGGACAAATCAGACTTCAACTGTCCAGACTCAGGACTGATGACTCGGGTCTGTACCTGTGTGAGGTGAACACTGATTATGGCTTCAGTGTTGGAAGATGTCGACTCAACGTCACTGGTAAGTTTATCATGATTAATATTAATATTATTATTACCATTATTTATTTACTAATTTATTTCTATATCACTGACAGACTTGAATGAGTCCTGCTGAGAACTGTGGGGTTTTTTTGAAGTCCAGATCATGAACACGAGCAAGTGTCAATAATTACATTTTATGCTTTTTTACAGCAGCTGCTGATCAGCTCCAACCACAGAGACCAACTCTGAGTTCAAGAGCAGAGAGTCGGGAAAGAACCTCAGTTTATATTGTACTGGGACTGACAGCAACAGCTCTAATGTGTGTCAGTCTGGCTGTTGTCAATCATTCTGTATTAAGGAAAAACAAAAAAAGAAAAGAAACATTGAGTCTCCAGAGCTTTTTGGTAAGACATAATTAACCAGCAGATTCTCTTCATTTAACATCTGTTCAAGAGCCAGAAGTTAAGGTAGTGCTATAAATGTAACATTTACATGTGACAGAGTTTAAATTAATAGAAATGTAATGATCAGTGTTGCTGTACATACTGCTTTTCTTCTGAAAATTATGACTTTCTTTCATTGTGCTGCTTCATCTTGTAAATTATTGTGTTTATGAGAAAATTGTTTCTGAGTTTCTTTGTCTAAATCTTTTTTTCAAAGCACCATAAGTTTTCAAACATCTATCAACAAAGAAAAAACACACTTTACTGGCATCAGTTCTGTAAAGGACACACATGTTCAAACCGAGTGAAAGGCGAAAGATTCAATTCCAACAAGTCTAAACACTATATATCTCTGAGAAAACTGCAACTTTGAATTTCTCAATGCATGCTGATGACATCGTGCTCAAATTTAACCAATAAGCTACACTATTATAAGATTAGTAAGGTTAACTTTAACAGTAAATATGATAACAGTTATGTTTACGTTTAGATTTATGTTTCTAACAAAGTAAATAATTTCACAGAGTCAGAGAACTTTAAAACATTGTGAGGTTTTCAAAGCTTAAAAAAAAGAAATGACACAAAACCTGGGAATAAAGTGTCATGGTTGGCTGTGTGGCAGGCAGGCAAGCAGGAGTGGTGGACCCAAAATGCAGGACTCAGACTCGAGGGATGAACTCAAAATACTCAGCTTTATTTGCTGGCACGGGAAAACAAGCATAAAAAGCAAACTAAACTAAACTGGGAAACAACATAGACTCATGGGAAAAGATCCACACAACATGAGGGTGAACTGACGTTAACGACGCAACAACAAGAACTAACTGACAGGGACTAAAATACACTGGCAGGCACATGAGGAAACGAGGAACAAGTGGGCACACAGCTGGGACTCATTAGGCTAGTAAGGACAAGGAAGTAAAACAGAATACACTAAAATGAGACAAGACCTTCAAAGTAAAACAGGAACTCCACAGGCAGAATTCAGAGACAATACTAATACAGTACAGAGGAAACAGGAGGAACATGAGGGCAGAACTAAACCTAAGAGATAGACATCACAACCCAGAAGGACATGAAATCTAGAAAAGCAAAACAGAACCCAATAAACAATAATATAGAATCAAAACACTGGGCCACAGGCCCAGGACCGTGACATAAAGATTGTCACAACAGTTTCGCCACTTCCTCCTTTTCCTCTTTTCAGACTCTACTCTTTTTTAAGTGTCCACCAGGTGTCCTCACAATTTCCCTACCTGCTGTCATTACCGCCCATCCACTCTCTATTTGATATTCCTCACATCCAAGGGCGTAGATTTGGTTTTGGCATTGGTGGGGACGGATGATTCAACCACCGAACACTGCCCTGTTTCTTTTTTTTTTTCCTTTTTGTCTTTGCTTCTTGATAAAAAGAGGAGAAATATACTTGCCTACATATGCTATACTACATGCTTTTAAACCATTTAAAATTACAATTCAAAATTATAATAGTTTTATATGTGAATTATATAATGTTGAATTACTATTAAACAAATGACTGACTAAGTATTTTAGACATTAGTTTACTTCAGCCATACTCCATATAAATCAGGTATCATACAAAAATAAAAATAGCTTCAAATACAGTCATGACAATAAAAGAATATGACTTTAAGGACTTAACAACATTATTTCAGTTATAGGACACCAACATCTCTTATACATTAGCATTAAGGGAACACTGAATGACCTGGTGGGTTTTATCCATAAAACTACTCATCTAAGATTACCACAAAGTAAAAGATCTCTCAGCAAAATGATGCAACATTTTAGGCACACTATACAAACATTACTGATGAGTCACTCATCAGTAAAGTTTGTAGGGTGAGTGCATTTTTAAAACAATTTGTGCAAACTGCACTACAAGGTGGAATATTTGCAAAATCATGACTACCTCATGATATTTTGTCTCAAAAAATTAACCCTATGAATATGTCAGTGCCATTAGGATGAAATTATTGTGTCACCAACATTTTAACGTTAGACATATAATTTTAACAGCCTCTGTAAACTAATATCCTGGCTCGCTCGAGGCTGCCGTTTTCTCTGACAGTTTCAATCAAAATTAGAAATGCTGCTCTGAGACTGAGAGAACTAATAGTGCTGCCTGTTGTGCAGTTAGTTTCCAAAACACGTTATTCATGGTTACATACAATTTTAGACTGATGTGGGCCAAAGCCTAGCATAGCCTGTAACGTTATTATGACGGACACATTTTATGAGTTTACTTGGCTTTAAGTGAGTTACAGGTTTCTTTGAAAAATACTTTCTTATATCCAGGTTCTTCCTTTTTGCTGCCGTCCTCCTCTCCTCCTCGCAGTGCAGGCTTGCAGCTGCTAAAACTAAACAGAGCTCCCTGAAAGGCACAGCCAATCACATTGGCCATATTCGTCACATGACGTAGGACTCTAGTAGAGAACGTAATTGAACTCTTTCTGCACCGCTGGGTGAATGAGACGTTGACAGATCGTTTTTTTCTTTCTATCGGGTTCGTTTTTCTTTACTTGAAGAGATCAAATTATTGGTGGGGATAATTCAATAATCGCTGGACATTGGTGGGGACATGTCCCTTCCGTCCATGCCAAATCTACGCCCTTGCTGACATCAGTCAAGCTATCCCTGCCTTCATTTCATTCCTTAATGATTTTTTTTTTTTTTTACCAGAATGATCTATTAAATGTTGACTGAGCTCCATACTTTAAATCTTTGAATCTTTCATGTCTGAACTGAACTGGATGACCTTTTCCTCTAATGTCTACATTTGATCCTCTGTGTTCCTGTTACTCTGTTAACAGCAGCTGTGACACCTAAAGCTTCAGCCATGAGTCATAATTTATAATGTGGACTCTAAACTTCATGAACTCTGAAACTTACTGTGTGTAAAACACAATGATGCATTGAAGGAAACACTCATATATCCAGTAAATGTATAAATGTATGAAACCTGGTCAGTCTATACAACAATCTACTGTACTAAAATGACAATCAAGCAGCAAACTCCTTGTTACACATCAAACAAAATTCCACATGAAATCAAATGAAATTTATCAGTATTGTATAAGAGAGGCAAACTAACAAGAAGCAGATTCATGAGAGAAGCTCAAATTTTTCTGTGATGCTCAACTTCATTATCTGACCTCAGATTTACTATAAAACCTGGAGCATGTGCACAGGAGTGCCCTTTCCAGCAGATTACTCTGTAGCAGGCCGACATGCAGGAGGAAAAAAAACACTATACGGGAGACATTTGGGAAATACAGGAGACAATTTTAGACCAACACTCAACACATTCTTCATCTTTAGTAAGTTTCAGGTCAAGGTACAGTACTAAGGTGTCATTAACAGTGACACTTGAGGTCAAAGTTCATCTTAAGGAGACAATGATCTGTTGCTTTCTTTAATCCTTAATCCTTAAATGAGAAAAAGCAGCTGTAATCAAAACATTAAAGGCACATATCAATCCATCTGACTCAACAAATGGTTTCTGTGTTCTTGTTTTATTTTTTTATTTTATTTTTTTTATATTTTTATCCTTAATGTGAACGTGTTTTGATCTCTCACTGATTCTGCTGAACCTAAAATGACTGAAACATATTAAAGATGTTGTTTTCCCTCACAGTGAACCAAATGTTTATTTTATTTTTGAAGTGACAGAACAAAGTTATGCTCAATGTTCACTGCTCACATTTCACAGACCTCACCTGTATGTCTTTATATCGCCTCACTGATTTCAGCCTTCTGCAAAATAGTCCCAGCTTCCTACTCCATCATGTCACAGTATCAGAATCAGTTCATCATGAACAAACAGAGGGGGAAAAAATCAGCATACACTAAAAAAAAAATTGTTACAACTAAAATGAATTTTTATACTCAAATCCAGAATATTGTCAGCTCTCTATCATCAACAAGAAGCATTTTCTATTTTATCTCAAGTCATTTTCTTTTACTTCGAGAAAGTGGTAAAGACAGTCACTCTTGTGCTTTTGTGTCTCAGTCTCTGTATTGGTGAGATGCTTTCAGTGAAAACTTCTGCAATTTGTCCATCATCAGTACACTGTAAAATATAACTTGTTGTTTCAACTTAAAAATATCAGGTAAAGGGCTGCCTTAAAATTTTAAGTTAAGTCAAGAAATAGAGTTTGTTCTTGTAACACAACCAAATGTTATGTTGATGAAAAATCACATGTTGTCTAAACTTTCATCTTAGTTTAGTTGACTGAGATTTGTTAGTCAGTTCAACTCCTTTAATTGTCATTTTTACTTGGGAAAACCCTTTCAGCTAAATTAAAATAATCTATTGTTTAAACTCTTGTTTAAAAAACCCAAGTCAACTGAACTAGGGTTCAGTTGACTTGGGTTTTTTAGTTAATTCAAATACTTTAGTAGTTCTTTTAACTTAGGAATCTATTATTTTAGCTTAACTAACATAATCTGTTAGCTAAGTTGATTTAAGTTTATTAATTAACTGAGCTCCTTAAGGTAGCTGAGTGAACTTGTAAATCAGTTTCATTTTAATTATCAGAGTTGATTGACTGGATGTAAAGAAAAATGTGTATTGAACATCTTAAGTATTTTTTTTTTTTAGCTTTCTAACATCCATTTCAGCAAAACTACCTGTTAGGTTTATCTTAGATCTCAGGTTTAAATATCTACATTCCTTTAAATTAATTTTCTGTTGTTTACAGAAAAAACAACAGTTTCTTAGACCATGCACTAGTGAGACGCACTGCCTTCCACCAATGTTCATTAGGACGTTCTGAATTAGGGCTGCCACAAACGATTATTTTGATAGTCGACTAGTCACCGATTATTTTTGCAATTAGTCGACTAATCAGATCATGCATCCATTGGACGTACAGTTTATTGCACCAGCATGCATCTGCTCTTATATAACTATCATTAGCTTACAGCTTTAAGTGTTTAAGGTATGTGCTAACTAAAAATAAAGACAAGATGATAGTTTATTAAATTTTAATGAAATTTGCAGATTGTTTCGGTGAAGTTTAATAAACTCCTTGCTATCTAAAATATAACAGGACATCAGAGTTTATTCTCGAGCATCTCACATTTCTGATAATCAGTTGTCTGCTTGACGTTTATTCAGCTGTGTAAAAACTATAACTTTAAGCTCAGCCAAACCGATTTACTCAGGAACAAATAAAATACTAAAAAAAAGCCAAACAATAACATTTTTAAGTTATCTAAGTCACTTATATATGTTTCACCTGAGTAGCGAAAGACGGCGGTGGGTTTGAAAACGATTTGTCGGGAGTCCGGTGTTCTCACCAGCTCTAGTGAGCCTTGCCGCCGGCTAACTATCGAGCTAGTGGGTAACAGACGTCTCCGAAAACGTCAGAGTGCTTTTGAAAATATGTGGTGTCTTGATAAACTGAGCCGATATTTGAGGTTTACACAGCTACATTCTCGCCTGAAAATATGCTAAACGTTTATTTTGTGACCCAGAAAGAATAATAAGAGTAATATTAAAACTAACTAGCTGCCGCCATTGTTGGAAACTCAGCTGGGCTGCGCTATGAATTCTGGGACACAGCTTCTTCTTCTTCTTCGGGGTTTAACGGCAGCTGGCATCCTTGTACATGCAGTGCTGCCATCTTCTGTTTCAGTCCGTTATTACACTCTTAAATCCTACTACTTATTCCTGCGTCTTTTGGGATCTTACAAAGCTTCAAACGACGCGTCGACTATTAAATCAGTCGTCGACTAGTCGACTAATCGTGGCAGCCCTATTCTGAATGACTTCAAAGATGCCCTTAAGTTCCTTTGGATAGTCTATGTTGAGGGCAAAAAGAAGGCCCATCAGCATGGAAATGGCACTTGAGACATCCCTCAGATTAGACAGGATTACTGCCGCCTCAAGGACAACCAACACATCGATGATGTCTTCTTCTTTCACCATCACAATGCCAACTTTCATCCTCTTAGAAAACATGTCTTCAATACCTGTCGGCTATAAAAGGGTTCAAAGACAAAAAAATAATAAAATTACACAATTACAATTACACAATATCCCTCGTGCTTAAGAATTCATGTCTTTCCAAGGAAGAGCCATACTGATGCCTTGGATGATGCTGATTGGCTTTGGGTAACACTTATTAGTTGTTAAAGTTTTTTCAGAATGAGATATGCACCCCCATGTTACAAATCCATTTCTTGCTTTAAACAAAGACCATGTTCATAAATAACTGAGCATGTCTTCAATTGCAGAATTCAAACAAAATTTTCAATTTAAATGGTAAATGGCCTGTATTTGTAAAGCGCTTTACTAGTCCCCTAAGGACTCAAAAGCGCTTTACACATTCAGTCATTCAAACACACACGGGTGGATGACTGAATCGTGGCTCAAGAGTTGACAGTTCGTCTTATAATCGGAAGGTTGTCGGTTCGAGCCCCGGCTCCGACAGTTTCAGTCGTTGTGTCCTTGGGAAAGACACTTCACCTGTTGCCTACTAGTGGTGGTCAGAGGGCCCGGTGGTGCCAGTGTCCGGCAGCCTTACCTCTGTCAGTGCCCCCCAAGGTGGCTGTGCTACAATGTAGCTTGCCATCATCAGTGTGTGTGAATTTAAATCTACTTATGCTAAATATTGGCTGTGCTCTAAACCAAATCTGGCTGAGAATACATGAAATGTGTAAACTGCAGCTACACTACAGGATCAGATTGTGGCTCCATAGACAATGCTTCTTTAATCAGTTTATTGATTAAAGTTTATTCCCCCCCCTATATTAACAGCATGAAAAAAGAGCATAAAGACATGGCTGAACAGGTTGCATAATTGGCACTGAATATCAACATCCACCTTTACCCAGCTGCCCAATGACTCTGGGCCAGTAACCTTTAATTGCTTACCCAGTCTACACAGTCTCTTTTCCAGGGTCCAGGACATTTCACCAAAGTATTGCCCCCCACAGCTGTAGCAGTCACTGCAGGCCCTTAAATATCCTAATATCTCTGCCATTACAATATGCAATGTGAGAAATCAAACGTAAAGCTGAAGTGAACAGTACAGAAGTGAAATGTCAAAGACCCTGGTGAAGACAGGAATAAACACAAGACACTAATAATATCAATGCTAGCTTGCCAGTTAGTTTCTCTGAAACCCAGTGTCAAAGATCTTGTAATAATACATTTGGTGAGGAAAAAGTACACATGTTATCATGTGGCATCTATTGTTTCATAGATGTCACATGTTTAATTTAAAATCCACTGTGGTGTTGTCATTATTAAATTTACTAAAAGAAACAATGCTAACCTTCACAGTCTTGAAAGTGTGTGAGGGATCTTCCTTTAGAAAATGAGGTCCTCTGTCCTCTTCCTTTGTGTAGGGATCTGGTCAAAGAAGTCAAAAACAAAACAAAAACACTTTTTAAACAGTGTTTATGAAGCATGTAGACAGCTCCAAATTCACAGATTTTTGATACATAATTCCATCAATATATGATTATCATTGGAGATTTTGAATCAGGCTTAACAGGACATTCAAGTAGAATATGATATCCAACCTACCACCAATATACACAGTAAAAGTTACCACACTAAATGTCCAGTTGTGAAATATGATGACATACTTTACTTATCAGCTTTCTTTCAATGAGTTCATCAGTTGAACTGGATAACCTAAAACTTTAGATTTCGCAGTTGAACACTTACATCATCACCACGCATTTTATGAGCCTAGTTAGCCCTCCTATGCTGCTCTTGATTTTGTACAGCTCCACGAACCTCTCCATAATGGTCAAGCACAGCAAAAAGGAACCCTTTCAGGTCAACAGATGTAAGACGGGCAAATTCTGCTTCAACCTGAGCAATAGAAGAAGAGGGGTGGGGAGTACAGGCAGAAAAGATTCTTTGAGACCCAAATTTAAGCAAACCGTCATCTGAGGACCATTAGAGAAAACACAAACACACAAAAGCAAACAAACAAAAAGATGCACTTTACCTGCTGTTCAGTGAACAAGGAAGTTCAGAGAACAATAAGCTCTGTCTTGAAATCTTTTAAAGTAGAATGAGTGTGAAAATGACTTATGTGATATAAAACTTTAGTAAACGTGCGATTAAAAGAACACTGAGTAAAAGGACAAGTAACAATTTCCTTATTCCTCAGATGTTTACCTTGATGAGCAATACTGCTTTAGTCCAACTGCCTCATTAAATTTACACAACAGGCTTTTTACATTAAAGCCAGCAAGTCCATTACATACTCCCTTTTTATATCTGAAATACTGTGCACATTCTGTGTATATGTAGTGGACAGCAATTTACCCAAAAGAGTGCAAAGTTTGCAAGTCCACCTCATTTAAATGACAAAGTCAGATGTGATCATCTAGACCTGTGAAAATAAATTAATGACAAACCTTCAGTTATGGATGTTATTACAACCACAAGAACCTAAACAGTCTGCTCCACTGCTTTTGTTAATGAATCATTTGTTGGTAGCACGTCTGAATATTTAGTTTATGCCACCTGCATGCGATCATCAATAGTGCAATCAGTGTTGGTCAAGTTACTTGAAAAAAGTAATCAGTAACTAATTACTGATTACTTCCCCCAAAAAGTAATCCCGTTACTTTACTGATTACTCATTTTCAAAAGTAATTAATTACTTAGTTACTTAGTTACTTTTTAAAAACACGATTTACAACCTGAATAGGTGATAAAGCGATAGATCTTTCAGCCCAATTCTACTTTTTCTGCATAATCCATCATACAAAATGTAATCAAATGGAAAAGTCTCTTTTTAAAACTTTTATAGTTTTATTATTTTTAATCTTTTAACTTTATGCATCAAGCAAAAATTTAATTATATGCAACATTCTCTGACTGGAAGAAATTTGTTTAATATTTAAACCTATTTTCTGCACATTCCAGCACATAAAATAATTTTTTTTTGTGTTTACACTCAGTCTTTCAAATAGATGCAAGTAAAACACAGCAGAAAATAAATAAAATCAAAGACTAGCGGTCCTTTTGCTCTATTTTCACCTGTAAAGCAGGAGTTGGGTAGGCGGAGGTTTACCCTGGTGCAGGTGTGCCGCAGTGGTCAGTGGAAGGATACGGCAGTTTCTCTGTGAATTTCCCATTACGTGGTAGCGCACTCAGAGCTTGCTTGGAAGTTTAGGGGTTTTTTTCGCTGTAAAAAGAAGTTTTCTTCCCACGCACAATGCTAATGGACGCTAATGTTTTTGTCACTTTTTATGGAATCAAACTCAAAGTAAGGTCAGTACTTCCACGCTTTAAACGCTGCACGCTCATACTCTCTCCCATACTCGATATATGATCCACTGTTGATCTGCACACAGCTGTTGTCAGGACCATCGCACTTGCTTACGTCACTGTCGTGAGACATTCTCACAAAAAAATCACGGTTTTAGTAACGCAGTAACGCAGCGTTCCTACGGGAAAGTAAAGGTAATCTAATTACCGTTTTTGCAATAGTAATCCCTTACTTTACTCGTTACTTGAAAAAAGTAATCGGATTCTCTGAGTGCAATATTACTTCTTAAGAAGTACCTTGACACTACAATCTTTATATCATTTGTTCTACAGAGCTATGACAGAGCTATCATGTGTTGTCCCTGAGCTGATGCAGCACATGTGTTAAAATTTAACTGTCTTCCCCACGCCCTTAGAAAACTTTTATTAAATTGAGTAAATTGTGTACTAAATTGATTTGGAGGACACACCGCAAGTAATGCAGAGGAAATTAATGTACAAAGGAAAATAAAAGAAAATGGAGATTTCCCTTACCCCTTCCACTCCTTGTGGCTGTTCAGAAACGAATTCATTTGTTCAGAAATGAATCCACACTTGCCTCTTCGACTGATGGTTACAGTTTCTTCTTCGAATGAACAAAGACTTAACTCTTCCACTCACTTTTGCTGTTAAGAAATGAATCTGAATGGTTGCTTGATGGACTCCTAAATTTACATCTCATGTAAAAGAAGACATAAAAGAAAACAGGAGCGGCTGAAACTACCGCCATCTACCGGCCTTTGGCGGAAATGAGGAAGAGCATGACTGTGACTGCGGGTGGAGTAGCTCTGGTTGTCTCCATCGCAGTTTACTGTACACTGAATAAATACACTTGTAGATTTCCCAGAAATAACACTGACATGATATTGTGAGTGCGATTTGGTTCGGTTAGATTTAATTTGTCATTACCAGAAGACAATGGTTCCACAATAAGAATAGAAGAGTGGGCGGAGCCACTGAGCTTCGAGTCGTCCAGCGAACCTCGCACCGTCTGTTTTCTTTTACGTCCGCCGAGCACACATAATAAGACGGCTCCGAGGGGTTGAACTTCATTCGACTTTGCTCGTTCAAAGAAGAAACTGTAACCATGAGTGGAAGAGGCAAGGGCGGCAATTTCGCCTGAGTTTATCCCTTCCCTTCTGCTTGTAGCTCCTGTGTGTTTAAACATGCCCTCCTATGTACCTTTACCCTATGCCTCTAAGTTTGGCAACCTATGGGTAAGGTTGAAATATGGTGGAAGTAACGATCCACCTTCCCGCGATTATGTGGCAGAGGAACTCCTTTTCCAATCTTCTTGGGTAAACCCGCAGGACATCTATTCTTTCATCTCGTTACCCAATAGAAGAGAGTTTGAGTTGTGCTTCCTTCAAGAAGCCCCCTTACGACGGTTTTTGGAAATTCATCATACCAACTTAAATCATCCTAAGTGGAAGGAATGGTCTGTAGAATCCCCAGTCCAGCTAGAAGTCACAACAATTGTGGTGAAATTTTGGACAGGAAGAGTTCCGGACCAAGACATTGAGCTCTATCTACAAAGGTACTGCGAAGTCTTACAACCTCCTGTTAAGCCGGTTGACAAATTCGGCTTATGGTACGGCGTAAGAAAATTCAAGGTACGAATGCGAAGAGATGAAGCAGGTCACATTGTTTCCATTCCTAACTCCATCTCTCTGGGCCCTTTTAATGGGCGTGTCATATATCCTGGACAGGCAAACAGATGTTTTGTCTGCCAAGCTCTAGACCATCAAGTAAGAGACTGTCCTACCTATAAGTGCTGGAAATGCGGGGAGTTGGGTCATAAAGCTAAAGAATGCCAAAATGACAGCGAGTGTTCCCTGTGCGGAATGAAGGGACACACCTTCTTTAAATGTCCCAAATCCTTTGCTAATATAACTAAAGTTTCCCAGCAGCCCTCCATGAGTGTTTTTCGCACGAACCTTCCAACCACCTCAGCGCTGCCAGTAGCTTCAAATCCAGCCCCGCTACAAGAAAGGCTCACACATGGAAATGTGTCCTTAATAAATCCATTGGCTGTCCCTGAAGCTGCTTTAGGACAAGAAACCGGTAATAGTACCACAACAAATCTTCCAGGAGTAACAGAGCCGCAGTCAGACAATAACAACATAGAGAAGGATTTGACGCTCTCAAGACAACTTGAAGAAATAACAGTAAAAAGTGGAGAAGAACCGGGAGACCAATCCTACTCACAAACCTCTGATGTGGAATGTGAGAGCGATGACGAGCGAAGAGAAAGCGAGGAAGAAAATTCATCAGAAAGCTACCTAAGTGCAAGTGATAGTGAAGAATCACCCATTTCGACTCCTGTGGAGATTTCTCCTATGGATGATCCAGCAAGACGAGATGATGCGGATCCACAAACAGGGATTTTCCTTAACAAACAGCATCCTGCAATGGAGGAATTGGTCAATGAAACAACGAAAGGAGGAAGGAAAAGAAGTGTCTCGACGGCGTCTTATAACAGAGATAAGAGAAAAGATGATCGATCTACCCCTCCACAAGGTAATGTTGAATCTACAATGTTCCCTCTCTCTACCGAATAACCTCCTATTATATAAATATGCGTACTCTTAAAATAATAACATGGAATGTTAGATGGTTACAATCAGAAAGACTAAGAAAGAAGAAAGTGCTTTTTCTGCAAAAACTGGACTATGATATATTGTGCCTACAAGAATTAAGATTGAAAACCAATGAAGATTTTGAAGAGCTGATTAAATTATGGGGTTCAAGCCACTCAGTAGTCTCAATAGGGGAAGATAGTGCAGACGGGGTGGGCTTTTTCTTCAAAAACACTCATGTGAATATCATAAAGAAAAGAGATATAATACCAGGACGACTTTTACTTGTGGATTGCCATTATGGTGGTCAAAAGTTCCGGTTAATTAATGTGTATACCGCACCAGAAAGAACAAAGAAAATGCAATTGCTAAAGAAAATGAGACATTTGTTGGAATGTGGATTTAATACTGTTTTATGTGGGGATTTTAATATGGTTACGGAAGAGAATGATAGGATCGCTAGTACGATATTCAAAGAGTCCAGGGAAGGCAAACTACTTACACAAATATGTAATGACGCATCTCTTAGGGATGTATATAGGATCTTAAATCCTCAGACAATTCATTTTACAAGGTTTGACTCATCCTCTAAAACTAGAATAGATAGGATTTATATATCTTCCGAGATTTTAGCTTTAAGATATAATGATTTTGTAACTGAGTTCTCTGATCATAAGGTAGTCAGAGCTACGATTTTGTGTGGCACTGACCCTCCTTCCACTTATTGGAAATTAAATACGAGCTGTCTAGGTGACGGGGCACTAGTTTTGGAATTAAAAGCAGAAATTGAGAAAGTTTTGCAACTTAAAAAATTCACAACATCTGATATACAATTGTGGGAGATGCTGAAAGAACGTATGCAAAACTTTTTCAAATTTAAATGTAGAGAAATAAATTATGCAAAAATTATAAAGTATAACGAACAAGTAAATCAATATATTTTGTTGAAGAATAAAAAATTTAGAAAAGAGGATGAAGAGAACCAGATGGAAGAACTTAAAATTAGTATTGAAAAAGTAAATAATGAAATATTATTTAACATACAAAAATCTATGGGAGGTGATATAAATGGTAATAAAGATTATATGATTGGTATTAACCAAAAGAAACGTAATAATGATTTTATTTCTTCTATAAGAGATGAGGGAGGAAACTCCTTTGTAAACGAAGTAGATAAAAGGCGAGTTATCAGAAGGCTATGTGCCCATATGTTCTCTCCGTTATCTACAAAAACAAGTGCAGCAAAATACCTGTTAAGTAAAATAGAGCCTCTGGACTCCATCCAATATACCTCACTTTTAGGAAATATTACTAAAGAGGAGGTAGAATGTGCGATCAGTCAGTTAAACATAAACAAAACCCCTGGTTTAGATGGGCTTCCGTCCGAATTTTATAAAATAGTTGTGAATGAAATATCCGAATTTTTAGCCAATGTTTTTAATGAAGGCATGCATGAGGGAACTTTGGGTGACTCCTTTTATAATGGATTAATGTGTTTGCTATATAAGAAAGGGGAAAGAGATAATATAAATAATTATAGACAATTAACAATAATGAATGTTGATTATAAAATATTTGCTAAAATAATTATGAATAGGTTTGATGAGGTATTAGATAAAATTATAGAAAAAGAGCAAACATGTGCAATAAGAGGTCGTCTGATGTGGGATAACTTATGTACTTTGCGTGAAATAATTTATAGTAGAGAAGATACAGAATTTTTCATTTTAAGTCTTGACCAAAGGAAAGCCTTTGATTACATTTCCCACTCTTATTTGTGGGAAGTAATGAAAGCGTATAATATGCCTGAAACCTTCATCTCTATGATTAAAGTATTATATAAAAAATCCCTTGTCCAGATTAAAGTAAATGGAAGACTGACCGAACCCTTTCGAGTCGAATGTGGAGTGAAACAAGGATGTCCTTTAAGCGCAGCCCTATATGTTTTAGCAATAAATCCGTTACTTAAAACAATCAATAGTGATAGCCGTTTTACTGGATATGTCCTAAATGACGCCTACAAGGTGACTGCCCTTGCTTATGCGGATGATGTCTCTGTAATTATTAAAGATCAAAAGGAGCTATCAATACTTAACGATTTGCTAACAAAATATGAACAAGCTTCTGGTGCTAAGCTAAACCAGGAAAAGACCGAAGGAGTTTGGTTTGGACAAAATTCAAATGAACCTGTAATTGATTTAAAAATTAACAAGGAGATGAAGATTTTAGGTATTTGGATTACTAAAAATGATCCATGTCTTTTAAATTGGAATAAAAAAGAGAGTGAAATAGAAAACGAAGTAGCTAAATGGGACAATAAAAACACGAACTATAAAGCGCGTGTGAATATCGCGAAAACGCATATAGTTTCAAAGTTATTGTTTCTGGCTACTGTCTTTCCCCCTCCTCAGAAAACTGTTATTAAATTAAGTAAATTGTGTACCAAATTGATTTGGGGGACAAACCGCGAAGTAACGCAGAGGAAATTAATGTATAAAGGAAAGGAAAATGGAGGATTAGGAGCACCAGATCTTAGCATTATTTTGATGATTCCTTTTCTAAAAAATGTATATAGCGCATTTGAGCGAAGCACCCACTGGATCCAAGGGAAGAAATCTTTGTGGAAAAAAATGAAAGGGAGAGCCCGAACGGGAGTGCCATACTTTAAACTTATGTTTGGGGATCTTGTGGATCAGTGGAATTTAGATGGTTTAAACCTTTTACAATTAAACTCAAAACAAATATATAATAAAATCAATCTAAAAAAAAACGAAGGTATGATACAATATAAGGCTGTGGAAAAAGAAGAAAATCAGAAAATAGTTAAAAACATATATGATAAAGTAATATCTGAGAACATGAGAGATACAGTGTGGCTTATCTCTGTCGGACGTCTCCCAGTAAGAGCTGTAGTTCTGTGGAGTTGCTTCGTTACCACAAAGAAATGCCCCATGGTGAATTGTGATGAAGATGAAACTCTTGATCATCTATTGTTATCATGTTACAGGACGGTTGAAATAAGAAGTAGGATGGAAAAACTAGGTTTTAATATTGAAAATAATACAAAATCAGTAAGATACGGTTTGTTTAAAGAAAAGATGAGTGAAAATAAAAGAAGATTGTTTTGGCTGGTGATGTGCATTATAAATGTACACATATGGAAAACAAGGGCTAAAGGTGTTATAGAACAAAAAATGATAAGTAGTTTCACAGTATGTAAAAACATTGTAACTGAGCTGAGAAGAAGAAAAACGAGAGATATGAAATTAGGAAACGACTTGCCGTGGGAACTTTTATTATTGTAAAATGAAAATAAGATGTGAATAATTTGTGCATGGTGTTTGTATTATGTGTATTTGTAATTGTGAAATTTGATATTTAAATAAAGTGTTAAAAAAAAAAGAAAAAAAAGTAAGGGTGGCAAAGGACTCGGCAAAGGAGGCGCCAAGCGGCACCGTAAAGTTCTCCGTGATAACATCCAGGGTATCACCAAACCCGCTATCCGTCGTCTGGCTCGCCGTGGCGGAGTGAAGCGTATCTCCGGTCTGATCTACGAGGAGACCCGAGGAGTGCTCAAGGTGTTCCTGGAGAACGTCATCCGTGACGCCGTCACCTACACTGAGCACGCCAAGAGGAAGACTGTCACCGCTATGGATGTGGTGTACGCCCTGAAGAGGCAGGGACGCACTCTGTACGGCTTCGGCGGTTAAACTCATTCGCCCTAATCCATCAAACGGCTCTTTTAAGAGCCACCCACTTTACTTTAAGAGCTTTCTTCTGTTGTAGTGGTGGGGTTTTTTTTTTTTTTTTTTTTTTAAAAGGTAACTAACCCACCTTTGATCTAGTAAAAGGTGGACATGAGTGGATGAAGCCCAATGAAGCTATTAAGTTACAATATAATCTGTGGTGTTTCCAGTATGACAAAATGCACAAATTGTAACTTACCATTTGACTCCACTGACAAAAATAAATCCCCAGCATCAAGTCTGGCTTCACAGACCTAAAATAAAAAATGTTATTATATTGTTTTCACCATTTATTCATGTTTGCTAATTTTCTGACATAAACAATGTTAGTTTTGTTACAATACAGGGAATGCAGTTTGATTAAAAGGTAAATTCTGCAGTATACCATGCCAAAAATCAGTGTCTCTTATGCCAATTATTTTATCACTACAGCTCTTTTAGTATGAAAACTCACACAATCTAGTCATACTGATCACAAGAGTTCAAAAATAAGTTCAAATAGTGAGCTGTTGTTAAGCATAAAGCATTTCAGGGTAACAAATAACTGCACAATATAATTAAAGCAAAAAATAAACACACTGGAGGACTATCTGATAAAAACTAATATAATGCTGGTTTGTAGACCATATTTTGTCTCAATCCTCAGTGCACTCTTGCAGCTTAGCGTGCAGCAGTTAATAACAACTTAAGTGATTACATAGGGGTAAACAGATGACAACAAGCATAGCAGTCCTGCCAAAAAGTTCTTTTTGAACCCAGTCAGTTATTGGAAATATTGCCTAAATGAACTTCCACCAAAATACAACAGCCTGTGAACTTGAAAGAAATTTACAAGTACAGAGACAATATGAAATAAGCTTTATTAATTAGCTGAGTTAGCTTGCTAATATCGCAACAGTGGTTGAGTGCACAACCTTAAAACTAGCGGCACAATACTTGTGATTTGGACAGTGCCACATTAAACCCATAAAAAAGGCCATATGTCAGTTTATTAGGTCAAGTTTGGTCATGACACACAAGCTGGACCTTGTCGGCTAAAGTTACATTAGCTAAAGCAAACATTTCGGTAAAAGAGAAAACCCACGTCATGCCATAAATTCAAAACATGTTCCAACTTTTGTAGCTCTCTTTCCTTATAGTTATAACCAATGTTACTCACCTTGAAAGCATATTCCAAAGAAGACGATTAGAAAACGTCCAAGTAAAGTGAGCATGTCGTTAACCGCCAAATCCCCATGATGCACCTCGATAGCAGTCACGTGGGACAGTTTTGAATCCTGCTGTGCTCAACTTACCCACATTGTCAAGTTCACATAAGTTGCTGATTTAGCTGGACACGAGTTTTCAAGTTAGCTTTTTTTGGTGTAATTGGGACATTTTTAACTTGTAATTCTATGTTATAACAACAACTTCAGTCATCTATCGTCAAACTGATATAGAATAATATGTTGAAATAACAAACATCTAGAATTACATTTTACAGTGTAGTTCCACTGATCGGTCAATAATTCAACGTCGCCACTGGCTGATTCAATTACATGTCCACATGAAGGCGACAAAGGTAAACACAAGAAAACAAAGTAACTCACTGACATATAAACATGCTGACAGCTCAAAAACCTGAAGCTGCTCAATTTTCTACCTTAAATCCAACACTCTAACAGAGAGAAAAGACAAAGAAGCGCCACCTGTTGGTTTATGGTGGAAACAACCATATTTCTGCTTTTGATTATTTTCTGAATATTTATATAATTCTATACAGAATGATAAACACCGTGACACAATATTTAACATTATAAATCTATATTAGTTAAAAAATCACTATGTTGTATAGGCATAAAAGATATATATACAAACATATGGATAAAGTTTATCATTGTTTGCAGGATGAGAATTAAAAACATTAAAGTTCAGTGTGCAAAAGTTAAAAAAAAAAAAGAATCCTAAACGTCCTGAACTCACAACTGCAGTCTGACAGTTTTTATGAGATAAGAAAACAAATAAGCAGAACACTTACCTTTCCCATAAGTGACAGTGTGATAAAAGTTTACTGTTGAAGTAATGAACAATATAAACATGAAGAGGAGTTTCCTACACTGTTTTGTGGATCAGCTCTAGATTGTGGCTCATTATTCTCTTTCCACCAAATCCTCTAACAGTTTCATTTACATTGTTGATCAAACTGTTTCCACTTATTCATCTGATAAGCTCAAAGTTTTCCGACATCCAACCCTCGACTCTGTGTAGAAATCCTGTTATTTAGACAGTAAATAAATGAAAAGCAGCAGAGAAGCAGCAGAGCTGCTGTCAGTCCACAGTAGAGGCCGATCCTTCCTCGACTCTCTGTGTTTGATGCCTTAGGTTTTCTCGCAGATTCAGGAAAATCCCTCACTGCTGTAGAGACACAAACATCTGAGTCACTTATAAATAAATATTACACTAATACCACATTAAATAACTCACATCTCTAAGAAGGATCTTATTCGTCCAAAAAAGTGCCAAACTAGACATGTTTAAATTGTTCTCCTGAAACATCTCACCAGTGACGTTGAGTCGACATCTTCCAACACCGAAGCCATAATCAGTGTTGACCTCACACAGGTACAGACCCGAGTCATCAGTCCTGAGTCTGGACAGTTGAAGTCTGATTCGTCCTTCTCTGAGGGCGTCTTTGTCACTCTGGACTCGTCCTGAAAACTTTTTATCCTGAGATTCTGACACCTCAACACCTTCATGAACATGATACAGGACTGAGAGTTTATCACTGATGAAGAGTTCACAGAGGATGTTGAGCGTTTTGGTGGATCTGTCAGGTTTGGTGGTGAACGTCCACTCCAGTGTGATGTTGTGGTTCTCCTCTGCCTGATGGCAGGTCTGTGTCACATTGACTACAAATGATCCTGTTGAGGAGACAGAGAGGGAAAGAGAGGAGCAGACACACTGAGAACTGGAACAAATCTGTTGTTGAGCTTTATTTGGAGTTCATAAAGTGAAGCTGTAAACTAACCAGAGACACATGAGGTGAGGATGATGAGCAGCAGGATCCTGCAGATCATCTTCTCCCTGTGAGAGGAGACAGAGGTGAAGAGTCATCAACACATGAGGTCAAAGGTCAGGCAGTACAGCTAGAAGAAAGAAAATATACAGTCTGACTTCATTCACTCATTACAACATCTGATCATGTTCATGATGCTGATTATTACACTAACCGACCTACACTACATGACAATATGCTGTGTAACAAATTAATAAATAAATGAATATTGATAAAATAAACAAAAAACTCACAGGGAGGATGAAGGCTTTATAGAGAAGTCAGCCTGTCAAGGTGTGATCAGCTTCTTATCTTTCCTGTGAGTTCCAACATTCTTTTCTTTCTGACTATTACCCTTTCATTTTCCCTTTCAATCAAATATGATATGTTTAGGGAAAAATGAAAATGTTTGGGTTTAAATATTGGGTAATATTTATTCAAAACAGAGTCAAACGTTATTTTCAACAAAAAAGACGTGACCTTGATGTAAGCAGAGTTTTCAAACTAAGCAGAGTTTCCTAACTTTTAGAAAATCTGTACCAGATTTTCTAATAGTGTAAAATTATTAATAATTATTTAGATCCAAGAAACTGTCATTGTTAGGGTGAGTGCAGAGTTTTTTCCATAGAGCCGGTGGGTCCACTTCTGGGCAGAGTCGGTGCATTCCTACAGGAAGTCCACACCTGTTAGCAATTGAGCTTCCAGTACTTAAGTGCTCGCAGTAGATTTTACCGCTCCTGATCTTGCAGAAATTTCTCGGGTGGGTTTTTTTTTCTGTTTTCACAGCTTAAGGAGATCTTGTTTCACCTGCATGGAGAACTCCAAGTTGTCTGTTCACAGCAAACTTCCAAATGCAACCACCACACCTCAGGTCAACTCCAGCCATTTTATTTGCTTAATTGATAATGACATAAGGAAGGAACTGCACACACCTGCTCATGAAATACCCTTTTAATCAATGTCCAATTACTTTAGGTCCCTCGTAAAAAAAAGAAAGTGTGGCACATGTTAAGGAGCTGAAACTACTAAACCCTTCATCCAATTCGAATGTGGATACCCTCAAATTAAAGGCCATTATTTAACTATAATTGTAATATCTTTCAATAAACAAGTAAAAAAACAAACCTTGGGTCAGTATTTAAATATATATGGGCTTGACTGATCAGAGTAGATCAGGATGTCAATAATCCAGTTTTAACTCACAATTTCTTAGGTCAAGAAATGATTATAAACACAGAAAATAACATAAAAAACGAAATAAATAAAGTTGGGTACTCAAAAATGATGAGGTATTTTGGATGGTTACAGATTAAGGGGAATCTTTGAAAAGGACTACACCACCTTCTGTTTCAGTTAGGGCCCAGGGTGACATACATATGTTTTGGTATTACTTGAGCATTTGTGATTAACTGTACAAGCTAAGTGGCAAAGGCCAAAGACAGCAAAGACTAGGCACACATGTTTTTTTGAAGGTGTCTTTAGGCAGCAACACCGGAATTCAACAAAAGTCAGCCATCTGTCAGTAAACAATACATGTGCTTCCTGAGCTCAGTTTTATATAAAAACATGGTGGTTCCTAATCAAGTTCTTTCCACATCAGCAGCTTACACCCTCCCTCCCAGAGCACATGCACATGCAGCAAAATATACTTAGTAAGGAAACTAAAAAAGACTAATTTAAGGCAGACCCAAAGACTATTCTTCCCTATCAGAAAGTAAAAGCAAACAAAAGACAATTTTCTAACCTTAACTTCTACCAAAAAAACATGAGATAAAGGGTTTCAACAAAGAGGGCTTCTCACTCCTACTGAACTGCTGCAGTACTCAATATAATTTACAAGGAACATTTACATCAACTATGTATAAAAATGTCTTAGCGCAACACAAATATATCTTAATTAAAAATAGCTCACACTTTTCGAAAAGACTGCAGCTCATGATTCTCACATAAATGCTCAGAAGTGCAAACAACTAGCTGCCTCTTTGTTGGGTGTAGAGGAGACAAGGAGAAGCCAGGTGGCTGCCAGTAGAAGTGGGCAGATCGATCCAAACCAATACTAGTAATGCTATTTGTTCTATGTTCACCAGTATGATAATGATGAAGCAGTAGATTCAGTTAACGTGGTTTTATTAACCAGCAGAGCAGCACAGAACTTACATGCTTGGATTCAATAACCAAATGCACATACACCACTCAAAACATATACAGACCTACACGGAGGTACAGCAAGCGGATTAGGACAAAATACCAAACTGACAGCAGGTTATCTACAGCAGCGGTCTCCAACCTTTTTTGCGCCACGGACCGGTTTATGCCCGACAATATTTTTCACGGACCGGCCTTTAATGTGTCGCGGATAAATACAACAAAATAAAACTAGTACCGGTACCGAAGAAAAGAAGATTTATTCATAACACACGTGAAAAGACCCAGGAAAACCGAGTTAACAATCAAAACGATAACAAAATAACGCTGAAAACCGATAAAAACTCTTTATCACCTATTCAGGTTGTAAATCGTGTTTTTAAAAAGTAACTAAGTAACTAAGTAATTAATTACTTTTGAAAATAAGTAATCAGTAAAGTAACGGGATTACTTTTTTGGGGAAGTAATCGGTAATTAGTTACCGATTACTTTTTTCAAGTAACTTGACCAACACTGGTGCTGACAGTGCCACTCAAAGATATCTGTAGCCACAGTTGACCAAGGAAGATCTGGAACTTCATGCAGATGAAGGGGCTCTTTTTGTTGATGAGGTTTAGTGCTGTTACACACTGAAAGTGACTGTTTGTTCAATATCTCTTGACATGAATGGCCAGAAGACGATCCCCCGTGCTCTCCGGTTGGTAGCTACTACGCCGGGATGTCCTCTGTGCATGATGGTGATGTAGTCTCCTTGCAGTGATTTTGGGATCACGGCTTTGGAACCTTTAAGAATGATGCAATCATCCACAGTCAGCTCTTCCCTGAAAGGAAAATATGGACAAACTGCCGTGGGAAGGTTGTGGAGTCGTTGTGGCCAACCATGTTTGATGAACGAGCTGAGCGCTTGCAGTGTCTCATCCCCAGCTGTGTGTCCTTTAAGTTCCTCCAGGCGTGAAGAAGAGATGCAGCTCACCGTCATGACATCAAAGTTGTCCTCTTCTATAGACTGCTGGAAAGTGGATCTGCTTGGAGCATGAGACAGCGTGTCAGCCAGATACATTTGTTTTCCACATTTATATGTGAGCGTGATGTTGTATTTTTGGAGCCTCAACAACATCCTCTGTAATCTGGCTGGTGCAGCGTGAATAGGTTTCTTTAGTATGGTGACCAGTGGCTGATGGCCTGTTTCTACGACCACAGGCTTGCCATAAATGTAGTCATGAAATTTTGTACATGCGAAAACAACAGCCAGTAGCTCTTTTTCTATCTGAGCATATCTGGTGTCAGTGTCTCTCAGAGTACGTGAAGCATATGCTACAGGTTGCCTTTCCTGTAAGCAAGCTGCACCAAGACCATACTGTGATGCATCGCATGTTAGTGTCACAGGTTTGCTGACATCATAATATGACAGAACAGGTGGATTAGACATGTGCTCTTTAAGTGCTTCAAACGTAGTCTGATGCTGTGTGTCCCACATCCACTCGGTGTCCTTGTGTGTGAGATGTCGCAGAGGAGCTGTCAGATGGCTGAAGTTTGGAATGAATTTTCCAAGATAATTGACCATCCCCAGGAACCTCTGCAGGGCTTGGACCTCCGTTGGAACTGGCATTTATTTGATTGCGGCTGTTTTGGAAGGGTCTGCTTTAAGTCCCTCGCTTGTGAAAATGTATCCGACATAACTGACCTGATTCAGCGGGAATTTGCACTTTAGTGGGTTTAGTCGTAGGTTTACTTCTCTGGCACAATCAAGGACTTTTCTCAGGTTGTCGTCATGTTCTTTCATGGTTCTTCCGCCAATGAGTATATCATCAACAATGATGGCACATGGATGCCCAGCGAATATCTACTCCATGGCTCGCTGAAACACCTTGCTGGCGGCGTTGAGACCAAAAGGCATTCTGAGGAACCTGTAACGACCAAAACAAGTGCTGAAGGCGGTTAGCATGGATGATTTCTGATCCAATGACACCTGCCAAAAAGAGTTCTTAGCATCCAACAGAGAGAACACAGTAGCATTTGACATTAATGCAGCCACTTCTTCTACTGTGCGCATGGGATGGTGTGGTCTTTTCAGAGCTGTGTTTAAAACTCGAGGATTTATGCATATCCTGATTTCATCTTTGCCCTTCTTGTTGGTGGCTACCATAGAAGACACCCAGTCTGTCGGCTCGGAGACGGGAGTAATGACACCTAATTTCTCCATCCTGTCCAGCTCTGCCTTGACTCTGTCTTTCATGGCCAAAGGGATGCGATGTGCTGGGCGAACAACTGGTTTCACATCTGGGTTCAGTGTCATGCGATAGGTGACTGGCAACTTTCCAAGCTCATCAGAAAATAAGTCGCTGTATTCTGTGATAAGCTGTTGTGACAGGTCATCTGCAGACGTGCTCAATTGGTGGACGTCATTGCTGAATGATACAAGTCCCATTTCTCCACACGCACATAGTCCCAGTATTGGCTGAACATCTTCATTAATAACAAAGAATGATAGCACATGTGACTGTCCATGCAGAAAACACTGCAGCTTAATTACACCTGAGGTTTGAATCTTGCTGCCTCCAAATGCTACTAAGTTAACAGACTTGGGGTGCACTTTTATTTGTGTATCTGCTCTTATAATGTTAACTGTTTTCTTGGGAAGCACATTACATTTAGCACCTGTGTTCACTTTCATCTCAACAGGAATCCCATTAATCTGCACGGTGACAAAAACTTCCTCATTGTGTTCCACATGCACATCAGTCGCATGGATTGCATATTGCAGTTTTATTCCATCAATGTAGAATGTGTCATCTCCGCTATCATCAGCTTGGTCCGGTTCCACATGATGAACTGACTTTCTGTGTCTTGCTATGTTATGAGTAGGCTGAATGGCTCTGCACCGTTTTTTAAAATGATTCCACTTTTTGCATGCATGACACTGCTGCCCAAAAGTCGGACATTTACTCTTTTTTGCAGCATGTGCGCCCCCACAGTTAGTGATATGCTGTGTTTCAGACCTGTCTCCTTGTATTTTCATTTTATCTCCCCTTTGCTTTCTTTTAAATTTGGGCTGGAGCACATCAACATTTGTTGCAGATTGTTGAGTAAAAGCAAGTGTTTTATTATGCTCTTCAGTCATTTCATGAATCTGGCAGATGGATATGGCTTTTGCTAGTGTTAAATCACTGTCACGCAGTAGCACTTTCCTCAAATTGTCATTGTTGATGCCACAAACTAGTCTGTCTCTTATTAGTTCTTCACTCAGATCACCAAATCGGCAGCTTTTTGCTTTAATCCGTAAATCACTTACATAGGATTCAACAGTCTCACCAGTCTTTCCATCGTGACGTTGGTTTGTGGGCTGCACATTTCTCTGAATTTCCTTTTGAGGCACTCAGGATCCTCCTTTGATTCTGCAGGAATGAGGACTCGTCCTCCATCGCTGGGCTCTCTCACTTCTGGCGCGTAAACAAAAGACCGCTCCCGTTCTATAGCTTCAGAGCCTGCCAAGTTGAGCAATATGTAGGCTTGTGTGCGCGCTGGCTTGTCAGTGTGCCGCCGTTATAAAAATGTCATATTCTTGCTCAAAAATGCACCAATTTTCAGCAAAATTGCCATCGAAAACAAGCGGGTCGGGCCTCCTGAATCCTTCCGCCATGTTGGCTGTAGTCCGGATACAAAAAAAACCTGCACCCACAAAATAGACTTGAGATGAAAAAAAAAAATACCGTTAACTACGAAGTACGTGTTCCGTTGCTTCTGACACCATGTTCTATGTTCACCAGTATGATAATGATGAAGCAGTAGATTCAGTTAACGTGGTTTTATTAACCAGCGCAGAACTTACATGCTTGGATTCAATAACCGAATGCACATACACCACTCAAAACATATACAGACCTACACGGAGGTAAGGCAAGCGGATTAGGAAAAAATACCTAACTGACAGCAGGTTATCTACACTATTGGATCGATTGATCGATCGTTAATCATTTCTTTGGAAAAATAAACCTAAAACATGCACTATGAAAAACGTCCAAACATTTTTCTGTGTTTTAGAGACAGAAAATTTTACATTTCAGGTCTCCAAAACCCCAGTTTCAAAACACATGAAGAGCTGAAAGGTGTGTTTTGTTGTGTTAACTGATTATTGTGGAAAGTAACAATCACAGTGATATAGTGGCGATTAAAATGTGTCCAGAATTTGCAAATTGATATATTCATCTTCCAAGTCATGGCACACTACTCTCCCCCAAATAGCTGCTTGAATAACTTCAAATTATTGGTACTGATATCTGTATTTACTTGGAATTGGCTAGCTGTACTGTGAATGAGGGAAAGTTTGATTTTCAAATGTTTTTATTGAAATATCCGGGCAAATATATAGATATTAAATGACAAGATATGTGTTCAAATAGCATCAATTAAGACACAACTTTAGTTTTTTATTTTTATATGATAATTCTTCATAATTAAACAATAAGAACAAGTGGACTGATGTCCTGTTCTGGTACTAATGGCACTAATGGCTTAATGATTATAAACCCTTTCATATTTGATATTTCTGGCTGTCAGAGACATTAAACAGATGGTGAGACTCCTTCCTTTTTCAGGGAGGCAAAGGAGGGAGGATCTGAGAGGTAAATCTCTAGGTGATGGCTAAGTGAAAAACAAAGGGGTCTCTCTCTCTTTGAAGGAAAGGTTTCAAGGATGAATTGAACTTCGAGGTATAGAACTACATGATGTGCTGCAGAATTTTCTTTGTTTCTGTGTTTCTGTGAGTGTATATAAGATATGAGGCAGCCATCGTTAGAGATCACTTTGGTGTTTGACCAGAGCGCTCTCTCATGTGATTAAACCAAATCAAAAGACGCTCATTAAGTGTTAGCAGTTTATTTTAAAACTTCCACGACTAGAGATATTTGTAAAAACCAAATTAATCTTTTTGATCCTATTACCTCTATTTATGACATGCGCATGTGTAAAAGAAAACAATACTCCATCTCTCATTATTATTGTTCCTTTGAATTGTAAAGACCAATATGGATTATCTAAGGCCTTAAACACTGAAATCAAAAGTGCAATCAAGTAATCAGATGTTTTATAGCTTTATGAATAATATATAAATACCTATTTTGAATGATTGCTGTCATATAGATGAGATGCACCGAGAAGACAGAGATAAATGCACTGGTTTGCCTGGATATAGTGGACTGTTACAATTGGTCCGAGTTAGTTCTTGAAAATGTGATAAATGTTACCTTTTTATGAAGAAGGAATTTAGTTCTTTAAACAGATATATTTTAAATAAAATCAAAATAAAACCTAATGCTAAGCCAGCTTCGAGCTTTGATTGACAGTGTGTAGAACAAACCTGATGACACGAACGGCGAAAAATCTGAAGTTGCGAAAACAGACCCATACGCTTGTCTGTGTCACTGCTTCACAGAACAGCATCATCAAGATGCAGTCATAGCCAAAATGGTCAGCAGGTGTCACTGTGGCAAGGGTTTCAGATTGTTTCAAAGTCTTGATACAAATGCTTTGAATGTTTCAGTGTTTTATGAAACCTTGCTTTGCCCATCATTAGTTCACCATTTACGCCTTTGGGTTTTCCTGCAGCTCTGCAGAACGTGATGGGATAAAAAAAAAAATGAGATAGCAACAGCAGGTATTTTATCTTTAGCTGTTGCTTTGTGTCTGCAAGTAAATTGTTAAAAGCTAAAGTTAAAGATAAAACTAAAACGAATGAAGTGCAAATCCTTCTCAGAATTATAATCCAACATGGCAAAGGTGAAGATGAGCAGAAAAAGAGGCAAATCCAAGTCCACAATGCCAATTGGTTTGATCCCTTTGGTGTCACTACTGGGATTTCCAGCAGTGAACTTCTGATATCCAGTCTTCTGAACACTCATATCACAGGACTCCCAGGAACTGACCAAGTATGTCTCCAGGCACTCCAATTTATTCTCTGTTAATGGCCTACTCCTCCTCCTCTCCACCTAAAACAGTCAATCGCTGTGTTCACATATAATCCACTGATATCTAGCCACACAATATTGTTCTCTCCATGTCTGACCTTTCACCCACTTTTAACTAAACCTAAGGTTATTTCATTTTAATCACATCATTTCTCTTAACATAGAAATTCCATCACATTTGAAGATTCAGTCAAATATGATTAACCTTCAATTCATGTTTCATTCAATTTGGACAGTTTAACACATTCTCAGAAGACGATTTAACATAAACCCTTTTAAATTCAGATGTTTTCCTCTTTAAAACTTTATGAATCACAATGTACTCGATACAATGTCTTTCTACTAAATCATATATCTTTTTAAATTCAGACTTTCAGAGAATTTAGTGTGTCCTGTGTGTCATTTTTCATCAACTGCTCAGCCCACGGGATCATTTGTAGTCAATGTGACACAGACCTGCTATCAGGCAGATGAGAACCACAACATCACACTGGAGTGGACGTTCACCACCAAACCTGACGGATCAACACGTTACATTTTGTGGACACTTTGTCATAGATCAACATGGACTGTTAAATGCTGACCAAGTCCTGTATCATGTTCATGAAGGTGTTGAGGTGTCAGAGTCTCAGGATGCAATGTTTTCAGGACGAGTCCAGAGTGACAAAGACGCCTTCAGAGAAGGACGAATCAGACTTCAACTGTCCAGACTTGAAATGTTTTTTTCTAAAGATTTTAAAGTTCTAAATCCTAAATCCGGGTAAAGATCAAAGTTTTATATGAAAGAGGTCCTAAAGCTGTGAGCAGTGATGAGGAAGACTTGTGAAAGGCTCAGGAGTTTCTTCAGCAGAGAGATAGACAAAGCTCAAACACAGAAAGTGGAGAAAGGATCAGCCCCTACTGTGACCTGATAGCAACTCTGTTGCCATCTACAGTTGTTATGAAATCAGTTTCACCCCGGTTCTTTTATTCCTCGGGCATCCAGAGACGGCACCGGAACTCAGTCATTTTCACAAAAACCTTTATTCATCTTTATTCATCTTCGTTTAAGCATGCATCTTCTAGAAGGGGAGATGTGCAAGGCCGGTGTCCCTCTGCAAATCTTGCACTCCTTTGTTTGTTAGAGCCAGCTTTATAGAAGTGACCCATCATAAAACCCCCATGGTGTGCTGCAAACTCTGTGCACGAGCACGTGAGTGCCTGTGTGTGCGCGTACCCATGTGTCTATGTGAGTGCACGTGAGTGACTGTGACTGTGTACGTGACTTCCTGCCGGTCTCCTCACCCAAGCTACACCAAATTCCTCTACACAACAGAGAAAACAGAGTTAACATATTACAAACACTGAGACCCCCACCCAGGTCTCCCCTGGGGAATTTCCACTCAGCATTAACTTCTCTTTGTCTTACTTTCGCAGTTCAAGTGGGAGAGGGTCTCCTAAAAATCTACTCCTAAATTCATGACACACTCAGGCCTTTATTGCATCCAGGGCAGTGTCAGTGTCTCTACAATAATTCTACATCCTACCTAACACATTTCTAAACTCTCAAATAAGCTACACATTTCTTCACAGTCCAGCGACAAAAGTTTCTACGTCATCAGATGTAGAAACTCAGCTCTACAAAGTCCCAGTGGATATAAACACTGTTATATTATAATCTAGCTGCAGCTCTATTTTGTGATCTAAGATGTAAAACCACTCATGGCATTTTTTTTTACACTTCTGATGATTTATATTAAGTGTGTGAATGGGTGGATGACTGGATGTGTAAAGCGCTTTGGGGTCCTTAGGGACTAGTAAAGCGCTATACAAATACAGGCCATTTACCATTTATTTACCATTTTTAATTTACAGCAAAATAACAAGATATTTAATTTTTTTGAACACCTTAAATAAATGAAATATGATATGGGTACTTGGAGCTAAAAAATTTAGTTCCAAGGAATCCAAGGGAAGGAAACGGGGAAAATCACTCTCACTCCTCTTCTGCCACACACTGCGCTCCGCCAGTCACTCTCCACTCGTCACAAAAAATCCCCACAAGGAAACAGAAACAGGACCAGGGAGGCTACGTGCAAAGAGAATGCAGATTAGAACAAAGGAAAAACCCCACAAGCGCTATGAACACTCTCAGAGCCGGGGCTACACTGACGCGATTCACACAACAGTCCAGCGATGAGTAGCCTCGCTTCTTCCACTTAAGTAGTGGCAGGATAATGAGACACAGGTGTTCACTCTCCCACAGGTGTGTAGGCCAAAGGCAGGAACCCATAAAGAGTTCCCCCAGGCGAGAGAGAGAGAGAGAGAGAGAAAGCAAAACAACAGCAAAGCCTTGTTGAAAGCTGAAAGCTGAGTAATCTTCAGGCTGGTCTGCTGGGCCGTGACAGGTCTGATGATTCCATACTGGTTTTCTGTGGGTGTGGAAAGAACAAAAATAATAGTATTACTAACACCCTTATTAAGCCTTTAAGTCTAATAATAGAGTGTGGGATTTTTAAGAATGTGGTCTGACAAGCTTTGCTACTGAATTGATACAAAAACAAATGAAGCTAGACTATTCCTTTAACTAACAGGTTTGGGAACCATAACTGTTTGGTGCTATGACTGAATGAGTTAAATAGTTCGCTTCCATTACACTACAACCTCTCTTTTTTTTTTTTTTAACTATTTAAGGCACATATTTTTCAAGGTAAACAACACCAACAACCAATTTTTAAACACCATCTGTTTAATAATCCATAATCTTTTTTTCTTTTTTTTTGTATTTGAGCAAATCAATTAATAAATAATACATTGATTTGCTAAATTATTTTAGGAAATAGCTACCACACGCTATTGAATATTTATGTAAATGTTTAATATCCTGCATGAGTTCTAACAACTCTATAACCAAATGGCACATTTTAATAGCTGCATGTATAGTAGCTACAGATAATAAAAAAAAACCTCCATCCACCCATAATAAAAAAAAATTAAAAAAAATAAATCTGTAAAACCTTTAGTAAAACCTTCAGTAAGACTTTTACTTTAACATAAGGAATTTCTCATGTGTTTTAAATGTTTTTAAACACACTGAAATATAACCATTTAACACTGACAGAAACTTCTGTCAAAAAAATTAAAAAATAAATGCAGAAACAAACAAACAAAAAACATACTAATGTTTGTCTTTTTATGGAATGTTTTTCCTTTTTTCATTACAATGTAGCTAAACTAATGGAAAGCTATTGTTGGTGATTGCTGTTAACTAATAGAACAGCCATAAACTATGTATAAACTGAGTCACTGACGTTAGCAAGCAGAGGAAACGTATGAGTGAACTTTAACTGATATAGTGTGCAAACATGAATGTTCTTTACAGTCTGTTAGCTGTTAGTAAATCTCCACAGTTTCCTATTACTGACTGTTTCATCAGAGGTTTCTTCATAATTTACACAGAGGCCAGTCTCCATGGACAGAGATGATACACTGATGGCAGTTTTCAAATGTTTATTGAACTGGCTGCAGTTGCACAGGGGACTGGAGAGTGGCTCAGGAGGGGTGGGGTTAATGCAGGCAAAGTACTTAATGGTATTCCAGCACTTAAAAGAATGCCGGATGTTATCTTACTCCCTGGTATGAATTGTGAGGGAGTGGGGGTCCGGTATGCAGGAGATCTGCCATCCTTTCAGCCTCTAAAAACTTAGGATAATAAGGAGATTCACAATAGGTGTGAATGGTAGTCAATGCAGGCCCAGGAGAAACTTCAGCCCACTTCTCTGTCTGCATGGAGTAAAGAAGTAGAGAAAGACAAGTGAGGGAAGAAAGTAGGAGGCTGGCTCCCCATAAACCTCAGTGTTAAAATGTGAAACTCAGCTACATTAAACATCTTCAGAAGTTGATGGGAAAATTAACTGCTGGCAATAAAAGTGGATGAGTCCAAACTTTAAGTTCTCTCAAATTTGAAGGAAAAGACTGACTCAGGACCAATGAGAGGGGAGGATACATTGAATTGATTACAGGACACATTGATTGACAGAGTGGTAAATATACTAAAGCCTGGGATGTCCACTAGTGACCAACAGTGATTTTGACAAATAATCTGTTTATGAATGAAGAGACCTTAGTCAGGTCCAACTCTCTATGTGCTTGCCTGTTGTTGCTTAAATGATATCGCTGTCGTTCGACAGTCTGGTCACTGTGTCGTGTGTGTATATCTATATATCTATATACAGTGGCTTGCAAAAGTATTCGCCCCCCTTGAACTTTTCCACATTTTGTCACATTACAGCCACAAACATGAATCAATTTTATTGGAATTCCACATGAAACATGAAAGACCAATACAAAGTGGTGTACACGTGAGAAGTGGAACGAAAATCATACATGATTCCAAACATTTTTTTACAAACAAATAACTGAAAAGTGGGGTGTGCGTAATTATTCAGCCCCCTTTGGTCTGAGTGCAGTCAGTTGCCCATAGATATTGCCTGATGAGTGCTAATGACTAAATAGAGTGCACCTGTGTGTAATCTAATGTCAGTACAAATACAGCTGCTCTGTGACGCCTCAGAGGTTGTCTAAGAGAATATTGGGAGCAACAACACCATGAAGTCCAAAGAACACACCAGACAGGTCAGGGATAAAGTTATTGAGAAATTTAAAGCAGGCTTAGGCTACAAAAAGATTTCCCAAGCCTTGAACATCCCACGGAGCACTGTTCAAGCGATCATTCAGAAATGGAAGGACTATGGCACAACTGTAAACCTACCAAGACAAGGCCGTCCACCTAAACTCACAGGCCGAACAAGGAGAGCGCTGATCAGAAATGCAGCCAAGAGGCCCATGGTGACTTTGATTCATGTTTGTGGCTGTAATGTGACAAAATGTGGAAAAGTTCAAGGGGGGCGAATACTTTTGCAAGCCACATATATATTAGTGCTGTCAAAATGAACGCGTTAACGCAGATTAAGCCGTCATCACGATTATCACGACCAAAAATTTAACGATATTAACGCATCTGGAGTGCAGATTGACTCCAAATCCCTGAAATGTTTCTGTCAGTGCATTTCAGGCAGTTTGTCCTAGTAATTACCTTTGCACCCGCGCAAATGGGCAGTTGATCTGGTAGTGACGGGCAGCTGAACCAATCAACTCAATCTGGAAGATGATAAACATGCTTTGGCCCTCTTGATGGGAAATTTGAGTATTAAAAAAAATAACAAGATAGAACAGTGACTGACATAAAGTGTTACGCACATTGTGCAAGAAGGAATTTTCTTTTCACCGAAGCACTTCCAGCTTAAAATATCACATTGAGACAAAATATACGTTAGCCGGGGATGCTGCTAGCACTTTCGCTAACGCGTCACCCAGCTTGTGACAAACAACTCATGGTGCATCGGGGACTCAGTAAGTCTACCTTGGACATATTGACTGACACAATGCCAAGTGGATTGCAACAAACTGCAGACCTATTAATATCATTGAGAGCATGCACTTTACATAGCTTTGGTTCCTCGTTTCAAGGACTTGAAGTGCCTACCCAAGAGTGATAGAGAGAGTGGATAAATCTTTACAGAGTTTTTTGTTAACAAGAATGTGCAAGGTGTTCAATAAACATGTTAAGTGCACATATTTTCCCTTTTTTCTGAAGTCTGTTTGCTTGTGCAAAATGAAATGCGATTAACATAGATTAAAAATGAAAAATATCTAATTGTGATTAAATAAAATTAATCCACAGTAAGCCTATATATATATATATATATATATATATATATATATATATATATATATATATGACGATATATATATGACGTCATTAGGCTGTGCTGGTAACTGACTCTGCCCACTGTGTCTCTGGAGCTCTCAGTGAGTTTTAAACTGGACACCAGTGGTTTGTGTGGGAAGTACTTGTAGTTGCAGCGGCACCAAAGAGGCAGACAAAGACAGTATCTTCTTGCTGTAAGTATATGTTTTTTATTTGTTTGGTTGGTTTAGGTTTTTTGTAGGTTTTTTTTATTTTTATTTTTTTGTTATGAGTAGCACCTCAGACAGAAGGTTAAAGACAACAGCTCCATCACTGTGCAGCAGCTTTAAGCTATAATAATGTTTAATTTCCATGAGATGTTTAGTCATGTTCTTTAGTGAAGATGACTGAACTATGTATTTTATTGAAGCTGTACAGTTTTGTACTCTTTGTATACTATTGATAAATGTTATGTTTTATACTGAAGGCTTCCACAGCCCTATTGAAACTGAGCCAGAGACACAGTTTTTAAATTTGAAGGACCAACTGGTCTGTTTAATCCAATTTCAGTTTTATTTGTGCAGCACAGTCATTTTAGGGGACTTTACAAAAACCAGCACATCCCCATTAAAGGAAAAAAAGTTGCAGATTGTAAAATAAGAAATTTGCTTTAAGGATTTCCTTGAAAAAAGACTAGAAGTTGCATCAACTGTAGAATCGTTCTTGTCTGTTCTTTGAACTAAAGCCACAGGTAGGCGTGCTGGTCCAGTACAAGATGAAGTCACACTGGCTTTCCTTAGAAAGAAATCGCCAACTCCAATCATTGTCAGTGGTGGACAGCAATCGCATTAATGTAATGGATGTGAGGATGCATTAAGATCACATCAGTGTCTAATGTGCTTCAGCTGCATTCATGAGTTTAGAGCACATTTAACCGATCAAATCAACCTCACTCGAACCATTTTACATAGACAGATTGATCGATTTATTCTAAGCACTGCAGCATCCAGTCAGCTCCGACTCCAACATGAAACCTAAAGGCATTATTGCAGCTCATTAGCTCATTATTTGCGTACAATTCATGCTACTATCGTCACTAAGAACTTTTATATTTACACCAACGATTAAAAAACACAAAGAAAAGGAAAAATAGTTTAAAACTGTAAAATTAAGACTGACATTGTACAAAATATTTTGAGGTGTGTGATTCTGTTTTTGAATACCTGGTTAAAAAAAAATTTAACACGACATCATTCTGCACCATCTCGTGATACAAATTGCTATTAAATACAGCCTTAATTTCTTAATCACTATTGTTAAAATCATAGATCTTTTATTTACATTTACAAGTTTTGTCATGCTCTCATACCATCCACCTCATCTCCTTTTCTTTACTTGTTTTGCTCTGTCTCCTCTCACAGGAAGATGATCTGCAGGATCCTGCTGCTCACCATTCTCACCTCATGTGTCTCTGGTTAGTTTACAGCTTCAATTCCAAGAGAAAATTTGACTGTCAGAGCAGTTGTCGGATTAAAAAATGTAACTGTTAATAAATTATATTGCTATTAAATGCACATCAATTGCATACAATTCCTGAAGTAATACAAAACAATATAAGTGTTAAGTAATTATTGAACTGATTATGAAAACAGCAATTAAGCAGCATGCGTTACACTTCATTAATAAGTACTTCAACTGTCCACTAATTTATTTATAAAGGTCTCCATTTGCTGTGTTTCAATGCACTGCTATTTCCTGAGGTGCAGATTAAATATATGTAACCGCTAAACACATTTGGAAACTAAAGATTAGCACAAAAATTGGTACAATTAAGCAAGAAGAACAAGGTAATTAACATCTGCATTTATTTTTGGTGTATTTGTTCGAACATTAAGACCATTTCATATTAATCATTTATTTATAATGATTTATTTTGGCAATTTTAGCACTTTGAGGCATCCTAAATAAAACTGGTGCTGGAATTGTGTTTATTAAAACGTTAACAATTTTATTTGTCTTGTAAGGTCCACAAATGGTCAACTTTAAATGCCACATAAGCAAAATAACCAAACAAGTACACAGCATTTAAAAAAAAAAAAATGCCTTTGAAACAAAGTTTCTCAAATCAACTATAAATTCATCTTCACAGTTGGCTGACGATGTATTTTCCAAAGTTTAGGAACTGCAACTTTAAAAGTATGATCACCTTATGACCTCACCTCCTTTTTTTTGAAAGGTCTATTTATTACTTTTTGTTTTAAGAATACATCCTCTGTTGGTTGGGAGCTTCATGAAACCTCAGTAAATGCAGTTTCTCAGTGTGTCTGCTCCTCTCTTTCCCTCTCTGTCTCCTCAACAGGATCATTTGTAGTCAATGTGACACAGACCTGCTATCAGGCAGAGGAGAACCACAACATCACACTGGAGTGGACGTTCACCACCAAACCTGACAGATCAAACAAAAGTCTTTTTATCCTTTGTAGCTTGTCTCACAAATTGCATGAAATATTACCGGACCTTGTAATCCCAGAAATTTTAACCCCGAACAAAACCTTGTATCATGTGGATCATGGTGTAGAGGTCACAGATTCTCAGGACAAAGACTTTACAGGAAGACTGTCTAGTGACAAAGACGCCCTGGGTGAAGGACGAATCAGACTTCAACTGTCCAGACTCAGCACTGAGGACTCGGGTCGGTACCTGTGTGAGGTGAACACTGATCATGGTTCTGGATATAAGAGCTGTCACCTCAACGTCACAGGTATGTTATTAAGAAGAGTCTATTTTCTTTTTTGTTATTTAAATATGATTTCACTGTTCAGAAGCACATTATTTGCTCGATTGTCATTTATAACCGAAACATACAGTATGATGTGCTTTCAATGGCAGTAAATGATTGTCAAAAAGTGTGTTTGGGTCTTTTGAAATAGCAGCTGATCAACGTCTTTTGACTCCTCGACCAGAGAGACGGAGAAGCATCAACTTTTCTGCTGGAGTGTTACTGCTAATTGGGATACCCGCAGCAAGTGCCGTGGCTCTTATTGTCTGTGTTTTTTGGGTGATTTTTTGTAAAAGTGGATGAGATGTGGGAGACACTTCTTGTGGAAGAACTGTGATGCTGTTAGTCCTAATTTCTATCAAGGTTTAACAGATTCATGATTTACAGTCATGAATCTGTTAAGCATCTGTTTTAAATTATATAAAAATGAAAGGTAAAGTTTTTCTCTATTGCATTATGTCCAGATAAACAGAATCAACCATTTGGGACTTACTTACCTCGCTGATTGAGCATGCATCAAGGCTTTTTGTTTGTTTGTTTGTTTTTGACTTTTTTCACAATGTTTAATTTTTATCTTACAAATGAAGGTCAGTGAAGTGAACATAGCTGCCCCCCTTTTAGAATAAACATTAAAAATTGTGTATATAAAATGTAGGTGAAAACATGTATAACCTTAAATGAATAAATGAATACTTCTTATTAATATTTTCTTGACTGACACTGTCACTTCTCACAAATATAACACACACAGTCTAGTCAGAGGCATCTTCTTCATAATGCTTAATGAAGGTTTCCTGATGCATGCTGATCATCCAAGTCCCAGAAAGCTGATTCTGTAGATTGGGCCATTGTGTCTTCAGTGGGAGAAGTGCTTCACTCATCCATGTGACTTCTTGAGTTCCAAGACTGAAACTGCAATGTCCAGATGAACAAAATGAGCTTGCTGGCAACTCTGTAAGGTGGTAATAATCAAATAAGATACTGTGACTTAACATTTATATTTGCCTTCAAAGATTTAGGCTCATTCACTGAATTGAACATGTATATACATCCAAATATAGAATGTACTATTCTATGGCAATGTACTTTGTGGGCTGGCTTCTATGAAACAGTTGAATAGATGCTCAAAAATAAAAGAGTACATGTTTGAAGCCAGCTGTGAAAGACAACAGCACCAATAAATTGCAAATCTACTGAAAAGAAAAAATGATGTAAAGAATAGCATTACAACTGCTAGTGGTACCCATTTGTTTTTTTTTTCTTAAATGTAATTTTATCATATTCAAACAAAAACATTGAATTAATAAACAAATTTAGCAGTAGAAGAAAGCAATGTATGTAATTAAATGAAAATAAAAATAAAACTGCTATAAGGTCATTAAACAAAATCATATATTTCACCATTTGTAGACTCAAAATTTAAGCAAGTATGTGACATTTCTTTCTGGATTGCTATATAATGGTAATATCCAATATATTGTTTACTACCACTGTGGTAGTATTTTGTTTTTAGATATAACACAAGGATGACTCACTACATACATGTGGTATATGTCTAAATTTGAACAAAATTTCAAATAAATCTGTAATGTTATGAATGTATCATCACTTTTGCCAGTTTTAGGTAAACAGGGTGTATAATCACATATGGCACTACCATTTTTATGAAGCTAATGTCTAGAATTTCCAGAACAACACCAGTCTCATTGTTTAGAACAACTATTGAACTAGTGTCTGGTTTCAGTATTATGGCAACAGGTGTGGGAGCAGGTAGGGGCAAGACTCAATTTCCCAGATTCTGGAAGAACGCTGAGGCCAGAAATTTTCTACCACTGCTGATTGGTATTAACCCTGATTCTTTTGTCCCCATGATAGAACGGAGAAAACCGACTCATAGTGTGTTAAAACATTTATATTTATTTTATTCAATCATCTTCCGGAAGAGAGAGACCTCTGCACAGCCCAAACGCCCGTTGCAGGATCTCTAACATTAGAATCATAAACTGTGCCTCATATAGGCATAATAAATGCTATTTGTCACAATCAGTTCTTTGCTGATTGGCTAGGAGGAATCCACGTGATTCTACAACCTCACAGTTAAGCATGGGAAGGCCAATTTTGACATCCTACACAACCATCTATAGGATTTACAGATGGGCTACAGCAGCAGAAGACGACACCAGGTGCCCCTCCTGTCAACTAAGAACAGGAAAGTGAGGCTCCAATACACACAGACTCAGGAAGTACATACAGACAGACAGCTCTTGCTCTAGTTTCTCCTGTCAGGTTTATTTCTTTTTTTCTCCACACATGAAAGTAATAAGTTTTACCTCCTCATTGTGACATAGCATAACAAAAGCAGCATGGAAAGTGATAGGAAGACAGCATCTGCAGACTGTTCAAGTTTCTTTTAAGTGTTCCTTATTTTCTGGCGTCGCCTTTCAACAATTGTTTCACAAAACCTAAGACCTGGCAGTCAAAATCTCACCTGCTTTATACAGAATTCCATTCACATCTGAACCTCATTAACCTCTATCTTTGAGAAAACAGGTTAGACTAAATAACACAGTCTAGGCAAAGAAACAGGAATAAAATCATTTTTCCACTTAACAAACTCATTCACCCAACTAAACGGTTTGAAAAGTCAATCTCTTCACAAAATCTGACTCATTAGGTTATTTTAAAGGAAATAAACAATTTTACACAAAAGAAACACCCCTTCATTTGGTTACACCCAATTGACTGTGTGCACGTTAGCATATGCTACTTCCGGTGCGGAAACTCCTGTGGGGAGCTTTGTTTCCGGTGTCCTATTCGCGCCTGGTCTATGGTCCAAAACAAGTTAAGCAAATGAATGAATCAAGCGGCGATTTACATTTCTATAGATGTCTTGGGCATTTACCCAATATATCTGTAAATGATGTTCATCGACTTGTTGATATTTTTTCCCTGCAACTCAGGGCAAAAGAGAAAAGGGATTCAAATGTTATATTTCTCAGCTGTCCCTCATTTATCGCGGGTGTTATGTTCTAAAAATAACCAGCGATAGGTGAAATCAAGTAGCCAATTTTATTTTTTGACGGTGCAAAACATTTCGTGGACATCGTGGACATACAGTACTGCACTGCAGAGTTACACTGCTAGCGATCGATGCAGCGATTCTGTACTGTACAGGAGAGACGTCACGGAGGAGATCGTCTGCAGCGATCAGGACGCAGGACACAATGTGACGTAAAAAAAACGTGCAAACTTGCACTAAAAAATCCGCGAAACAGCGAGGTGAAAGGTTAACCGCGTTATTAGCGAGGGACCGCTGTAATTTTGAAGGTAAGTCACAACATACCCTTCGTAAATACTAATGTATAGAAACCCTTACCAGCAATCATTCATTTTTTGTGTGGCTTTCTTCACGGTTTGTTAACATGCTGTGTAGGTGTGTACTTGACGAGCTGATATCGACATAACGGGGAAACATCTGGTTTGACTATTGTTCACCTGTAGTTTGAATGCTGAACATTTGCCTGTTTAAATCATAAGACCAGTCACTTTACAGAGATGTGCTTCTGAATGTGGACGATGTGTCTTCTGCATGCAGTAATGCAGTTCTGCTTGTGTTGAGTGATGTAAACAACTGATCGATCTAAACGCTTTAAACATCAAAATTGATCATTAGATTTTTTATGACACAACAGTGGTGAGTGTTCCCACCTTCTGCTGTTTGTAACTTAACGCGATCTTTCCATTTTCGAGTTTTGGACATGATTTTGGAGTATATTGTCACAGTAGCGATTGACTGCAAAGTAAAGCTACCGGAAATGTACAACCCCACATCCGGTCTCAAACCAGGAAGTTAGCATTTTCTCGTGCACAGGGTCAATTGAAATGATCAATGACATCATAACCTATAAGAACAGGAAGTCCTGGGGCAGCCCTTCCCATATACCTGTTTCACATATAGGACCTGGACAAAGGAACACACAATGATAAGTATAACCAAACTACATAAATAAATGAAAGATTCAAATCAACTAATGATGAAGTGACATTTTGCTTTAACAATATTTACACAGATGTAATGAATATAACCAATGCTACCACAAACAAACCCGGGATAGTATGCAGGCAAGGTTACATGTGCAGTGTCTACATTAAACCACTGATTGACTATAAGATAACAGAAAACAAAATAACAATATATACAAGTGACAAATGGTAAATGAATTCAGTCTTAGCCACTTTATCACACTCATGAATGGCATCATCCTCACTGTCAGTCAGGACTTTAGATGTGTGCTAATAAAGTGTGGTTGCTATATTCTGGGCAGGTTATTTTACTGTATTCCCCCCCAGTATGTAAAAGTCACAATTTCTATGTAGTCTTTTTAAATAAGTCAGACAGTAATTTCTATATTAGACCACAAGGATGGCCACATTGTGGTCTAATATACAAAGCCCTTGTGAGGAGGTAATTTTAACCACTTTTACAGCACACATTACATTTGTATCCTGTTTTATGTTTAAGTCACATTTTTCTCTGCATGTATGAAATCCTATGTAAAATGTCATAACACAAGATTTAAGGAATTTGCTGACAAGGAATTTGGATCTGAAAAGAAAAAAAATAAGATGGTTGTTGAGAATATAAATTAGTGTTTTGATGTTATAATTACAAGGAAACTGTGATGAAACTACCTTTTTAAAAGCCTACCTTCGGTATGGAAGCGGTTGAATGCAGACTCTATTTGCTGCAGAGGTTGCAGAGTTTTATAGGTTGGTGCGTTAGGCTGGAAGGGAGCTGGTAGCTGCCTGGGGCATCAGGATGGTTGCTAGTAGTGGGATGGGGGGCAGACTGCAGAGTGTTTTTTGGCTGTTTAAAAATTGTTTAGAAAATAGAAGATTACATTACATTACATCTACTATGGTATATGTTTATCGCACACAGAAATACACACACGCATTGAACATCACAGTATACTACACCTGGAACTTTCACTTGAGGGGCCGAGGGGAACCTATTTTTTGTAGGTTGTTCATCTTCAGAATCTGTGTAATTGTATAGGAATTTGGTCGAAAAGTAAACAAACAGTGATATTGAGCTGTTTTGTATTTTTTCTTTTGTGTTATGTTAACATTTTTTTTTTTGTAAATTAAAAAAAAGTACAATATTTCAGGAATCTATTAAGTGCACTAATGTACAAAAAAAAATTCTTAGCAAAAGCAATTTCAGGTAGACAGTTATGGAAAGACAAAATGACAAATTGTATTGACTTCATTTTTTAATTCCTTTTTAAACTTAAAGTAAACAATAAGTTACATGATATTTGAATGACTCCACATGTTTGAACCATTTATGTTTGTGATATCACTCTATGTATATATTATTTATATAAAAATTTGTATGTAAGACAGAGAATAAGACAGTCTTACTTTGATTCTCTTTTTTGATTGATCTGCCGTCTGAAGTATTTCAGTTAGTTCACTCAGATACCATTGAAGGCTTCTTTTTGGTTCCTCAAATGTATCTACAAGTACAGACATAGTGTTGGGTCAAACAGAAATGATCACCCAAGAATTATATTACATTCAAATTTCATAAAACTGATTCTGATAACGCCCACCATGGCTTTATATGAGAATCATGACTGATTCATAGGTTTGCCATGAGTCAGTGGCTCAACTCTCCTCTTTATATTCACTTTCACCTGAAAACAGCCTTGTAGTTCCACTAAGGCCTCCTCCAACCACCTCCTGATACTCCTGGTGGTCACAGGCTTCCTCTTCACAATGGGCACACAGCAGGGGGTGAATCAGGTTGTGACCTGACCTACCCAGTGGGGAGAGGGCAGAAGAACTAATGATGGGCAGATCATATTAATAGTAGCATAAAATAGGCCTAAAATCTAAGTCTGAAAGCATAAAGTTCAAAGTCCGGGCAATGTATCCACTCTTTGATTGTTATGTGAGCATCCTGGACCACTCCTCATCATATTTCACCAGACTGTTATAGTCAAGAGTGTCACTCGGGCTTTCACTTATAACTGTTTAGATTTTCTGCAAGTTGCCTTTCCAGCTACTTACCTTGCTGAGCTGACTCTTCATTTCTGAGAGCGTTTGTGTGAGTTAAGTCTGCAAGATGTTATCTGCAAACCATTAAGAGAAGATTTAGTTTGGACTTTTTCACTAAGTGAAGTTTGCAAAATCAATTTCTTTATTTGCTGTGCAATCAAAGTTTTCATCAAAACCGTTCATGTGTGTCTGCTTTTGTGTCCTTATAAATATTGGTAAAAATATACCCCAATCATAGAACAAGGCAGTGTTGATTTAAAAGAATAACAATTATTTGTAACATTAAAAGTGTCATATCAAAAACATTACCTCCTTCTGGTCTCAATACAGTCTGTTAAGGAGTTGTGTGGGGAATTTGGTTTGACATGTTACACAACATTTCAGTAAACATATTCATCACTGCACTCAAGAAAAGGCACAAAGACCAACTAGTCTGACTTCATGGTTGTCTAATGCCTTCACAACTTATAGAGATAGGTGGAGCTGAGCAGCCTTTCTAGATATAATAATAATAATAATAATGTGTTTGAGTGTGTGAGAATGTGTGTCTCTCTGTGTGCGTGACTTCCAACTGTTTCTAACAACATCCTTAGTCATAAAATGGTAATCTCCCCCACACCCAATATATGGTTCAATTCCTGTATTGGTTCACTGTGCACAACACAGTGAAGCCATACAAAGGGCAGGAAGCTTACCAAACATCAAACAGAATCTTCACAAGGGATGTGTCTACAATAATCCTCCCCCAGCACAGAGTGGCTGGAGAGGTGGTCAGAGACAAAGGGATGTCTTGATCCTATAGATTGAACTAAGAGTTTACAAATTTAAGAAGCACAATGACAACATTCAACAATTAGACTTAACACGTACCCAGCCAACATGTATATATGGGCCCCACCTGGTTTTTGCTCGGGCTGGATGGGTACCATATGGGCATGGGCTCAAACTGGGCTTTTTGTATGGGGCCTACTTGGGTTCTTCACATTAAACCCATATGGGCAATCCCAAGTGGGCACTTTTAGTAGGTCCTAGCTGGGTCAAACATGGGAAACACTTAACTTGGTCCAAAATGGGAAACACATGTAGGACCCACTTGGGTTTTCCACCTGGGATAGACATGGGCAAACACAGTCATTTAAGGATAGGCTGTTGTTGTGTGCCCCAGGTGGGGCAAAGTGAGGTAATCAATATATGTTTTAGTATCGATGACACAGGTGGGGCCCACCTGGTCAAACTATATGGGTCGCACATGGGCAAATGCAAGTCAGACCCTGAAAACATGTCTATGTGGGCCCCAGGTGGGTTATGTTAAGTTAATATGGGCATATATTTTATGTGGGCTCAAGGTTGTTTAGTATATATGGGACCCACTTAGGTTTCTCACATGAAAGCCATATTGGCAAAACCAAGTGGAAACATATAGTAGATCCTGGCTGGGTCAAACATGGGAAACACTTAACTTGGTCCAAAATGGGAAACACATGTAGGACCCACTTGGGTTTTTCACATGGGTTGGATATGTGCTAACATAGTCTTTTAAAGAAAAGCTGTTGTTGTGTGCCCCAGGTGGGGCAAAGTGAGGTAATCAATATATGTTTTTAGCACTGATAACACAGGTGGGGCCCACTTGGTCAAACTATATGGGTGGCACATGGGCAAATGCAAGTCAGACCCTGAAAACATGTCAATGTGGGCCCCAGGTGGGGCAAAGGTGAGGTGGTCAATATATTTTTTAGCACCGATGACACACGTGGGGCCCACCTGGTCAAACTATATCGGTCACACATGGGAAAATGCAAGTCAGACCCTGAAAACATGTCTATGTGGGCCCCATATGGGTTATGTTAAGTTAATATGGGCATATATTTTACGTGGGCTCAAGATTGTTTAGTATATATGGGACCCACTTGGGTTTATCACATGAAAGCCATATGGGCAAAACCAAGTGGAAACATATAGTAGGTCCTGGCTGGGTCAAATATGGGAAACACTTCACTTGTTTCAAAATGGAAAACACACGTAGGACCCACTTGGGTTTTTCACCTAGGTTAGACATGGGCAAACACAGTCATTTAACCCTTTAAGACCTACCATAGAACCAAGCCCGCCAGAGCTTATGTTATATTTTTACATGTGGTAGTGCCATTTTTGGGAGCATTTCAAGTTGATATACATCAATACAACCATTATAGCCCAAATTTTAATAATATGTATGCATTAAGTGCATAGTAATTACATAAATTGCAAAAAAGTGCAATAAACTACAAAAAAAAATTTAAATCGTTTTTTCTTTTTACATATATTTCTAGTTAGAGAAATTTAACATGCTTATCCCTCAAAACTGTAAATACAAAAAAGTTGCACAAAATAGTTTTCCACCACAGGAAATTTATTTTGAGTGTCTTCATAGTTTTATTTTTGAAATACACCAATTTTTAAATAGTGCAGAAAAAACAAAAATAAATATTATGATGCAAATCTGCAAAAAAACAGCATATGCATCAAAATAAACTATTTCCAGCAGTGCAAATTGAGTCCTAAGCATCCCAGAAATGACACAGAAAGCCATAAAGTCAAACATAACTTTTAAAAACACCAGTATAGGCTCATAAGGCCCTGATGGTAAAAAACTGCATTTCTGCAAAATGACATCACTTCCGGTTTCGGGCAGGTCATGGCGGACATGCGATAGTTCACGCTGATGGACATGGGAAGTGTTACGAACAGCTGATTTGATCAGCAAAGCGTGTTTCTGGAATATTATGCTTTTGTTGCTGCAAGTGCTTTTTATGCAGTTTTTGCAAAGCTATATGTGGAAGGAAACCGTGACTTAGGACAAGCTGATGGCATAAGATGTACTCCTCCGGTTTCATATGCAAAAAGAATTATTGCACTAGCTTACATGGTTGCAGTGCTACCGGGATTTAAAAATGGTTAAGGAAAACGGAGCGTGCCCGCTCCGACCGGCTTTAAATAGTTAATTAAGCCATTCAAAATTGTAAATTCATATAATGAAGATTTAGAATTACAGAGGAGTGACCTTTCATCTGTTATAACTTAATTTACCCATAATATCAAAAATGTCCCCACTTTTCAATTTTCATAAACAGAGCACACTTCTTGCTTCTATTATTCTTGATCAGAGATATTAGCATATACCGTGACACATCAAATGATTTGAAGTTCTGTGTCTCTAAACTTCTGACTTCATTGACCTTTAGTACATGCATGGACACAAACACGCACATAATAGCGGGGTGGGTGTGGGGGTTCTGGAGTGAAGTGACTTTTAGTACAAACTCACCATTTGAAACTCTGACCTCAAAGTCTGCATATGTATCTGGAGCAGAAGATTTTCCCAGACAACACCTGTACATGCCTGTGTCAGACTTGTTCATGTGTGTGAAGGTCACAGACATAATTCCTGTTCCTGAAGATCCATTTTATATTTAATGCTGTATCTCCCACTCTGAGCTGTGGTTCCATCTGTTTTAATGACGATTTCTTCTGCTCGCTCACATTTGTCCTTGCAGAAGAACTTTGTGCTTCCAAATAAAGTTATGTAGCAGTTAAGTGTAGCATTTCCTCCTTCAGCTGCAGACCAAATATTGGGCTTTGCCTTGACGAGCACAGCTGGATCTGTCAGATAAGAATAACAAGAAGAATATCAAATGTAAATATGTGCATTTAATAAATTTCCCTTAAAAATAAAAATAAACAAAGCGCAGCATTATTGAAACAATGAGATAATCAGTCCTCACCTGAGAAGAAGCAGAAGACGAGAACTTGGAGGATTTTCATTTTGGTTTTGATCCTGATAGAAAAGTTGTTAAACTTCAGAAGAATAGCGTCTGACACTTCACTCCATCTGTGCTCTCTCAGATCATCAACAAACTGTTCAGTCAGTTGTTCCCTTCTTTTCACTTCCTTCAAATTGTTCAGCTACAATCAAAACATGCTAATGATGATAGTGATGCGATGATACAATGTATATGTGGAGTAGGGATGGGTATCGTTTACGTTTTATCCGATACCGGTGCCAAACCGGTACTTTTGAAACGGTGCCGGTGCTTAAACGGTGCTCAAACCGGTGCTTAAAGAATGGAGAACACCAACTTTGTCCAAAAACCTCTCATGTTCAGCTGTTTTTTTGTAAAAAGATAACAATATTAGCCTTTCCTGCAGCTATAGGGCATATATGGTATCACTCTTGGCTGGAAGCAGTGCTTAAACAATGGAAAAAACACAAACTTTGTCCAAAAACCTCTCATGTTTAACTGTTTTCCACTTTTTCTTTGGTCATTTTAGCCTTTTTGGCCAGGGTGAAGGGAGTATCTGCCATCAAACAAGAAGACAGCCGCATGTAGCTATGATGATGTTTGCTAGTTCACCTTACATGCATTAATGTAATAACGTGGTTAGCCTACTCAACGTAAATTACACACGAACAACATTAAGCTACTCACGCAGAGAAGAACGGCTGCTGCTGCCATCATCATCCGTCATCATTTCTGCTACACTGGCAGGGCTAGGGGCCAGGACTCTATTCTTCGGGTTTTTGGGGGATGTTGCTCCGGGTCCGATAACTGGCAACCCACCCGCAGTAGATGTGCACGGAGTGAGGTCTCGCAGCAAGCTATCAAATACGGCGCATTTCTCGGCTTTACTACCGTTTATGTCAGAACCGATACCGGTACCCATCCCTAATGTGGAGTATTTCATCATGAAACATCTTTGATGCTGTGATTGTGAATGAACATAGTTTCAGATTAAATTTGACGTTGCCACTTTAAGATACTGCGGATGGTGCTTTATGATCAAAGAGGAACAGATAGCATAAAAAAATCTTTCATGTTTCTGCTAATGTAATTTTATCTGAGAGGTTTCTGGAGTTCACTATTTTGCAATTAGATGTTTTAAGGCTGTAAAACCCCTCATTACACTTTTCTGAGACAGGCATGAACATTTTCACACTTTTCTCTCTTGTGTAAGCACTCTCAAAGTTCAAACCTTTGTAGAAAAATATGTCCAGTATAATAGAATGAAACCAAAGGCAGGTTGCCTTTGACAGTCAAAGGTTGCCTTTGACTGTGCAAAACGTTTCTTCGACATTGATGTGTTTGTTGAGGAGAAAACTTGCAAAAATACAGTACACAACTTCACACTGCTAGCAATCGGAGATTTCTGTAAATTTGACAAGTTGAACGCATTCTGTACTGGAATGAGAATGGGTTAGCCATCAGCAGCTGTTGAAGACCAGGAGACAATGTCAAATGTAACACTACATCTGTCAGAATGACCAACAGTATAACTTCCATGAAGCTTAGAACACCAGTGTGCTGTCTGAGAAACATGCATGAAAGTCTGCATCAGTGTCCGACACCCCCACAGAGGTCTAGTATAAGACAACCAACACATCCTGGCTCTACAGACAGAGCACCCAGAGACAAGGGCCCAGAACACGCGCAAGCCTAGGGACAGCGAATAGACCCGAAGCCCAAGCGGGGCACTGGCCAGTACAACCCAGGCTCTACAGTCTACCCCCAAAGCAGAAAGACAACCAGCCCCAAAAGGCACCCATCCACATCCCCCGACCAACCACCAGTCCTGGAAGTGAGAGACACCTACCCCAACCCAGAGAGCTGAAGGGACAGGGCAGCGGGCCCACAGGGAGGACCCTGGGATCGCACTACATAGTCCAGGACAAGGCATGGGAGATCAAGGAAAAGGGAAGAGAAGGGAAGGGAGCTAGAAACCCAAGTCAGGAGGAACAGGGAGAATCATACAGCCATGAAAGCAGAAGCTGAGCCACGACCCCACACCTGTTTGCTATAACATCACTGATCATCAGGCAGTCTACCACTGAGTGTGATTAATGATAATGATGTGTCAAAATAACTTTGTAAATAGTTTGTCTCTAGTTCATGTCTTCAGTTTCATTTCTGAGAATTTAAAGTTTACAGTTAAACACAAATTCTGCTCTTTAAACAGTTCCCGGATCCAGAAACACTCTCTTCGCCTGAGTTGATCCAACTCCATCTTCTAAATCTAAATAACTGATGAAAACTCTGACAATGGTACTAAACTAAACTACAGTTCATCAAAGCTGTTGTCAGATCTTTATAAATGTAATTTTTAACTCAAAATACGTAAAACCATTTTGACTTATAGGTCAAACTGTCAATCTGATCAAAATCAGTAGGTCTACAAATGTTAAACAGGACTTCTAGTCTATTGGTGTGTGGGTGTAAACCATTACATCATGTGCTGTTTGTACAGCCTGTGCAGATTGAAATTTTTGTCAACTCCGAAACTGTTTGCGTCTCCTTGTTTATCTCTGAGGGTTTTTTTTATTTCTGACTGATTAACTGAAATTTTAATTATTTAAACTATATTCTGTAGGATGTCATGTGGTTAAGATCGCAGTTGCTGGTCTGAGAACAGCCACACTGTCCCATTAAGGCTCAGTGTTGATCTGCAAGCAACTTGGTTTCAGAACTAATACTGATTATTTAACTTCAAACATAAACTAAAAATATCCAAATAAACTTTAAAACAGTGAAGTATCAGGCTGTTTCCTTTGGTGTGTTTTTTTCTGAAAATTCAGATTTATATGACACATTTCTGCTGATCAACACAGACAAACAGTCAGCAGAGTCAGTATTAAATAGGACAAAATAATTACTACCACTGTTTAAACTAAGTACTGTATACTGGCTATTGAGAGCTTGCTAAAGCTCTGTCTGTATGACTCAGTTTTTCTGTTATCTAAACCTGAATGTTGCTTCCTGTCTTGGTTCCTGTAATGCTGTTTTTTCTCAGTGAGTTCCTTCTTGGTTATACTAAATCAACTTGTCATTGCGAATTGAAACCTATACTTCACATAATTCTACGTTTCTATCTATGCTTCAGTTTTCAGGCCTCTCTTCTGTGGAACCAGCTTCCAGTTTGGATTTGAGAAACAGACACTATCTCTACTTTTAAGATTAGACTTAAAACTTTCCTTTTTGCTAAAGCATATAGTTAGGGCTGGAACAGGTGACCCTGAATCCTCCCTTAGTTATGGGTGGAGGTTTCTTCCTGTTAAAAGGTTTTTTCTTCACACTGTCACCAAAGTGCTTGCTCATAGGGGGTCATATGATTGTTGGGTTTTTCTCTGTATGTATTATAGTAGGGTCTACCTTACAATATAAAGCGCCTTGAGGTGACTGTTGTTGTGATTTGGCGCTATATAAATAAAATTGAATTCAATTTAATTGAAATGCAGTCTGCATAGTTCACTTTTAAATAGTTAATTTTACATGACCACATTGCAAACAAAAGCTCAGATAACTCATGGAATAAATTTGCACATTGAAAATAAACAAAAAACTGTGATGTTTTATAGTATTATATAGTGGAACTAATGTTACAAATCTACTTCTGTGTTCTTCAAAATAACATGCTATGGCATCATATTACCTAAGAGATACGGATTAATCCAGAAAACAAAAACCTGAAATTCAACGTAAAATATATATATATTTTTTTTCAGAATTGTTTTTTCACTTTGAGAATGAAATTACTGTACTACAAGCAACTAACCACACAACACTCATGCATCACTCACACCTTTGAGTAAGAAGCATTTCAGGTTATTTTTTCCTGTATCACACTGACTGACGGACGCAAAACAGACTTTTTTCTCTCCACCAGACTTTTCTTACAGCTTCTAACAGCCGTGCTTACTTAAGTGGCGCTGTCACTTGGTGTTCGCTCGCTCTGCGGTAGAGTATCACTTCCTGTTCCTGCTCAAACACAGTGGTGTTTCTGAGTAGCTTATTTGCTTAGCAATTTAATTAACAACTTTTAAATACATTCTTCTTTCATAGTATAATCTTCACGTGCTTCATCCGAAGCACACTTTCTGTGTACTCACTACCTAATTTATAGCCAAAGTATTCACTCACTGTCTCTGTACTGTTTCGCTAGCTTAGCTCGTAGCTGACTCGTTAGCACCATGGCTACTTCACCTGTCCCTCCTGCACTTTCTTGCTCATTGTGTCAGATGTTTAGTTACTCCTCGGCCTCCTTTAGCAGTAATGATATCTGTAACAAATGTAGCATATTTGCAGCTCTGGAGGCCAGGATTACTGAATTGGAGACTCGGCTTCGCACCCTTCATTCACCCGTAGCTAGCCAGGCCCCTGTAGCTGGTGCAGCCGAAGATAGCGTAGGCCCCGCTAGCTGTTCCCCGGCAGACCCCAAGCAGCTGGGGAAAGAGGGCGGCTGGGTCACGGTGAGGAGGAAGCATAGTCCTAAACAGAAGCCCCAGGTACACCACCAACCCGTTCATGTGTCTAACCGTTTTTCCCCACTCGGTGACACACCCGCCGGGGATCAAACTCTGGTAATTGGTGATTCTGTTCTCAGACATGTGAAGCTAGAGACACCGGCAACCATAGTCAATTGTCTTCCAGGGGCCAGAGCAGGCGACATTGAAGGAAATTTAAAACTGCTGGCTAAGGGTAAACGTAAATTCAGTAAAATCATAATTCACGTCGGCAGTAATGACACCCGGTTACGCCAATCGGAGGTCACTAAAATCAATATTGAATTGATGTGCAACTTTGCTAAAACAATGTCGGACTCTGTAGTTTTCTCTGGTCCCCTCCCCAATCAGACCAGGAGTGACATGTTTAGCCGCATGTTCTCCTTAAATTGCTGGCTGTCTGAGTGGTGTCCCAGAAACGATGTGGGCTTCATAGATAATTGGCAAACCTTCTGGAGGAAACCTGGTCTTGTTAGGAGAGACGGCATCCATCCCACTTTGGATGGAGCAGCTCTCATTTCTAGAAATATGGACAAATTTATTAAACCCCCCAAAATATGACTATCCAGAGTTGGGACCAGGAAGCAGAGTTGCAGTCTTACACGCCTCTCTGCAGCTTCTCTCCTCCTGCTACCCCCCCAAAAACCCATCTCCATAGAGACTGTGTCAGCTTCCAAAAAGACAAAAAACAAACTAAAAACCAGCAACAAACAACTTAAACATAAACAATTACAAAGAAAGAACAGTACAGTATCCACATCTGAACCAAAGAGTAAAACAGTGAAATGTGGATTATTAAATATTAGGTCTCTCTCCTCCAAGTCTCTGTTAGTACATGACTTAATAATTGATCAACAAATTGATTTACTCTGCCTTACAGAAACCTGGTTGCAGCAGGATGATTATGTTAGTTTAAATGAATCAACACCCCCGAGTCATTCTAACTACCAGAAACCTCGAAGCACAGGCCGAGGGGGCGGTGTGGCAGCAATTTTTCACACCAGCCTATTAATTAATGAAAGACCAAGACAGACTTTTAATTCATTTGAAAGCCTGATGCTTAACATTGTCCACCCCAGCTGTGAAACTCAGAAACCAGTCTTACTTGTTATCATCTATCGTCCACCTGGGCCTTACACAGAGTTTCTGTCTGATTTCTCAGACTTTATATCTAATTTAGTTCTGAGCTCAAATAAAATAATTATTGTGGGTGATTTTAACATCCATGTAGATGCTAAAAATGACAGCCTCAACATGGCATTTAGTCTGTTATTAGACTCAATTGGCTTCTCTCAAAATGTAAAAGAACCCACCCACCACTTTAATCACACTCTAGATCTTGTTTTAACATATGGCATAGAAACTGAACATTTAACAGTGTTTCCTGAAAACCCTCTCCTGTCTGATCATTTCCTGATAACATTTACATTTACAATAATTGATTACACAGCGGTGGAGAGTAGATTTTATCAAAGTAGATGTCTTTCTGAAAGCGCTGTAACTAAGTTTAAGAATATAATCCACCCACTGTTATCATCTTCAATGCCCTGTACCAACACAGAGCAGAGCAGCTATCTGAACGCTACCCCAACAGAGGTCGATTATCTTGTTAATAATTTCACCTCCTCACTACGTACGACTCTGGATACTGTAGCTCCAGTGAAAACTAAGGTCTCTAATCAGAAGTACCTGACTCCATGGTATAATTCTCAAACACGTACCCTAAAGCAGATGACTCGTAATCTGGAGAGGAAATGGCGTGTCACAAATTTAGAGGATCATCATTTAGCCTGGAGAAATAGTTTGCTGCTTTATAAGAAAGCCCTCCGCAAAGCCAGAACATCTTACTATTCATCACTGATTGAAGAAAATAAGAACAACCCCAGGTTTCTCTTCAGCACTGTAGCCAGGCTGACAAACAGTCAGAGCTCTGTTGAGCCAACCATCCCTTTAACGTTAACTAGTAATGACTTCATGAACTTCTTCACAAATAAAATTTTTATCATTAGAGAAAAAATTACCAGTAATCATCCCACAGATGTAATATTATCTACAGCTACTCTTAGTACCATTGATGTTAAGTTAGACTCTTTTTCTCCAATTGATCTTTCTGAGTTAACTTCAATAATTACTTCCTCCAAACCATCAACGTGTCTTTTAGACCCCATTCCTACAAAACTGCTCAAAGAAGTCCTGCCATTAATTAATTCTTCGATCTTAAATATGATCAACCTATCTCTAATAATCGGCTATGTACCACAGGCCTTCAAGCTGGCTGTAGTTAAACCTTTACTCAAAAAGCCATCTCTAGACCCAGCAGTCTTAGCTAATTATAGGCCAATCTCCAACCTTCCTTTCATATCAAAAATCCTTGAAAGAGTAGTTGTCAAACAGCTAACAGATCATCTGCAGAGGAATGGTTTATTTGAAGAGTTTCAGTCAGGTTTCAGAGCTCATCACAGCACAGAAACAGCTTTAGTGAAGGTTACAAATGATCTTCTTATGGCCTCTGACAGTGGACTCATCTCTGTGCTTGTCCTGCTAGACCTCAGTGCAGCGTTCGATACTGTTGACCATAATATCCTATTAGAGTGATTAGAACATGCTGTAGGTATTACAGGTACTGCACTGCAGTGGTTTGTATCATATCTATCTAATAGACTCCAATTTGTGCATGTAAATGGAGAGTCCTCTTCACACACTGAGGTTAATTATGGAGTTCCACAGGGTTCAGTGCTAGGACCAATTCTGTTTACATTATACATGCTTCCCTTAGGCAGCATCATTAGAAGACATAGCATACATTTTCACTGCTATGCAGATGACACCCAGCTCTATCTGTCCATGAAGCCAGATAACACACACCAATTAGTTAAACTGCAGGAATGTCTTAAAGACATAAAGACCTGGATGGCCGCTAACTTTCTGCTTCTTAATTCAGATAAAACTGAGGTTATTGTACTCGGCCCTGAAAATCTTAGAAATATGGTATCTAACCAGATTCATACTCTGGATGGCATTACCTTGGCCTCCAGTAACGCTGTGAGGAACCTTGGAGTCATTTTTGACCAGGACATGTCCTTCAATGCACATATTAAACAAATATGTAAGACTGCTTTCTTCCATTTGCGCAACATCTCTAAAATTAGAAATATCCTGTCTCAGAGTGACGCTGAAAAACTAGTTCATGCATTTATTACTTCCAGGCTGGACTACTGTAATTCATTATTATCAGGATGTCCAAAAAACTCACTGAAAAGCCTTCAGCTAATCCAAAATGCTGCAGCAAGAGTACTGACAGGGACTAGAAAGAGAGAGCATATTTCTCCTGTTTTGGCTTCCCTTCATTGGCTTCCTGTTAAGTCCAGAATTGAATTCAAAATCCTGCTCCTCACATACAAGGTCTTAAATAATCAGGCCCCATCTTATCTTAATGACCTTGTAGTACCATATCACCCTATTAGAGCACTTCGCTCTCGCTCTGCAGGCCTACTTGTTGTTCCTAGAGTATTTAAAAGTAGAATGGGAGGCAGAGCCTTCAGTTTTCAGGCCCCTCTTCTGTGGAACCAGCTTCCAGTTTGGATTCGGGAGACAGAAACTATCTCTACTTTTAAGATTAGGCTTAAAACTTTCCTTTTTGCTAAAGCATATAGTTAGGGCTGGACCAGGTGACCCTGAATCCTCCCTTAGTTATGCTGCAATAGACGTAGGCTGCCGGGGGATTCCCATGATGCATTGAGTTTTTCCTTTCCAGTCACCTTTCTCACTCACTATGTATTAATAGACCTCTCTGCATTGAATCATATCTGTTATTAACCTCTGTCTCTCTTCCACAGCATGTCTTTTATCCTGTCTTCCTTCTCTCACCCCAACCGGTCGCAGCAGATGGCCGCCCCTCCCTGAGCCTGGTTCTGCCGGAGGTTTCTTCCTGTTAAAAGGGAGTTTTTCCTTCCCACTGTCGCCAAAGTGCTTGCTCATAGGGGGTCATATGATTGTTGGGTTTTTCTCTGTATCTATGAAGCGCCTTGAGGCGACTTTTGTTGTGATTTGGCGCTATATAAATAAAATTGAATTGAATTGAATTGAATTGAATTTCCTGTTCCCAAGTAAACGAAGCAGCTTGTATGAAGATAAAATACGTGGTTACATAACATCATAGATTGCATGTGAGTGCAACCCAAAATGTTTGGTGTCTTGAGCAAATTACTATCTTGTTAGCATTTAGAAATAAATGTGGTATGCTGTGAAGTCCTGATAGATTCGAGTTCTTAATCTGCAAACAACAGCTTTATGTTTTACTAAAAATCACAAAATCACTCGCAGGGATGGAGCTTTCTAGGCAGTGGAAACTGTCCAGTGTCTTTATGTTGTACAGACTTCTTTGGCTTATCATAAAAAATAACAAAATCAAGATTGTAAATTTGAACTAGCTCCGCTGTTGATTATCTAAATGAGACTGTTATGAATATTTAGTATTTCGAAAATGCAGAAGATGTGTAAAAGCTACAAAAACCACACAAAACAGTCTCAATCCAAGTAAAGTGTTTCATATCTGTTTGACCTAAGTTTTTAAGTTACGTACATACAGATAGGAGACAGGAGGGTGGGGAGGGTGAGAGGGGAAATGACACACAGGAAATGGTCTAAGGCGGATTGAAATGCATGTCCTGCATTGAGAACTCAAACCTTCAGTATATGGGTCGCCTGTTTAACCAGGTTAACTATATCAATACTGTCCAAAACAACTCCCAAACTACCAGGAAGGAGACAACAGAAGTGCCTATTTTTACCTCCACTGTAAATTGTTCCATCTTCCAAGCTGGTGAGTGGTTGTTGTTGTTACTTATGAATCTGTTTTGTAAGATTCCTGCATGAAATGATTTGATCAGATATTTTTTATTTTATATTTTTATGGTATACTATTGGCTTCTGCCCTCACTGACAGTCAGTGTTGAGGAGTAAAAGAATACATGTACCACGTATTTAAAATACAAAATATGAGCAACTGTATTCTGTTACAGTTACTGTTTAAAAAGGTGATTTTCAGAATACAGTTACTTTGTTGAAATAAATGGATTAGACTTTGTTTTTTTCCTGTTTCATATATTAGGTTATGCCCTCTCTATTTTTGGTAATTCCACGCCGGTGGAAACCCAAACAAAACACGCATTAAGAGGCTCTAATGTCTGGGTCTCAATCTTGCGTCCCATGTCACCCCTACTTGCGGCCGCATAATGATGTGAAGAAATATTTTTTAAAGTTATTATTCAAAAACTTATTTAATATCAAAGCAACAGGCAGAGAGTTACAGGCATAGCCCTAATGAATGTAGCATCATGGACAGTGTAGTCCGTGCTGCAGGGAGAATGGACTGGGAGAAAGGAGATTCGAAAAGTACGAGTTGTCACCAACCAGAAATTGGAGACAGAAGCATGCAAATATAATAATAACCACTGCAGCCATCTAGTTGGTATTGGTATTGCGAATAACCTCCAGTAAACATAATAAATCACACAGCAATAGTACATTCATGTAGTTGTAAAATATGTTACTCTCATTGAGTAACGTAACGGAATACGTTACAAAATACATTTGGGGGCATGTATTCTGTAATCTGTAGTGGAATACATTTTAAAAGTAACCTTCCCAACACACTGACACACGATATGTGTTTTCCTTGTTAGACATTACAAACTGATTCACATTCAAGAAATTCTTTAAATCCATTTTACACTTGGCACCATTTGGCGCACTGTGCCATTAATTTTAATTATTTGATATTGAATAATTTCAAAATGCAAAATCAAAAGAACATGGTGATTTATAAATAAATACATAAATATTCTTCCTTACTCCTATGTTTTTTGTATTTCATTTTACTGTTCACAACAAGAACATTGCATTAATTATAAAATGGTTACATGGCTACAAAACAAAGGAAAAATCTGTTTCATGTGTTCCTCTCAGAGCCTGAACCACCTGTCGTCAGCATTTCAAAGTCAAATTTAGTCTGAAACTCTTTTATTCACATTTAGAGCATCAGAGAAGCTTCACACTACTGATCTGCAAACAGGCGGATTCATAATGTTAGATATACGATGTTTTGTACACACATACGTTTCATTATCACATCATCATCGTCATTAGCATGTGATGAATGTATCTAAAAAAATTGAAGGAAGTGATAAAAAGGAAACAACTTATTGAGTAACTTCAGTTTTCTGATGATCTGACAGACACAGATGGAGTAAAGTGTCAGACGCTGTTCTTCTGAAGTTTAGCAACATTTCTGCATCAGGATCAAAATCAGAATGAAAATCCTCCATTTTCTTTTCTTCTGCTTCTTATCAGGTGAGGGCTGATGATCTTGATGTTTCTCTTTAATAAAAAGAAATGGAAGTCATCTTTATGAATCATTTCATAAAATACACATATTTTCATCTTGTGATATTTATAGTTTTTTTCATCTGACAGATCCAGCTGTGCTCGTCAAGGCAAAGCCCAATATTTGGTCTGCAGCTGAAGGAGGAAATGCATCATTTTTCTGCTACTTAACTCTATCTGGAAGCACAAAGTTCTTCTGTAAGGGAAAATGTGAGCGATCAGAAGATATCCTCATTAAAACAGATGGAAGCACAGCTCAGAGTGGGAGATACAGCATTAATTATAAAGATGGATCTCCAGGAAGAGGAATTGTGTCTGCGACCTTCACACACATGATCAAGTCTGACTCGGGAATGTACAGGTGTGGTTTAGGAAGACCTTCTGTTCCAGATTCATACTTTGACTTTGAGGTCAGAGTTTCAAATGGTGAGTTTTTACAAAAATTCCCTGAAATAAAAAATGTAAAGAACCCCATTAACTCGTATTTAGCAATACAGAGCATGTTTATATCAAGGTGTTTAATGAATCAATAAATGCAACTTTAATGTGATATACTATGTAGGTGTACATTTTACACAGCATGTAAAAACTGTAGTGTCATAAGTTGAATTGAAATTCTAGCACCTCAGTGTAAAGCCTACAACAATATAAAATAATTTTTGGAGTCAAATTTCAGCTCTGCTAAAACCAACGCAGTTTTACAACAAATCAAACTATCACAGTCTAAAGCCAAATCTGTCTCTTGTTCACATATTTGACTGATTTTGAGTGTAAGTATGATGGGTTATATCATGATTTTAATAGAAAAATTCTATTAATGTATTATTTATAAGTAACAGAAGCCATTTTTGTGTCTTTTGAGAAACCTTAAAAAAGATGAATATCTTCCAAAAGTCTCATCATGCTAAAAACAAGTTAGTCACCTTTTATTATAAGTTTTGATACCAGGATCTTCTAGCTGCAATTCCTGAAAAATGCTTCACAAAATAAGCCAAATGAAAGAAAAAAATAACTTCAAGGGTCCGTATCTCTGCCCTTCAACTTCATAGTATGAAGGTAACATTTTCCGTGGCTTCATTATATACTGTACAACAAAAAGTGTTGATTCTGAGAGGATCAGGTAAGCATGTGTTGTTTTCTGATCTAATATGAAATGATAACTTTGTTTATTTTAACCAGGAAATATAATTATGATATAACAGCTTACAGTTTCAGTTCTTACTCCAATCCAACTGAATGTTCTTGTATTTCACAGATCTGGGCAAAAGGGTTGGTTTTTCTCGCACACAAACTGAGGGAGAAAACATCACATTGGGATGTTCCAATACTGTGTACGGACAGAGGAAGATCTTTTGCAAGAATCAGTGTAAGAATGAAGGGGAGATCCTCATTGACACAACTAATGATAAATCTGTGAGTGGCAGATACAGCATTGAATACACAGCAGGATCTCTGTTTGGACTGTATGTGACCATTACACAGCTGAACAAGTCAGACACAGGAGAGTACAGCTGTGGTTATGGAAACCCTCTGTCTCCAGATTCATACAGCAGTGTAAATGTTCTTGTCATAGATGGTAAGTTTCTTTTCAAAATAGTAAAGACATTATTATTATTATTAAGATCACAACTCAAACAGGAACCAAAAACAAAAATAAAGTAAACTAATTATAACTATAAGTATAAGATTAAATACAATCACAGTGAGATTGATGTTACTGGCCGAGATCAGCTGACACACTGGCTGAGACATCAGTAAACTGTCCTAAAACTGTCTAAATTGAAATAGAGGGTTTGACATTTAAAAAAAGGTTGGATGACCAATCTCAGAGTATTATTTTCTTTTTGTGCAGGTAAATTTAATCATCTGTTCATCTGCAAAACCATATCTCTCATGATGCTTTAATTTAAAAAAAAAAATGAAGATATTGTCATACGTATTAAGTTTCACAGCCATGTTTTCTTTTAATCACTGCACATATCTCCAAAATTCATTTTCTTTTGTGTTTGATACATGTTTGTATTTACCTGTATGACAGTATTATTATTATGGTGTATTAGTGTGTATCATTATTGATTTTTTATTAATTGTTTATGTATATCATTCACAGCTTTAAACACAACTGCCTCCCCACTACAAACAGCAACACAAATGGCTTCAAACCCACCTGCTTTCACTCTACAGACGGAAGCAACACAGAGTGAAAGTGTCACTGCAAGAGTCTCTACACATTGTCCTGACTCCTCCTGGCTTCTGGTTGTGCGTGCGTCCTTGGATGGTGTTTTGCTGATGGCTGTTTTCCTCATGCTCTGCTACATTAATAAGACAAGGAGGAACTTTGGACTGAACCAGAGAAAATGACACAAACATGGAGGTGAGTTTGTGTCACTTGTGTCACTCATCTGGTGAACGTCTTTTGATATTTTGAATGTTGCATCATTTTTTTTCCTGTCTCTGAAAAAAAACAAACACTTTGTGCTTCTTATTTTTAAACTTCAATGTCCATGAAACGGTAATGTGGTAATATGGTTGTTGAAAATCTGTTGTACTTCTCATGTTTTATGTTGTTTGCTTTATTTGTTTGTTTTATTTTCAGTTATTTGCTGCGCATGACAACTTGGATCCAACCTCAGAAAATAAAGAGCCCAAACGCAGCGGGACCAAACCTACTCTGCATTATTAAAGACCAAAATCTAAAAAGTAAAAAATTCCCATGATTTAAAATTTGGTTATCTACTCTCTCATATCTGTTTAGTTTTGATGTTTTTGAGCATGTTTCTGAGATTTGATGATACAATCTGCTTCACTATGTTTTATTGTTGTTCCGTTGTTCTATATCTGTATCAGCATAATTAATAAGGAGACTTTGGAGGAAGTTCAAAGCTTGGCTACCTAATCATGTAATCAAGCAACATTGTAACTTTTAACTTGGAGGGGTTGTGCACATTTGGTTTTACTTTATGTATTTGTGTACTCTGTGATTTAAAAATTTATGTGCTTACTTATGCAATGTGTTTGAAACTACTAGCTTTTCTTACAAGGTATATACAATCAAAGAAAAATGAAGATATTGTCATACGTATTAAGTTGCACAGACATGTTTTCTTTTAATCACTTATACAAAAAAAATAAACATCTGCAAAATAATGTGATGTTTCCTTAAATGAATTAGAAATATACAGAGTGCTCTACAATAATGAGGCTGTGTCCCAATTCAGAGACCGCACGCTTGAAGTACGCATTTTGAGTGCGATTACGTCACCACCACGCGACGACGGCTGTCCCAATTCGAAGTGTACTATATATATTAGGGGTGCAACAATTAGGGGTGCAACAATACTCGTATCGATATTGAACCGTTCGATACAGTGCTTTCGGTTCGGTACGCATATGTATCGAACAATACAACACTTTTTATTTATTTTATCAACTTTTCTTCTGACGATGCTGTCTGTGCTCTGTTGCTCAGTGGATCTGCGTTCGACTACTCCGCCTAGGCTGCACTGTCGAGCGCAGATCCACTGAGCGCAGCACAAGCTAGCGAGACAGAAGTTAAGCTCTCATTGCAACATGGCAAATTGAACCTCCCCCACCCTCATTCAGATCTGGCCTTTGGAACTATTTTGGTTTTCATGTGAAGTGTACATCGCACTCGCTTACATCATTGTCATCAGACACTCTTGCAAACAAAATCACGGTTTCGTAACGCAGTAACACAGCGTGCTTACGGGGAAGTAACAGTAATGTAATTACCTTTTTTGCAATAGTAATCCCTTACTTTACTTATTATTTGAAAATAGTAATCGGATTACACTAACGTGTTACTTGTAACGCATTACTGCCCATCTTGGCTCATAGGGGTTCATTTGATTATCTGGTTTTCTCTGTATGTATTATAGTAGGGTCTACCTTACAATATGAAGGGGGTGACTGTTGTTGTGATTTGGCGCTATATAAATATAATTGAATTCAACTGAATTGAAATGCAGTCTGCATATTTCTCTTTTAAATAGTTAATTTTACATGAGCACGTTGTAAACAAAAGCTCAGATAACTCATGCAATAAATTTGCACCTTGAGAATAAACAAACTGTGATGTTTTATAGTATTAATGAGAAATTGGAAAATTCTTGCATTCCTCAAACAGACAGTGGAACTAATGTTACAAATCTGACAACCTACTTCTGTGTTCATTAAAAACAGCATGTTATTTTGAAGAACCTAGTATCACATCATTACCTCAGAGAACAGAATAATCCAGAAAACACAAAACTGCAATTTAATGTAAAATATTTTTTATTTTTTCAGAATTGTTTTGTCACTTTGAGATTGAAATTACTGTAATACAAGCTACTAACCACACAACACTCATACATCACTCACACCTTTGAGTAAGAAACATTTCAGGTTATTTTTTCCTGTATCATACTGACTGACGCAAAACACTGACTGTTTTCTCTCCACCAGACTTTTCTTACAGCCTCTAACAGCCGTGTTTACTGTTCCCAAGTAAACGAAGCAGCTTGTGTGAAGATAAAATACGTGGTTGCACAACATCATAGATTACGTGTCAGTGAAACCCAAAATGTTTGGTGTCTTGAGCAAATTACTATCTTGTTAGCATCTTATCATTTCTCTGACATAGTTTAGAAATAAATGTGGTATGCTGTGAAGTCCTGATAGATTCAAGTTCTTAATCTGCAAACAACAGCTTTACGTTTTACTAGAAATTACAAAATCACTCGCAGGGATGGAGCTTTCTAGGCAGTGGAAACTGTCCAGTGTCTTTATGTTGTACAGACTTCTTTGGTTTATCATAAAAAATAACAAAATCAAGATTGTAAATTTGAACTAGGTCCATTGTTGATTATCTAAATGAGACTGTTATGAATATTTAGTATTTCAAAAATGCAGAAGATGTGTAAAAGCTACAAAAACCACACAAAACAGTCTCCATCCAAGTAAAGTGTTTCTTATCTGTTTGATCTAAGTTTTTAAGTTATGTACATACAGATAGGAGACAGGAGGTTGGGGAGGGTGAGAGGGGAAATGACACACAGGAAATGGTCTAAGGCGGATTGAAATGCATGTCTTGCATTGAGAACTCAAACCTTCAGTATATGGGTCGCCTGTTTAACCAGGTTAATTATATCAATACTTTAAGTCTGACAGTGAGTTAGTGACAGTAAGACAAACCCACTCCCTCCAACTATGATGGGCTAAAGAGAGGCTTTGTGCATGCTTCTCTGGAGTTGACAAACTGTCTAAAAGCGAGCATAACTGGCATCTTGTTCCTACTTTAATAACTGGTAAATTTCAGAAGTCCAAAACAACTCCCAAACTACCAGGAAGGAGACAACAGAAGTATTTATTTTTACCTTCAATGTAATTTCTTCCATCTCCCAAGCTGGTGAGAGGTTGTTGTTGTTACTTATGAATCTGTTTTGTAAGATTCCTGCATGAAATGATTTGATCAGATATTTTTAATTTTATATTTTTATGGTATACTATTGGCTGCTGCCCTCACTGACAACAAGAACATTGTATTAATTATAAAATGGTTACATGGCTACAAAACAAAGGAAAAATCTGTTTCATGTGAACCACCTGTCATCAGGATTTCAAGTCAGATTTGGTCTGAAACTCTTTTCATTCACATTTAGAGCATCAGAGAAACTTCACAGAACTGATCTACAAAAAGGCAAATTCATCATGTTAGATATACAATGTTTCGTACATATATACGTTTCATTATCACATCATCGTCGTCATTAGCATGTGATGAATGTATCTAAAAAATTTGAAGGAAGTGATAAAAAAGGAAACAACTTATTGAGTAACTTCAGTTTTCTGATGATCTGACAGACACAGACGGAGTGAAGAGTCAGACGCTGTTCTTCTGAAGTTTAACAACTTTTCTGCATCAGGACCAAAGTCAGAATGAAAATCCTCCATTTTCTTTTCTTCTGCTTCTTATCAGGTGAGGGCTGATGATCTTAATGTTTCTCTTTAATAAAAAAAAATGGAAGTCATCTTTATGAATCATTTCATAAAATACACATATTTTCATCTTGTGATATTTATAGTTTTTTTCATCTGACAGATGCAGCTGTGCTAGTCAAGGCAAAACACAATATTTTATCTGCAGCTGAAGGATTTAATGGCACGCTTAACTGCAGCTTATCTTTGTCTGGAAGCACCAAGTTCTTCTGTGAGGAAAAATGTGAGCGAGCAGAAGATATCCTCATTAAAACAGATGGAAGCACAGCTCAGAGTGGGAGATACAGCATTAAATATGAAGATGGATCCCCAGGAACAGGATTCATGTCTGTGACCTTCACACACATGATCAAGTCTGACTCAGGACTGTACAGGTGTGCTTTAGGAAGATCTGTTCCAGATTCAAACTATGACTTTGAGGTCAGAGTTTCAAATGGTGAGTTTGTACGAAAATTCCTTGAAATAAAACTATGAAGAGCCCTCACTAGCTCTAATTTAGCATTATAGACCATGTTTAGAGCTGTAATTAATTAATAAATGTAACTTTAACATTATACACCATGTAGGTGTACATTTTATACAGCATGTAACAACTGCACTTTCATAAGTTGATGACAACTTTGTTTATTTGAACCGGGACATATAATTATGATATAAAAGCTTACAGTTTCAGTTCAGACTAATTAATGTTCTTCTATTTCACAGATCTTGATAGAAACATTGGTTTTTATCTCACACAAACTGAGGGAGAAAAAATCACATTAGTATGTTCCAATACTGTGTACGGACACAGGAAGATCTTTTGTAAGAATCAGTGTAAGAATGAAGGGGAGATCCTCATTGACACAACTAATGATAAAGCTGAGAGCAGCAGATACAGCACTGAATATATACCAGTATCTACATTTGGACTGTATGTGACCATCACACAGCTGACCAACTGAGACACAGGAGAGTACAGCTGTGGCTATGGAAACCCTCTGTCTCCTGATTCATACTACAGTCTAAATGTTCTTGTTATTCATGGTAAGTTTCTTTTCAAAATAGTAAAGACATTATTATTATTATTAAGATCACAACTCAAACAGGAACCAAAAACAAAAATAAAGTAAACTAATTATAACTATAAGTATAAGAATAAATACAATCACAGTGAGATTGATGTTACTGGCCGAGATCAGCTGACACACTGGCTGAGACATCAGTAAACTGTCCTAAAACTGTCTAAATTGAAATAGAGGGTTTGACATTTAAAAAAATGTTGGATGACCAATCTCAGAGTATTATTTTCTTTTTGTGCAGGTAAATTTAACCATTTGTTCATCTGCAAAACCATATTATGATCCTTTAATTTAAAAAAAATGAAGATGTTGTCATGTATTAATGTTTTCTTTTAATCACTGCACATATTATATACCCCCCCCCCGGCCGCCAAAAAAAATAAAAAAACAAAAACAAAAAAAAAATAAAAAACCAAACAAACAAACAAAGTACAAGTGTGTGTTTTAAAAGTGTTTTCTCCTCTCTGAATGCATTTATTTTTCAATTATGATGGCGGGGCTGAAATGGATTTCATCTACCATTTCCCCACAAGATACACAGACTCACTGTAACTGCAGGCAGGTGTAAACAATTTTAGTGTGCTTTATATTTTATGTTATGAACAAAATTATGAATTTTGTGTTTGATAAATGTTTGACACAAATGTCTTCAAACCCACCTGCTTTCACTCTACAGACAGAAGCATTGTCCTCTACACATTGTCCTGACTCCTCCTGGCTTCTGGTTGTGCGTGCGTCCTTGGATGGTGTTTTGCTGATGGCTGTTTTCCTCATGCTCTGCTACATTAGTAAGACAAGGAGGAACTTTGGACTGAACACCAGAGAAAATGACACAAACATGGAGGTGAGTTTGTGTCACTTGTTTTCTGTCTGTTGTTGCAGGTCTCAGTGAGTGTTGCTGATTCATGCTGTCAGTGTGACTTTCTCAGTGACATTTAGTGAAAAGAGGGGATTATCAAAGTTCTTTAACCATACCGTCTTCACCACCAGAGGGAAGTGAAGATAAGATGAACAATTTTTATAACAGACAGAAAGCTTTTCTAATAATTCTATCTCTGGAAAAAAAAAAAAAAAGGTTGTGCTTCTTATTTTTAAAGTTCAGTTTGCATGAAACTGCGATTTTTCATGAGCTTATTGAAAATCTGTTTTGCATCTCAGTTTTTTTTTGTTTTTGCCTGTCCCTTTCGACACTGTAGCAATCAGAATTGCTGTCTGAAGGCCAAGAAAAATGTCCAACAGATTTATTTTTCCAAGTGGAGCTTCATGGCTTTGCCATACTGTTCAACTTGATGTTACCTGATTTTTCCACTGTATCATAATTAATGATTAATGGTCATGAGAATTTGCATAATTAAAATTAAGGAACTGACCTCCCAGCCTATTGTTCCTTCAGTGGGCTTTTTTTCAGTCATGTACAATGTACTGTTTATAAGGTTGGGGAAACCTGCAGTCAGCTGAGACTGAAGAAGTCACTTGGATGAGTGACGAAATGTTTCTCCCACAAAACGCTACGTCCAGATGAACAGAATCAACTTTTTGGAGATTTACTTTCCTGGATGATTGAGAATGCATCAAGAAATTTCTTTGATGGGTTTCCTTTGTTTTTAGAACTTAACGATGGCTTTTTCTCTGCATTCTTCTGCATCTCCATGTTGTCTTTTCACAGCAAAACATGCCAAATGCCAGCACCACAACACAAATAAACTCCAAGCCTTTTATCTGCTTAATTGATAATGGCATAAAAAAGGGACTGCCCATGAAATAGCCTTTGAATACATTTTGCAATACTTTTGGTCCCTCTAAAAAATGTGGCACAGGTTAAGGAGCTGAAACTCCTAAACGTTTCATCTAATTATCACAGTAACATATTTGTTCCCATGTCCATTTTATAACTACAACTGGATTATGTTTCAGTAAACAGATCACAAAAACAAACCTTGTGTCAGTTTCCAAGTATATATGGACCTATCTGTAGATATAGATCAATCTTAGCTTATAAATAATGTGTAGAAACAGAAAGAAACAGAAATCTTCAAATAAATATTTAAAGGGCATTTTCTGTGATTACTGCCTTGTTTAGATAAAACAACATAACTCTTTGATACTCCTTTGACTCATAGAAATGATCATGTTTACTTCTGGGTTCTGACTTCTTGCAAAGTTTACGGTCCCCAACAGCCCCACTGCACCTGAACACCTCATTTTCTCATGCTAAGGAGTAGTAGGATGCTGAGGTATCCAGTATTTTAATAATCTTGTGATAAGAACTAGTTTTTATGGAGTAAATTGTCTTTTTTTTTTTTCATGCTGCTTTTCTGCTGAAGAAACTTCTCATCTGGAATGCAGAGACTAATGAAAGAAACACAAGGTTTCTCAAAGCTGACAGCAAAATCTAAAATGTAACTCATAAGATGTGCCTCTGAGTTCTAACATTACAATATCAGAAATGACATCATCATGCAAAGAAAATTTTAGTTAGCTGCAAGATCTTGTAACTTGACAAAAACAGTAAAGAGGTAGAACGCAGGAGTCCATAAAAAACAGAGTTAAAGATACAGTTGTTTCCTCATCTTTTCTCTGACATTCTGCAGTCATGAAGTTACAGGTAGAGTGATTTTATTGGCTGAGTGGCGCTCAGCTTTTAAAGACTCCTTGCAATACGTAAAAGGTGTCTGCTTGTAATTTCTGTAATTCCATCTTTTGCAGTACAGCAACACAAACAGTCATACAGGATGGTTGAAGTCTACTTACTTGTTTGTTGGAGAGAGAGCTGCAAGCTTTGTGTCACTGTCTGATTGATTTAATGATCAGCTGGAAGAACAAACAACAGCCTGAATATTTCTAATGAAAAAATATCTCCAGCTCACTGTTCAACATGTCTGTTAAGACTCATAACTCACACAATATACAGAGTGTTTAATCATTAGTCCCAGTCACACTCAGCTTTACAAATAAACACTACACACAAAACAAGTAAATTTCTTTAAGAGAAATAGGAATACACACTGCTGTTGTCTGTTCTTCTTTCAGTTGGTAGCTTTTTATCCTCTTTAACACGTCGACTCTGGCAGACGGTTGTGTTTGGCTTCAGTTTTAAAACACAATAACATAATGTGCACACAGGATTCATTCATGTCTTTCTTTGTTTATGGTTCATTTTTTTCTTTCACTTTTATTTTGAGGTAAACGTCCAACACTCAGAATAACTTGTATCAGCTGACAAAACTGTGCACAGTTTTATTTGAGTGTCAGAGTCTCATCAGTTATTTTGTTTTAAAGGTCTGAGTTTCTCTGCTAAGGCTGCCGACCCCGTGATCTCAGACAAAATAAAAAATAAACTTGTAAGAGTTGGCTTGATTTGTACAAAGTGAAATAACTGAAAATGGACAGAAGCAAGGACACCGATGGTTACACCCTTGTGCAATAAAGATGATGTACGTTGTATCACATGAAACAATAAGATGACTGATCAATTTGTTACACTGACTCATCTGTCGGTTATTTTGCTTATTCTCATGTTCCTCGTCGTGTCATGTCTTGTCTCCTTGTTCCCTCTGTCTCCCCGGTCAGTCAGGTCTCTGTGTTATACTTCCTATTTAACTTTGACGGTCCCTTGTCTCATGTCAATGTACCTAGTTTTGCCTCCTTTGTCTTGTTATGTCTAATTAATCCCATCTGTGTTCCCCTCCTGTCTCCCATTCCCTAATTACTCCAGTGTGCATATAAACCCTGTGTTTTCTTTGCTGTATGTCCTACAGTACTCTTACTGTGCTGTTGGTTTCCCTGTGTGGTCCTGGTTTAGTTTTTGGTTTGCTTTTCGTGAAGTTTACTTTATTATGAAAAGTTTGTTGAGCATTAAAGCTACGTTTTGAGTTTATTCCTCTGAGTGTTCTGTGTTTGGGTCCTACACCCTACCTGCCACACAGCACTGACTGTGACATTTTTTGTTTTAATACATAGGATAAAGAGTGTGGACAGAGACAGAGGTTCATTTATTCTGGCACCTGGACACCAAATGAGTAATGACCCTGTTTCCATACCCAGCTAAAGTGCTAACAGAATGAAGGATACATGTTTATATCTAAATGAAATCTATTATAACAAAATAAAATAATTGACTAATGCAAGATTTCTTAGGTAGAATTTACAGAAGTCTTTTTTGCAAAGAAGTATGAGTGAAAAGGTTTTTTTTTCTTACATATAATTTTCACAGGAAGTATAAGTAGTCACGACAGTAGGAGTGCTTGTTTAAATGTATGTGAGAGGAGAAAGCAGAGTTTATACATTTACCTGCAAATAAATTGAGCAAATTAAAATGAAAAGTCCTTCAGAATGGAATTGTAGAATAATAATTAACTAAGACAACAACTGAGCAAAAGTGGAAACAGCAAAGTAAAAACATTGACTGTATTCTTTTCTTATGAGATCAAAATCTGTCATGGTCAAAAGGCAGACTGGACTCAGTAAAGCAGGTTTAGAGAGTTTATTTACAGTGCCCTCAGAAGTATTTACAGGCTTTGCAAGTAGGGGATGATTCACTGCCTCTATTTAAAAAGAGCCTTAAGGGAAGTCGATCCATTAGTAAATCCAGATTCTCCTCCACGGCTTTCTTTCACACACAAACACTCTTGCTGCAGAACATCCTGGCTACTGCATGGGGAGATGACAGATTAGCAACCTTTGGAGAAACCATGGGAAAACACACTTCCTGTCTTCTTCTAATGTTAAGCACCTGCCTTTAATATCATATACTGTACTTAAGGAACAAAAAATGACAAACACTTCATTTATACATTTATACAAAGGCAACCTATGGAAACATACTAGTTCATCCTTGATAGAGAAATCAGTTTCCCTGAAACATTTGTGCAAATGAACATTGTTTAGAAGATGAATGAAACGAGTTTTTCAGGTGACACAGCAGTCCCACACTGATAAATGAATTTCATTATGAAAATGCCAAATATCGTTGTGTAAAATGTCTAACGAATTCAAGACCACTATATAAATGACAATTATGTGACAACTGTAAGTCGATGAAGCAACATGTGTCTCTTTGCTCCTCTGTAATCTGTGTTCACTGATAAACAACAGCAAACAATGTAAAACCTATTAATAAATTAGTAACAAAACAGTGTAGAAGGTAAGTAGAGGCTTTACACACCATCAGCAGGCCTTATGCTTCTAAATGTGTAACTTCACGGCCCTCTGAGCCATCGTCTGCCTGTTTTCAACAGAGAAAAGTCACAGACTCAATGCAACCTGATCCAAAACCTGATTATATATTATACCTGATTATATTATTATATTATATTATTATATATATATTTATTGTTAACCTAAGTCAGTGATCATTTGAAGTATTTCCCAGAATCTGTCAGTCTTTGCATGATAAATACTGGGGACCTGAGTAGCTTCGCAGAACTTATCTTACCAGTCACACCTGTTTCAGCAGCTCTCCTCTAGATCTGTGCATGTGGAATATAGCTGGATATAGTATAGTAGTCTACTACTCAAAAGAGTGGATGTTAGAGTTTTTCTAAATTGCTGAAAAAATAAACTCCAGTTTTTTAAGCCAAATTCTCAGTGTCTTTAACTTAGTTTTTGAATCAAGCACTCTTAGGGCCAAACCTTTTAACACTGTTAATGTACTTAGACACAATTTGCCAAACTCATACAAATCCTTAACACATTCTCAGTCACTAAACATGGTGTGTAGCACGGTTTGTTTGCATATCTGTAAGCCAAAATTATTTTAACATTTTTATAAATCTTTTAAAAATCAGATTGAAGAACTTGAATGATAATTGGTGCACTGGTCTGGTTGATTTTACCAAGCTATCATTTTAATAAAAATAAAACAATTTTCCTTGACAAGTAACATGAAAAGGTTATCTAATTGTGAGGGAGATCTCCTTGAGTGAATTTTAAGTATCAGCAAGTTTTATTCAGTGTAATCAGTAAAGTGTAAGAAAATACTTCACACCAATAGTTGAAGAGGAACTGTTGTTTCATCTGCATCTGATGCGGTCTCTTCTCTTACTCTGTAGAGTAAGCAAAAGTAAAGTAAAAGAAAAAAATAAACATAAAGCAATGACAAAAATCAGAAAAAAAGGTTTTTAAAAATTTAGTTTGGTTTTAAAAATGAAAGGAAACACTAACTTACCCTTTGTTAATGAAGAATCTAGGGTAAATTATTTCACCTATTAGGACCATCAATCCAGCAAGTATTATAACTGCAATCTGTCCACCTGCCAAAGCAGTTTTAACTTTCTCCCAGTACTTCTCCTTTGAATTTTTGGCTCCTGCAAAATGACCAAAACTGAACTTTAGATTATTCTTTTGATCAAGAAAGTTTTATGTTGTTTTTTAAAACTACTAACAAATATAAAATAGTTTCTGAGCACAAACTCTCTCTTGCTACAGTGTACCAGGCTATACAACACAACGTTCAGTCATAAACTGTGAAAGGCTGCAGAAGGTAGACTAAACAAAACCTTAAGAAAAGAGAAACACAGAGGGACCACAACACTCTAACGTTGGAACTAATTTTGAGCCAGGACCAAAAAAGAAGAACAACAGTAAATTAACTTTGTAAGCAAATTGTTTGTAGAGCAAATGTTTTTGTAACATTCTGTAACACAAAAAGAAAATGATAATCAGAAAAATAATGGCCTTCTCTGGATCTGAACTCCATAAAATTTAGTCAGTCTCACAGTGATAATAATACCTCAAAAAAAAATCTGGATTCTATAACTCACCAGTGACGTTGAGTCGACATCTTCCAACACTGAAGCCATAATCAGTGTTGACCTCACACAGGTACAGACCCGAGTCATCAGTCCTGAGTCTGGACAGTTGAAGTCTGATTCGTCCTTCTCTGAGGGCGTCTTTGTCACTCTGGACTCGTCCTGAAAACTTTTCATCCTGAGACTCTGACACCTCAACACCTTCATGAACCAGATACAGGACTGAGAGTTTATCACTGATAAAAAGTTCACAGAGGATGTTGAGAGTTTTGTAGGATCTGTCAGGTTTGGTGGTGAACGTCCACTCCAGTGTGATGTTGTGGTTCTCCTCTGCCTGATAGCAGGTCTGTGTCACATTGACTACAAATGATCCTGTTGAGGAGACAGAGAGGGAAAGAGAGGAGCAGACACACTGAGAACTGGAACAAATCTGTTGTTGAGCTTTATTTGGAGTTCATACAGTGAAGCTGTAAACTAACCAGAGACACATGAGGTGAGGATGATGAGCAGCATGATCCTGCAGATCATCTTCTCCCTGTGAGAGGAGACAGAGGTGAAGAGTCATCAACACATGAGGTCAAAGGTCAGTCAGTACAGCTAGAAGAAGGAAAATCTACAGTCTGACTTCATTCGCTCATCACAGCATCTATGAAGAGACATAATGAGGAACTGCAAAAATATCAAAGAAGGCTTGAAGTCTTTTAGAAACATGTTGTAGTTACAGAGTTTGTCCACCAGAGGGAAACGGTGATTTTTTTTTTGTATGTGTTGGAAGGCTTTTCTTTTCAAACAGAAACACATACACACACACACACATCCAAATCCACATGCCTACACACACATAAAAAGACACATTCCCAGCTATAGACATATAGTCAGAGTCAGCATATGTATCTCGCTTCTGTACATAGCGAGAGGAAGAGGAAGAAGTATACATTTATGTACAGTTAACTAGGTGGGATACATGTAACCCGTGACATTGGAGTTTATATATTTCTTTAAAAGTAAAATGATAATAAGATTTATTGTCTGTTTCCTGAGTTTTTTATTTATGGTTCTTTGTTCCTTTCTATTTATGTTGGCTCCCTTCGTGTCCAGTCTGTCCGAATTTTGTCTCTGTGGCTGTCTGATTGAAGTTAATATGTTTGTACTACTTGCTCTATGTGTTGTCTCTCTTCCTGTCAATATGTTCATCTGTTTCATCGTTTTCTCTTCCCACTCTCTGTGTTAATAGCTTACTGTTTTATTTTGATAGCCCTTTGTCTCATGGAATATGGTTGGTTTGCCTCCCCCTGTCTCATCATGTTTAATTTGTTCATGCTCTGTTTCCCAGCTGTCTCCACTCCCCTAAATCTCCCTCCTGTCTAAATATTGTGCCAGTGTTGCTTTGTCCTTTTTCTGTCCATCTTATGTCCCCAGTGTTATAAAGCTTCTTGTGCCTTTCACAGTTTTGTTTGTGGAAGTTGTGGATTTTGGTTCTTTTTGTATTTCATGCTTAAAATTATCTCCAAGAACATAAAACTGTCTCCAAGTGTCTTCATTTGGGTCCTCCACATCAAGACTTGGTCAGATCATCCCAGAAACTATGACACCCCTTTGTTTCATACAAATCATTAAACAGAGCAATGAATAAAACAGAGTCTTTGAAAAATAACCGGACATTAACTTGTATTTAGTTAGATTTTTAGTTCTGGGCACTGAGTGTTTACAGAGTTTATGGTGACCAGCTCAACTGAGAGCTGCTCCCCAGTCAGTTCCTTCATGCTAACGTGTTGGTGTTTTGTATTGTAAACAAAGTCTTCAGACGGTACAGTTGTTATAATAACCTTGTGATTTGTTAATGGAGTAAAAAAAAAAAATCATGCCACTTTTCTGCTGCAGAAGTTTCATTTCAGGGATGCAGAGACTGACAAAAGGAAACACAAGTTTTCTCCATTGGTGACAGCAAAATATAAAGTGTAACTCATAAAATGTGCCTCTGAGTTCTCACATTACAGTGAAATCAGAAATGACATAATCACTTGTTCAGCTTTGTATAAAATAACAGTAAAAAGACAAGAGAAAAGGAGTAGGACTATCTTTCTGAAATCAATCAAAGCCAACAGTCTGGATTGAACATTAACATTATCTGGTACAATTATTAAATAAAAATATCACAGCTAATGATAATTCGGCCATATATTTTATTTTTAAAAACACTCAGACCATTTACAGTTTACTTAAAAATGCAAAGCAACACATGCATGCAGTAAGCCATAAAAACAGTTAAAATACTTACTGTTGTTATTTCTTCTTTTAACTGGCAGACATGAAGCTAGAGACGGAGGGGTTTTCATTTTGATTTAAAACTCGTAGAAACCCAGTCACCTTCTCTGTGGCACGTCCCTCCTCTTAGTGATTCCAGGAAGTCCCAGTCACTGGCATGCCAGGGCTTTCTCGGTATTCAAGTGAGAAGATAGGTCATGTCCTCTGACAGGGCAGCTAGAAGTGTTTACCAAACAACTTTTATATAGTAATACCATAGACTGTGTCTGAAATGTTAGAGCTGACTTTAACTCTGTGGATGGCCCATTTTTATAATGGAGAAAATATAAGAAAGATCAAATACATACTGCTATTGTCTCTTCTTACTTAGTTGGCAGATGACTGACTTTCTTCATCCAGCTGTTTCATGGCAGCAACGATGACCAATAATATGTGCACAAACTCTCTGTCTGAGCGTTTGTGGTGGATGAATGAATGAATAGTTTCCAACTGTTTTCTGTTTGGTATTAGGGTTTCTGTTAAAAGTGGGGGTTAACTAACCTCTACCAGCATGGTTGTGAACCATGCTGGTACATCTTTGTAAACAGCATAAGGTGCATCAGCTCAGTGAGTAGTGACTAAGAGCACTCCAACTACTGTTCTCTCGCTGGGAAATCCTACAAAGAAAGTCATCATCTCCAATGTTCCACCCTTCATCCTGAACACATTTTTGACATAAGAGTTATCAGACAGCTCCTGTTCTCCTTACATGATCCTCCTTGGTCGCAAGTCTCCTCACCTAATAATAATAACGGATTGGATTTATATAGCGCTTTTCAAGGCACCCAAAGCACTTTACACCTGCCACTATTCATTCACTCTCACGTTCACACACTGGTGGAGGCAAGCTACCTGGGGCAGACTGACAGAAGCGAGGCTGCCATATCGTGCTATCGGCCCCTCTGGCCAACACCAGTAGGCGGTAGGGTAGGGTAAAGTGTCTTGCCCAAGGACACAACGACCAGGACAGAGAGCACGGGGATCAAACTGGCAACCTTCCGGTTACAGATGCGCTTCCCAACCCCCTGAGCCACGGTCACCCTAAAACATATCGTCTGCTTTAGAAGATGGGTTTTAATGATTTTCAAAGGGAATGGTGAGATCTTAAATGTGGTTATTAAATTTAGGAATAATAGTTTTGACACTGTTAATACAACATCTGAACACATGAAATTTGTTGGTTGGAGGATGGAGTGGAATCTCACTCCCTTGTGTCCCGTAAGACTGAGGGAGAGCAGGTTTTCTGGTGTCACAGTATGGCCCAACTGCCATGCTCCCCTGCCTTGGCAGTAGTACCATTCCTGTTCAGGTTGTAGAAGGTAAGAGTCGTGAGAGCCAGGTCTCCTGAAACTCCATATGCAACTCCTGTTTCCAAATGTAATCCATACAACTTGCCATAGTAATGGCTGTCAATCCCATTCGAAGTACCATTATCTCTTTCAAAGGATCAACCCTAGATGTTCCCATGATATGCACACTATGCACCTGCAAATGTACATTTTGCAAATGCAGGTAGGTCACTGAACCATAACTATCTTCACAGGCATCTGAAAAGTGGTGTAATTGTGCTATGATAACATCACCAAAGTCTGATGGTTTGAGACACCTGACAACTTGGGACTGCTCTGATGAAACGCCTCCAAACAATTTCTCCATTCATCTACAGGTGATAAGGTTATCGAATCATCACAACTTTTTGTACATCCTTTTCAAGACCCACAACACTCTTTCCAGAGGAAGCAACTCACGGTCCAGATCCATGCTGATTACTTATCCATTTTGTCAGTTTAAACCCACCTTTAGACCAAATGGAAACACGGTCTTGATATGTCTGTGAAGGTTCTCAGTCATCCAGGTCATCGTAGTCAAAGGAGCTTGCAAAGAAAAGCGTCTGGACTTCTTTAAGTTACTTGAAGACATTTCACCTCTCATCCAAGAAGCTTCTTCAGTTCTAGGGTCAAATGGTGGAGAGTCCCAGATATAAACCTAGTGGGAGTATCCCCCCACAGAGGGACAAAAGGACCCCCTGATGATCCTCTAATCGCCTGAGCCAAGGTGTGAAACTGGGTGTGGGTCCCAATCAGCCAGAGTTTCGGGTGTGTTCATTGTGAAACCTGGCCCCACCTTATCATGCGAATTCCTGAGGTCAGATGGCCCAGGATGTGAGTGGGCGTTAAGGCGTCTGGGACGGGATCTCAAAACTGGATTATAGATGGCAGAGAGTTGGTGTCGTAAACCCCCGCCTCTGTTCAATGATGGTCGCTCACAGTGGACATAGATGGCTTCTTTCACTCCTCTTTCAAACCATCTGTCCTCTCTGTCCAAAATGTGAACATTGGCATCCTCGAAAGAGTGTCCTTTATCCTTAAGATGCAGATGGACTGCTGAGTCTTGTCCTGTGGAGGTGGCTCTTCTGTGTTGTGCCATGCGCTTGTGAAGTGGCTGTTTGGTCTCTCCAATGTAGAGGTCTGGGCATTCCTCGCTGCACTGTACAGCATACACCACATTGTTAAGTCTGTGTTTTGGCGTTTTGTCTTTTGGGTGAACCAGTTTTTGTCTGAGCGTGTTGCTGGGTCTGAAATGCACCGGGATGTCATGCTTGGAGAAAACTCTCCTAAGTTTTTCTGATACACCGGCTACATAGGGGATGACAATGTTGTTGCGTCTGTCCTTCTTACCCTCCCTCGCTGGTGTCTGGTCTTCTTTTCTGTGCCTCTTTGCTGACTTTAAGAACGCCCATTTAGGATAGCCGCACGTTTTGAGTGCTTCCTTTACATGTGTGTGTTCCTTCTTTTTTCCTTCAGGCTTAGAGGGAACATGTTCTGCCCGGTGGTGTAGGGTCCTAATTACTCCAAGTTTGTGTTCCAAAGGGTGATGGGAGTCAAAGAGGAGGTACTGGTCCGTGTGTGTGGGCTTCCGGTAAACTTCGATGTTGAGTTTGCCGTTCTCTTCAATGTGCACAGCGCAGTCCAGGAAAGGCAAACAGTTGTCCTTTGTGTCTTCCCTGGTGAACTTGATGTTTTTATCCACAGCGTTAATGTGCGCAGTGAAGGATTCCACTTCTTGTGTCTTGATTTTGACCCAGGTGTCGTCCACATATCTGTACCAGTGGCTGGGTACTCTTCCTTTGAAAGAGCCTTCCTTTCCACTTCCTCCATGTAAAGGTTGGCTACAATAGGTGACACGGGGGAGCCCATGGCACAGCCATGTTTTTGTCTGTAAAAGCCTTCGTTGTATTTGAAATATGTAGTGGTGAGGCAGAGGTCTAACAGTGTGCAAATCTGATCGGGTGTGAAGTTGGTCCTGTCCTCCAAGGAGCTGTCTTCTTGTAGTCGTTTTCTGACAGTCTCCACGGCCTCCGTGGTGGGTATGGAAGTGAAGAGAGAGACTACATCAAAGGACACCATGGTTTCATCTGGATCCAGGGTAAGTTTCTGGACCTTGTCAGTGAAGTCGGTGGAGTTCTTGATGTGGTGTGGGGTGTTCCCCACAAGAGGAGCAAGGTCTTGATACAGCATAACTGCGTCCATTTAACTGGCTGCTGATATGAGACAGTCGTCCACATTTAAAAGCAATAACATATTTTATGAAGAGTCAACTGATGAAACAAGCCCTTATCTTCTGCACACTGTCTCAAGGCAAAGTTAGCAACACTGCACCAAAGCACATGTGCATTCACATTCTGAAGGTACAGGTCACCATTTGGTGAGCACAAGAAACGTAACAAATCAACATCTTCTGATACCATAACCTGATGATACATTGATTCTACGTATCATGCTTCACAGTCAAACACAACACAAATCTTACCCTTCTGAGGGTGATACACATCAAAGTGTGGAGTAAATCCTGATCTCCCATCACTATGTGTGAGTTCTTCTAAAGGCACTTCTGCAAATGCTTTGGAAATTATGTCATTCATAAGGTCTGTGTACTGTTGTTGAAATAAAGGATCTTTCTTAACCCTGCTCTTTAGGTTTTGAGTACGTTGCTCAACAATCTTTTGATTCTTTCACATATTTTGCTGACTCCTGTTCAGTGGCAATGCAACCTGATAGTGACTTTTTACAAGAGTTATTGAATCTGTGACCACCTTCATAAAATGTTGGTTTTCTCTGGACAAAGCAAGTTGTTCATCATGACTACGTTCAGGAACAGTATTTCCTGAACAGTATTTTTTCCCTTAATTTATGTTTCTTCACTCCTTTGTATGAATATGAAGCATTCATACAAATGAATGCTTCAAGTGTGTCAAATGACACACTTTGTATGAGAGACGTTTTCTACAATCCTTGCTGATGTGCCCAATACAGTACAGAGTACCAAAACAAAACCCACGTGCAGAGAACCCAAAGCAGAGGCTAAGGAAAGGTTTTAACAGCATTTTATTAATCAGGATAAGAATAACATTTACTATGGCACTCGACTTAAGGCTTGATAAACGGGGCATGGGCTCTTGGCTTGTAGAGAGTAGGAAAAGCAGAGTGACAGGTCCAAGAAAGCAACAGGAGCACGCACTAGAAGAGAGGAGAGCGGTGTAAAAATGGTAGTCAGTGAGGTTTTCTGGAGAGAGTGGAGGCTATGAATTTCTTTGTCTTACTGTGCAGGTGGGAGATAGAACCGTTGAAGGAGAGGTGGTGTGGTTCAGGTGGGTTTGGTAGCGTGTGTCGGCTGTCCTGAGCGTCGAAGGTTCCGTGGTAATGTGAGGGCAGGAGGGCAGGCAGGTGAGGCAAGGAAATAATTCCAAAAAGCAGGCAGTTGAACCAGATTTCCAGGATGAGTTGTCAGCGCGGTGGAATATCTGGGAGCAAATAGGGTTGTTGATGAACTGGCGAGGAAGCAGTGTCAGCGAGGACCTTAAATCTCCAGCCAAATTGCCTTCATCAGCTCCAGGTGAGGGAGGCTGTAGGCCCTGTTCATGGGCAGATACCAGGGAAGCTCAGAAATCCAGTGGAATTTGCAGCTACACACCCAGACCATGACAAAAAAAACTGCTTTGTTCTAGACCTCAAAGTAGCTAGTTTTACACTATTATTTGAGACTGAAGATGGATGGATACTTCCAAATATTTGATCTGCTAGAATCTTTTCTTGTCTCTCTACAAATTGAACATTGTCACTGATTGTGAATGTTTGATTGAATCTCTCTGTTTCACTGGCTGTAGTCCTCCACTGGTCCCTTATAGCAACTTATTAATTATTGTAACATATTAGCTGGTGTATCCAAATCATATAAGTACTGCACTTCATTCATAGTGTTACAGCGTCCTCTAAGAAATAAACAGCAATCCTGAAGTGGCAATCTCTGATTTAACTGGGGCCCATGACAATGCCTTTTCCTTGTAGGCAGCTGCAATAATTTCCAAAGTGTTCCTGCAGCAAAGCCTTAGCTTGAGCATAACCTTTCACTGTAGGGCTGGGTGTCATCACTGATTTCTAGAATCGATTCGATTGTCATTCACAATTCGATTCGATTTGAATTGAAGAAAGAAACAAAAAAGCAGACTTTCAGCTCGAAGTTTTCAGTACAGCAGTTCATGCAATGCTCAGGTGAAGACTGAAGGTTTGCTCTCAGTATAAGTAGAGGCAAGCTGATAAACAGATGATGAACAAGTAGAGCAGAGCAATTCCTAGACTGCTCAGTTGACATGAACTCTTGATGAATGAAATGTCTTCCCTTAAAGTCGAAGGTCACCACCTTCTGCACTTTGCCAGCTTTAACTGTTGCACATGGAGCTTTAGCGTGTTTATTGTGAAGCTCAAACTTTCCAGCAGTAAAATTATTATCTGATGCATATAGATGTATGATCTATGTATAACCTTTAACAATTCTCATCTTTGATTATCACCATTAATTCAACATTAATTAATGCTTACAACATAAAACAAAACAAAGGTGTTTTTGCAAACTAGTCTGTGCAGTCAAAGCAGTTGTAGGAAACCTTACAACTGCTTTAGTGAGTGTTGACAAACCTGGGAGTCAACACTCACTAAAATGGCAGCTCAAGTGTTTCTGTAATCTTAGAACCCGCAACCCAAATATGTTTACCAAACGGGGAAGTTGTCTCCGTCCTGGTTTCCGTCTTTGATAAAGAGAAAAGAAGCAGCATGAGCAGAAATGACTCTGCAGACTTTCATTAGTTTCAATAGAAAGTGAGAAACTTTGGATTTGACCAGTGCTGTCAGTGATGTTTCCGAGTGTAAACCTCAAAGTTTTGGTGCGGTAAATAGTTTATCTGGCACTCTGTAGAAGCTGGACCACTTGTTACACAGTGAGCCATCAGTGAGTGTGTGAGGAGCTGTATTTAATGGGCTATACCTTGTTGTTAGAGACATTACACTTTTCTTTATGTTACTTCTGCAAATGCTCAGTCTGTTTTGTTGCAGCCTCGCTGAAGAAGACGGTGTGAGTTCATAGTATGAGCTTCGATAAATTTGTCCATACCCGACCTCAGTCAGATGCATCATGATGCTGATCAAAAGCCGGAATGATTCTATATACTACTGATTATTTTTCACTTACTGTATGTGAATGTTTGTGCACATGAGAGATAGACCAACACGTCCTCACTCCCAACTCGTCAAACGTGTGACGCATGGTCAGGCTCCCTCTGCTTCACTTATCGACGTGCAGGGTCCTCTTATTGAATACCATAGAGCTCCCTAAACGTTGCTTATTGCCGACAAGAGATTTCCGCGGAAGAGCCTGTTGTCCGTATATTTATATATTTCCAAAATCACATTGTAGTGACGTATACTGAACACAATATATTATATAATATAAGCAACTACCTGAGAAACAGCAGATACAGCAGATAAATTAATTATAGGCTATTACTTTTGTATCGTTTATTGCATTTATGGAGGGAGTGGTGTATGCTGGGTAATGGCACAGCTGGGTGACTTTATTCACCCGCTTCGGCTGTCATCAGTCCATCAGGCGTTATTAGCACAAATCAGTCCCATAGATATGGGCCATCTCCTGCTAGATTGTTCAGAAGGTTGTTATCATCCATCCAGATGGAGGATCACTAACAGGAGCGTGGGAAGACTCCAGAATCCACTCTGGCTTGAATCCGGTGAGTACAGCAGTGTGTACAGGTAAGACCATTTAAACGGACAGCATTTATAGAATGACTATTAAAAGTCAGCGAGTGTCAATAATGTTAATGTGGTTATGTTAGTAATACACAGAGTGCTAATATAACAGCTTTAAGATGCATTTGTAGATATTATTACGTGTTTTACCGTCTTTATGGTGCTAGCTTAAAGTTACGGTGTAAACGTTAGCTTATATTAGTAAAGCTGTTACTGTTTAAACGATGTTAGCACAGAAATATTAGCTTCTGTCATGACTGATGAAGTTACTAGTTAATAAAGTTTCCAGTAAAGTGTTTAATCGCAGCCACAGATTGACAGCAAATATCTCGATTAGCTTCAATGCATCTATAATAAATATGTGCAAGTTTCAGTGCTTCGTTTAAACTGTATGATACTTATACTGACCCAGGGTCAGTGTAAAATACAATCCTAGCTGTGTGAACAAAGCCTGGTTCCTTTAATCCTGCATGACAAACCTCAGGATGCAGGTTATTATTACTCTTTCCTGCTGGCACACCTGTCACACCTGAGAGTCAGCTAGAAACTTACAGTGACGTGGACATCATGCAAAGACTGCCAGACTCTGTAATACTGCAAATGATCAGTGACTCAGGTTAACACTAAACTTTAAACAGTACCTCTGTGTCTCTGTGTGCTGAACATCTAGAATCAGATTCCTCCCAAAGGGTGAACTAGTGTGTTTCCATAGATTACCTCTGTATGAATGTACTTCTTAAAGGAAGGCAAGTGTTTGTCCTGTTTTGTTCCTCAGGTACAGTACGTAATAAATCTGTTGAGTCAAATTATTGGTGATGTGATTCCACTTCATCCTAAAATATGTATTTTAAATATATACCCGAATAATTTTGTACCTGCTGCAAACAATAGAGCTCTGTTAATGATTGGATTTTTGGAAGCCAAGCGCTGTATTGCTATGTGTTGGAAAAATCAAAAAATATGTGGACTATCTTAATATTATTATTATTACTATTACTTTGTTTTTATTTTTTTATTTTCACGGTGCACCATGTAAAACCAGTTAAAACCAATAAATAAATGTTAATAAAAAAAGAATTTAAAAAAATGCTGAGTTATGCACTTTTAATGAATTGGTCGTACCCATTTTAAAACTAAATTTAAAACCAACATTTATTTTTTCTTTGTACATTTGTAACAGTTAAAGCTCTCTAAGTGCAGCCTGCAGGCTGATGGTGGCCCTCGACTGTAACCAGAGACACTTCATTGATCAACAGTTCAAGTTAAACTGTGACTCAGACTCAGAGCAGAACAGCATTTCTATTAAAACTCTTCTGTTGCAGCAGTTAGAGCAGACTCGCCCTTCCTCACACTGACAAACACAGCTCCTGTCAGCTCACACCTCACTGATGGCTGACTACAAAACTACAAACCAACACAAAAATGAAAATCAGCAACATAAACCAGCATCATGTGAACACACACATAAAAAAAAAACACTTAAAGTTACTTAGTTTGTGTGAGTTTTTTTTTTCATCCTCTAAAACCTTTAATCCCACACTGGCTCCTTCAACAACATCCTTTCTCAGCATGACCCATTTTATTAGTGAAACTGTCTCCTCTCTCACACAAGGAGAAACTTGTTTGACTTGTTCTTTTTTTTTTTTTTTTTTTTTTTTTTTTTGTTTCACACATGGTACAGCAGTAATGCATTCCCATACACAACCTTCCTTTCAATTAAAGTAACACTGTTTCCATGCATGAAAAGGAGCAGGAAGAAGAATAAATTCTGCTTGCAGAGACGTCTCATCGTTGTTTCCTTAAACGTACGTTTGCTTTACTCGTGAAAGCGTGGGCACTGCTGTTCAGCTGAGCTAACAATAGAGAAACGAGGAAGTGGCATTCTATTCTCATCAGTAACCCGCGTCGTTTTTTTTTTTTTGAGGGGGGCTTCCTTCCGCGTTTGGAGCCATGTGCAACTTGACGTAAAGTCTGAGCTCTGGATGAGCAGGAATGTGGATTCTACCAAAGATATCCGGAGAAAACAAAGTTTTTTGGTTTTTTTTTTAGTTGAGAATGCGCTGCTTCTGCGTCCGAAACTGGAAAGAAAGACACGGCAGTGAGTACATTTGTACAAAAACCTCCCGCATCATACAGTGTTATGAAGACTCCTGATTTTCCTGACATTTGTGTGCTTTAAATGAAATATTATAAAAACAGCGCCCTCCTCTTAAGATCATAAACATGTCAGGCATGCTTGTTCACTGTATTTAGTTTTGAGTCGGGCTGCTGCATAAATACACAACATTCAGCAGTCTTAAATCCACATTAGACTTCACTCTGCTGTGCATTTATTTGCATTTGCAGTTACTATTAAAAAAAAAAGAAAAAAGAAACTGGATGTAATTTATCGTGTTTCTCCAAAGGATACACCTGTCAGAATGAATTTATCAGATAACAGCTGATAATCTGAGCTGCAGTACATAATATAATGCTTGATTATCTACTGGAGCTGTGATATGAATTAATTGTCTCCGTTAATAAATGTTGTAAATAATGATGTAGTTAAATGTTCTCGTTCTGCGGTTTCACTCTTTAGGGCTCAATGAAGAATGCCAGGCTGCACAGCTCTCTTCCTCTCAGCATTAACAGCGACTCTCTTCTGTGCTGTAGTCGGTGAGTAGCTGCTAATGTTTCTGTTTCTAATATATATATTAAAAGAACGGTATTTAATACAGTAATTACACAGAATTTGAAAGGTTTGCTTCTACAGAAAATATGAGATGTGATATCACAACTGTGCATTTTGTATTTTATGTCAACAGAAATATTTTTATACTTCTAAGAATAATTAGAAGAATTCTTATATTATTTCATTTATTTATTACAGAGGATTTATTCTTGCACCATTCTTCATGTTTAAAATAAATTATTACAGCTTGAGTAGCGAAAGTAGAACAATTCTGACTTTCAGCTCTTTATTTGTATTTTTTGACACTGGGTTTTTCTGTAAGCTACCATCCTGCTTTTCCCTTCTCCATGAGGCATCTTCTGGTGGTTCCGTTGTAGCTCCACACACACACACACACACACACACACACACACACACACACACACACACACACATATATATATATATATATATATATATATATATATGGAGAGAGAGAGAGAAATAAAGAAAGAAAGATTATGTTAAGCTTTTTGTGTTTCCAATTTTTTCTTCTTTTGGAATTGAATTTGTGTTAGACTGGGCCTCCCACTCACCTTGTAAAGATGAACCATTGCATATTTTTGAACACAGAAAACTAAAAACTTGTTTGTCTGAAGCAAGAAGTTGTGACTTTTCTCCATTTAGGCTTAATTTCTATGCTATTCTTAACCTAATAGCATTGTGTTCAATGAGTAGGTGGGTGGGGCTCACATTCGTATCAGCGTGTCAGAGATTTCCCTATCAGGGATGTCATGTCTTTCACACAGACTGAAGATTAGACAAAAAACCAAAAAACTTTCTAAGTTTAAATAACCAGTTTGCCTTAAGTTGTTCATTATTTGTTTCTTTACTCATTTTTTGAGTTCTTTCTGCATTTTTTTTTATAATTCCTCATTTACTCTGTGTCTGTTTCCTCTTGCAGGTCAGACTAAATTCACTATGAGTGCAGAACAGGAGGTCTATCATGCAGAAGGAACCAGTAACATCACGTTGACCTGGCTGCTCCATTTCGACACCAACAGGCCTCCTGACTTCCTACAAATAGAGCTAATAAATGTGGAAAAGAAGACACGGGTTTTCTTCTATAACAGCAAGACTGGCACTGAGGTGTATCCAGATGAGAACTACAGAGGACGACTGCAGTGTGATCCACAGCTCGCCAGGAAAGGACGGCTTGAATGTCTCTTAACTGATCTCAGGCTCAATGACACGGGGACGTATCACTGCATCGTTGTCCTTAACGAAGAAGTTAGTTCCAAAACATGTGACCTCAATGTTACAGGTAAGATCTCATCACTGTTGGTATCCTGGACAATAACTAAATAGTAAACAAATATTTAGTCTTGGATAATTAAGGGATACTAAATCAGTGTGTTTCTTTTCAGTAAGGGACATTTTTCTATCTATATCACTGTAAAAAATAAATAAATAAATGACAAAAAACAACAACAAAGAAAACAAATTTTTTTTAGTTCAGTTTGGTGACAATTGTAAATTGTACATTATCAAGTCATCCAGTGTTGGCTAAAACACAAAGTAGCGTGATACTGGGATTATATTGTTCAATAATATATTAGTGTAGCACGTTTAGTAGTCACATTACAGTTACAATTATGTCAATTCAAGTAAGGTGCAAACTTTATCAAGGACAGAGCCAATTGGAGATTACTGCACTAGCCAAGCTACTGCTGGCTCCACTTTCACTGCTCTGAGATCAGTTTCAGTCTGTGCTTACTGTGGAAACAGAGGTAACATTCGCAAGTACACAAGCACTTTCATTTATCTTTATAAAGCTGAGTATGTGTGATGTGAGTAACTTTTAATAACTTGTTTAACACATTAGTAATGAAAGCTTTGATGATAGAGAGGGATAACTCCTACCTTGTATGGTTAAATGGCTATATAGTAAAAGTGTAGTTTCACTCGCCCCGCCCACTTAAGATCAGTGGCCGTAAGATCAGTAACTTCCTCATCCATGTGTTTATGGACCTTGTTCTGTTTACTGGTGTGCAGTCATATTGGAACAGGAAGGGGCCATCCCCAAACTATTCCCACAAACTTGAGACCATTAAATTTTCCAAAATGTCTTGGTATGCTGAAGCATTAAAAGTCCCGTTCACTGCAACTAAGGGGCCGAGCACAATCTTGAAAAAACAACTCCACACCATAAGCTCCCCTCCACCAAACTTGACTCTTGGGCCAATGCAGTCAGACAAGTACCGTTCTCCGGACAACCCAGACTCGTCCATCAGATTGTCAAATGTATGCCATTAACAAGGCAGCTCTGAAGCTAAATGAGGGTCCAGCCTGGTAACAAGATGTAATGAACAAAGCGACCAGTTGGTGGTTTCGGAAAATTGTTTTCACAAAACGAGGAAATAGAGTAAAGCTCAAATTCACTTGGAGTTGTGTAACTCCAGTGCTTGCTCTGCACCAGCTTCTCCAAACCAAAATATTTTAAGCTACTAAACACTTCACCTTCATTACTTACACTTTCTTGCCCACAGAAGTTTGCATTTAATGATCCTGTCACTCATACTTGTCCAATATCTTTGCAGCTGCTGTTGAAAAAAAGAAGACAGAAACACTGAAACCAGAGAGCCGTGAGAGGATCAGTCTCTATTTAGCTCTGGGTTTGTTTGTAGTGGTGATTTTTGCACTTTCCCTGCATTACGGCGATTATGGGCGATCGTGGCTCAAGAGTTTGGAGTTCGCCTTGTAATCGGCCCCGGCTTGGACAGTCTCGGTCGTTGTGTCCTTGGGCAAGACACTTCACCTGTTGCCTACTGGTGGTGGTCAGAGGGCCCGGTGGCGCCAGTGTCCGGCAGCCTCGCCTCTGTCATTGCGCCCCAGGGTGGCTGTGGATACAATGTAGCTTCACCAGTGTGTGAATGGGTGGATGACTGGATGTGTAAAGCACTTTGGGGTCCTTAGGGACTAGTAAAGCGCTATAAAAATACAGGCCATTTATACAAATACAGGCCATTACATAATTTTAATGTGTTGTAAATAATTAATATAATTTGTATTTATGTAAAGTAGTAGCCTCATTACAGATCACTCCTGAGGTCACCTCTGACTGTAGTGAGGCTGCTTACTGTTTTTAAAATATTGTCACAATTCCTCAGAGCTGTACCACAGAGCAGTGCACACTTACATCATCCTTCACTCTCCCATATTTAACACAAATTGCACTTTTATTCCCAAGGTTTTTTGTTTTTTAATGACTTCAGTCCACCCTGATCAGTTGCATCCCATGTTGTCAGGTTTAGACTGAAGACACATGGAAAAGAGAAAAGTGAGGACCAATTAATTGGTCATTTCTTATTTAGTAATCAACAATTATTCATTTTGTAGGATTTCATATCAACAAATTCAGGAGAGTTTTTGTACTGAAGGAGTTAATAATATGCTTCTAATTAACTCTGGAGCTAATGGAGTTCCTTCAGTTTACATAGACGTGTTTTTGTATCAGCTTCTGTTTCCAAAGCATCTTCTTCTATGGAGCAGTTTAGACTCAACATGATCAAAAATAGTTTGTTGTTTGTCATTAATGCAAACTAGTGTTATAAAGTTCACCGATCAGTGTTTATCCATCACTGACCTTAAGAAGAATGCACTTTGTTCACAGCTGATGACAAAGACTTGATTGGAATCAGTAATTTGATGAATATTCTTTTCTTCTTTTTTCCCTCCTTCTACCTCATATTATTCAGTTTACATTAGTTTAAAACAGTCGTCCATTACAGATTACCTCTCAGTTCAGCTCTTTCTGTAATGAGGCTGATGTTAATGTTAACTGGGATTTCCTGGCCAGCAGTCAAAGCTACACCAGACTCTGTCAAATGAAGGTTTTTTTTAAAAGTTGTTTTTGTGACCAGAGAGGTCCAATGAAGTGAGACTGAGTTAGTAGAATATGTTTTATCAAAGGGAGCTAAGCTAAACAGAAAATCATTTTCCCTACAGGAAGTACAGCTTCTTCTTTTTGTGGGTTATTACCCAGGACACTGAATCAGAAAAATAATTTCTTCTTAAATGTTTCAAATGGTTTTAGTCTCGTTATTAAATATTAGACATTGTCATATTTGAACACACTGATATTTAAAAGCCAGTTTAAGGTTTCAGAGCTCTAATGTGCAGGTGTTTTTCATGTTACAAATAAACAGCAGGACTGAAAAAATGTATATATTATTCAAGAATTCACAAGATTAACAAATGAGATGCTCTCTCACCTTATATGTTGCCGTTAATAACTTAAAATAAAAATTTTCATCTCTGACTGGGGTTTTAGATTTCGTTAAACAAGCTAACATAAAGAAAGTCAGGCTATGTTGAACCTGGTCCATATTATATCTCTCAGGTCTTAATTCCAGTGTTAGATCTGTTTGTTGTTTCACTTTTAGGCCTTTATTCCGTCACCTCTCATTAACTCACTGATGTATGTTTACCAGCAAAACTGGAGGCCAGGTTTAACAGCAATGCACTACATGGGAATTGAACAATCCACAATTTGTGGAGGTTTACTCAAACATACTTTAGCCTAATTTGCCTTATTATTATTTTTAAATAAAATGCATCAACGTTACTGACTGACACCTGCTCTGTCACCAATTTTGTTGGGGTATTGAGATGTTGTTGGTGCACTGTAAAGTGGATAAACTCTGAGGGCACTGATTTTTTTTAATGTTTGTGTTGGTGCTGGCTTTTGCACTTTTTTTTCTCTCTTCTCAGAACCAAGAAAAAAAATATACAAATTGTATTCAAACTATGTGGAAACAGTTTTTAGTAAAGTATAAATTCTGTTTACCAAATAGTGAGAATTGGTTCCTTTCACTTTGGTTGGATAAGACTGTCTCCTTATGCATGTAGTTACCATCTAAATGTAAAATCTCAGCCAGAAGGAACTCTGTTATTTACTAATGAAGAAGGGAAAAACTCTTTTGGTGCGTATTAACACATATCATTTTCATGAATATGTTACAAAGCACTAAATGTGAAAAATCTGATGCTTTTACAAATTAATTATATCAGCTACCTCAAATAGATGTTAGTCAGTAGACCTCATCATGGTGCTGTTTTCATCTGTGAACTGAGAAGGTCCGCACTGAGCACTGACACTAACTTAAATGATGGTTATGTGTTAAATATTACAGACTAACTTGACCATTGTGATACCTTTTCAAAAACACTATCAATATCAGAGGTCAAAGTCTGTGTGACAGAAGAGTTATTCTCTGATTTACATTTGTCTTGTAACAGTTTCCTTCTTGTATAATGATACACTGAGATTATTAAACTAATGTAGTTAGCTCGTATGTGATAGTTGTGGATGATTACTATACCTTTCTAATGTGACGTTGTTGTCCCTGGCTCTCTTTCTCTGTCTCTCCCTCCCGTAGTTACCTAGCATGTGTAACTACCGCCCCTCCCCCCTCTTCCCAGCGCAAAGCACAAGGCTCTCGTGCAGAGTGAAGCAAAAGTGTGAGAGAGAGGTTGAGAGAAAGAAAAAACAAACCCACGGCTCGCGATAAGAAGCCGGCTCGCGTCGTTCACGTCAAAGACCCGGCTCTGAGAGCCATTTCGTTCGTGACCGACACATCACTAGCATTTAGGTATAAACACAAAGAAAAGTGAAAACCAGCACAAAGAGATTTTAAAGTGATCGCCACTCTGATTCTACTTTAGAAACATGGACTGTATTATTGTAGGGTCTTTACCTTACAATATAACACACCTTCAGCCAACTGTTGTTGTGATTTAGTGCTACATAAATAAATAAAATACCATACAATACAAAGCAATTTGTCCACACTGAAAACTATTTTGCAAACGTGTACATACAATACAATACAATATAATAGGACGACCACAGATATGAGTCCACTGTCAGAGGCCATCAGAAGATCATTTAATGATCAATAAGCTGTTTTACAACTAATCTTTTAAGAATTTTTGAGATAAAAGGAAGGTTGAAGATTATCTTATAATAAGCTATTAATAATAAGCTGGGTCAAGAGATTTTTTTTTTTAATTACAGCCACCTTAAAGGCCTGCAGTATGTTTTTGGTTTCAGAAAAGGTGATCAAGTTCAGTTTAATCTATTCTGAATATCTTCACCCTGAGTTAACCTTATGCATGAGAAAGAAAGCCATGAATGAAACTCTGATACCACAAATCATCGTGTCAACGGTTACAGAAAGGGAGGAGCCACCATTTTAAATGAGTGCTTGGAATATGAATGTGTCATATTCCAAAATATCTACTAATATCTACTCTACATTTTATTTTTAAACATAACGAACCAGCTAAAACTAAACTGGGATAAAAGGCAAAGAGATTGCAACTTAAAAAGAAAAACTGTCATCTAGTTAGACCTAGTAAGACTGCATGCTGCCTGACAGCACTTAATAATGCAGTGACAGTCTCATTTAGATTAGCAAGAATGAAACTAGTTCAGGAGAGCACTGCTAGATAAACAATGAGGTTTGTGACGATGTGGTTGTGGTGAGCCCGGAAAATGCTGATTGAAGATTAAGAACAACTCAGGACACAATAAGTCTGTAAAAAAGAGAGAAGTGACAAAATGGTAACAAGAGAGTATTTTGATGAAGAGACCAAACCTTTAAACTGAACTGAAACATAACCATCTTCCTATAATGATATGCATGCAAGCTTCTCCTCACCCACATGCACAGGAAGTTAGGTTTTGCATCAGACACATCTGGCACAGAATGACACAGCAAAATAGTGAAAAAAAGTGAAATGTTATTTATGCCAAATAATAGTTGGGAAATTTAAAAAAAAAAAATGTGAGAAGTACAATTCAAGTTCAAATTTTATTCGCCACATGCAATGGCAGGTTGCCCTGCAGTGGAATGAACCCGCCCCCCGACCTTACACACACAACACATACATCACATGGGGATACAAGTCAGAGAACGGTTGCATTACAGAAAAACCACTGAAATGTACAATGGGAAAGTACAAGAGGAAAAAAAGAGACCTCTACTCATGCTGGGCTATAGGAGGACAGCATGAGAACAGGAAACAAAAAAAACTCCTCTGCACAGAAAGCACATAAATGTCCACAGTACAACATTATAGAGCACTTGACCAGCAACAGGGTTGGGTAGGGGATAAGGAGTAATTCCAGGCAACACAGCAGCCATCCTGCCACTGCGCCAACTCTCCAGCGCGGGCCCAGACCCGCCTCGTGTTCCCAGGAGGCAACAAGCATCGAAGGCATTGGAAGGGTAGGGAGGATGTGTGAGTGCTTATCAGTGTAAGTGTATGTGTGTGCGTGTCCATAGTTCAGCTGAGACAGTGTCCTTTGCCCTATCAGGCTAAGTAAACAGTCTACCAGCCAACCCAGGTGGCCTTGCATATTTATATATATGTGTATATACTAATATAATACGGCAAAACTGTACTAACAAAAGCTGTATAAAAATAAAGACACATGTCTAGGTCTCCTTTTCAGGATGAAAAGTAACAGGAGTTCATGTAAAATGAGGCAACAGAAGAGGGGATATATATTATTATTATTATAACTGCTATAATTTATTATAAGTATATCATTATTAGTATTATTATATATTAATATTCGGAACTGTTTTCAAATTGTTATAGAAAGGACAAACAACAGCCACTGGATGTTTTTTGTCTTCTCACAGGAGCTGAAGAAGAAATACAGATCACATGACTGGAATAAAGTTTAAACTGTTTTTGTGTAAAATTAATTAAATGTGTCTCTATTACTGATGAATCTCAAATTCACTATGACTGCACATAATAATTTAAATTAACAAATTTTAGGATAATTTGTTGTTTTCTGTGTTTAGCATAATCTGAAACAAAATTCAGCCCATGCTGGTTTGTTTTCATTCTGCACTGGAACTGCATAACTCGATAATGTGAGGGGACTTTCTAACCACTAAACAGGTGCCAATTCTTCAAGGCAAACACCAGCTATCTGTATTTGTACCTATTTGACAGAGTTATACAGTTATGAGTGTGTCTTTTTCAGTGGCCGTCTGTTTTTTGACAACACATCATTCATTGCATTATGACTCAGAGCTGAGGCGTTACGTACAGTGGCAATTTTCTCCCCAAGTCTTTTCACCTTTTATAGATATGAATTCTTTTAAATCATTTCTAAAACCAAACATTTGTCTCCAAAAAAAAACTTAGTTAGAAATATAAAATGTGATTGTTCGTTAAATAGTTTAAAGTGTGCCTTACTGATTTTACTGGGTGAATGTAGGACTTCAATGATCTGACTGACATTTTTTTACAGTGTTTTGGCTCAAACAGCTTTTTAGATTAGAATAGAACAAAATAGAATAGAATAGACACTTTACTGTAATTCAGAACATGCAACGGTTAGTTGTCATCAGAACATAATTTCAGTACATTTAATTGCCATTGGACTACAAGTTATAAATTTAAAAAGATCTAAATATAAAGACAGTAAGTAAAAAGGTATGACATTGTGCTGCTCTGAATATGCATTTACAATGTGCACATATACGGGGGAGGGGATGGGTTGAGTTTGGAGGGGCAGCTGTGTGTTTGCATGATCAGGCTTAACTTGAACCTTTTCATTGTATGAGCTCTGAATGTTTAAATCATATCTAGAAACTAAACTTTCACAAGAAGCTTGTATATCTGCAGAAACTGAAATAGACTGATTATATCTGGGCCTAAGATCCTGATTCTTATACTGATCGCTTCAGCTCTCATCTCACGAATCGTCCACTGTGGATTGGCACTGATCGTCTCCCAGCCTGATCTTCAATGTCTTATCTCTGACATGTCACAATATTGATCACATAGATCGTTTGATGCTTATCTTTCTGCCCCCTCATCCGTTTTAATAATTTGATCTATTAAGGCCATCAAAGAAAGAGAAAATTCAATAAAAGATTCGCTTACTAATTGTTTACGGTTGAAAAATCTGTGTTGCAAAGAAATGTGAGAATCGAAACAACCTTAAGTTTCTTTCAGAGCACCAAAAATTTTCTCATCATTTTCTGTTTGATCATTTGGCAAAAAACTATCTCAATCCATGGCATTACCCTCTAAAACATTACAAACAATTTGAGCTTGCTCCTCCTCTGTTGGGCCTCTTGTGTGCACAAGGTCTCTTATCTGTTCAATCCAGTCATCTAGAGTCAGTGAGCATGTTGTCATACAGGGTTGTATCTCAGTCTCTGACTCACTTCCTGTAGCTCCTGTTGAACCCATTAGGTCTGCCAACTTTTTAACTATCAAATAAGGGACGCTGTGGTGTGCCGAAGCACAATGCACAACCAGCTGAACATAGGGTAAATATGAACTGTATGTGATATCGTAAGTAACAGTCAATATACGTGACATTTAAGGTAGAATAAGGGATGAACCAATTTTGCTCATTATACTGGATGTTGCAGCTAAAATGGGACAGCTGACAAACCTAGTACCCACAGATGCTGTTTTCAAGTCTCCAAGTTCATTCTCCAACTCCTGTATGCATTGGATCATTGCTTGTTGCTCATCTCCTTCCATGATGGCAGTCAAACATTGGCTGCTTCTTCACTCCAGTCTACAAGCCTGTCCCTCCTGTCCTTGCAAAAGAAACTAAAATGAATAAAACTAAAATGAGACAAAAAGCAGCCACTCCCTTGGATCCTTTGGACAACCCCAAAAATGTTACAGAACACTAAGATGTAGAATAAAATGCCCAATATCAATTAAACATAAATTTTGCATTTTTGAAAATGAGCCATCAGTGAATACCTATCAAAAGCTATCACAGTGGAACAAGAACATTCTTTATTTATTTTTAACTACCATGTTATAAAGAAGAGAACAAACTTGGAGCATCAGATGAATGACCTTCATACCCCTGAACAATCTTACAATAGTCCCTGTGTGGGCCTCATCGCAGTACCATTCCCCAACTTTGATTTAAAACATGGTTTTGAAGTACGATGACTCACACATGTGTCCCTGATGAATGACCTCTCAGACATTTCTCAGTGACTGTGTCTCAGTGACCCCCATGTGGAAATGTATCGTCTAAATTTTTGAGCGCCATTAAGTCACATTTGGACTTCTTTGCTTGCAGATGACACCAACACTTTGGCCCATTACGAGCTGCAGTAATACAATCCTGCCTTAATAAGTGTACTTGACTTTGTTGTATGCTGTGTAAATGTGACTTTTGGGCTGGGTGAAATATGCAAAGCTGAATGAATATTATATTTGCTAATTGCTAATGACTGGTTAGTGGCCAGTCATGTTACATGGTCCTACTATCAGTAGTAGGTGTTATTTTGTTTTATTTTATTTATACTTATTTTTGGTTGATTGCTTTTGTAGAGATCACCTGGGGATTGTTTCCTCTGAAGTCTTCCCCCCGTGGATTACGAGTATGTTTTTATTTTGTGCTGTACATTCAGTTATTGCACTCAGCAGTTAAGAGTTGTGTTCAAGGGTTGGTGCTGCAGAAGCTTACTATTGGCCTTTGCTGCCTTTTTTCCATTTTGTTTGGGTTTCCTCCTGTCCTTTCAGTAACTGGGCAGTAATTTGCTTTAGAGTCAGCTTTTTGTGTTAGATTTTTGTGGTGACCCAGAACATTTGATCTGTGTGTTTTACTTGGGTTTTGAAGTCTCCTTTTTATAACAGTGTTTAAACCACATGTGGGATCTATGGAAGCTATTAATGTTTTTTAATGTAAGTTATCTAATTAGTGAAGTTTGTTTCTGTAACATCTCCACAGTACTAATCGATAGGTCATCTGCTCTAAACTGAAGATTCAATTTATTTGGTAGTTTGAGTGTTTGGTTTCTGAAAGATGGATTTATAAATGCTTAATTTTGCTAAATCACTGGAATGATGCCGTTTTATTAGCTGCAGGTCACCAGTATGTTTGTGCAGTAGTGTTAATCACAGAGGACATATTTGATTTCAGATTTTGAGTCTATTAATAAGTTGTGTTTTTACTCAGGATCTAAAGTCCTAAAGTGGAGGTGACTGCTTGCCCTGGTGGTAAGATCATCCGTGGTTTGTGATTATTTATGCATCGCCCACTGGTAAGCCACAGCTCTGAATCAGCTAACAGTACATGCGCAAATAAATTATTGGCTCTTCTGATGTCTGTTTTACATTTCTGTTAATAAATTATTTATTTTACACTCTGAACCACGCCCGTGTCTCAGGTGTTGCAGACCTGGGTGCCTTCTTAGTAATTTGCAATGTTTCAAACGCCCCCACCACAATGCCGCCCTGGGGAATTTCACCCAGAGAATATGGGTGAAATTCCCCAGGGCAGCGTTGTGGGGTTTACCCCGTGACTGTGAAACCTTCAACCTCCTAATCGCCACAACACCATTTTGTGTTTGCAAAATTTGATGAATTCGGGTCAGCTGTAGATAATAGCCAGGGGTGGTCCTAGCCTGTTTTGGTGCACTCCCTCCCTCAAAGTTTGTCCATTCTGCGCTGCAGATGGGTTGATTGCGTTAAAAATTTTAATTGCCTTAATCGTGATAACGGCGTTAACCTTGATAGCCCTAGTTTGTTGGTTTGCTTTTATTTTGTTTTATTTTGCGAGTTGGTTATTAGATGCCGCAGCCAGCCAGAGCATCCCCGCCGTCCCGCCCCTCTCCTCCCTGTGCAGCAAGCAGCAGGCGCACCTCATGGATGGAGGGCACCCAGCACGCAAATGGGCAATAGAAAACGGCATGCACTGGCATGATGTCAGGGCAGTAAGGGTGTGAGCAACTTTTTTTTTTTTTTTTTAATACATGATGCACCACGATGCAGCCCTGGGCAACGGCCCATGTCGCCCATATCAAAAGCCGCCACTGATAATAGCGGCAATATACAGTAAACCCAAGTCTTTGAAAACCTGAATGAACTGAATTTGGATAAATTCCCTGAACTCTGTTTGTGTCTGACAAGACTGACACACTTTGTACAGTTAAATTATGGTCATTGGTTAGAACACATAGTTCCCCTTCCCCACAACCCACACACACGCCCACGCACACACAGTTCAAGGCCCTTCCCGCTGTGGTAAAAGAGGAAATGTGAAATATGAGCTTTTAATATTGTTTTATGTGTTTGTTGTTTGTTCTGCTAAATTGCGGCCCAACATCTCAAAACAGAAACCATTCAAAGCAGTAAAGCATCATTATTATTTCTGATTCTGATTAAACATTAAACTGGTGACATATACTCATGTGACTCCTCAAACAACTAACAAGTTTTGTCACTTTAACTTCATTTCTATGCTCTGTCTGCAGCTACATTTATTTCATTTCACCCAGACTGTATGAACTTCCTGTCCGTCCACGTGCTGGATGAGAAGTACAAAGTATTTTTGAATAATGTGTCCTGTAACCATGCATCAAACGGTTGTTAAAAATAACACAGGTGGACCCCGGTAGCAGATCACTCAGACACGCTTGGTAGTAGTGAAACAGATTTATTTAGAATGAAAAACACAAAAACATTAAGGGGGCGAGGGAGCGCGCACACGGAGACACTCGAGCCTTAGTAAACGGGGAAAGGTGAGAGACTTCAATGGTGGACATTGGTTGCACACAGATGTTTTACTTTGGCAGCAACTTAAACAATTGAGTCAAATTAACACTTAAATTCAAAACACATAAATCCAAGAAGGTGGTCAGTCTTCTTTTTTCAGTCTAAAAATTGGAGCGCTTACTTGTCACACATTTACTGAGGACTCGGACGGGGTACGTGGACCTCGTGGCGGGGTTTGTCATGATAGTGTAGGCGGGCAGGATGACTGACATCCAAAGGTGACAAACGAAGGAAACACGGTAAGGCAGACTGGCGAGCGCTGAAGTGACCCTCAGGTTATGGACGGCTGGGGTGACAGCGAAGCAAGGTGGCAGTAAAACAGGCGAAAATAATCCCAAAAAGACTTTGATTACTGGAGGATTTCCACACGAAACACGACTGACTCATTACCACTTGCACAGACAATACTCTGACAGCAGACTTCTACCACTCCGCTATTTAACAAGTGTGTAGGGAAATGCCGAGAGTCACGGTCCCCGCGCGCCTGCTACATAAGGGGGAACCACAGCAAAACACGCGAAACAGATGTAACAACAGACAGATGTAGGGACCGAATGCTTTAAATGTAAAGGATATTTCAGTGATTATTTTGAAATATTGTCAAACGCTGTTACGGATTGTTCAGTTAATGAAGATGAAGTTTATACTAGACCGCGTTTGATTGAGTGTGTTGGACAGCTGTAATTATGAATAGGGGAAACTTATGAAACGGGCTTGAGACGTGTGCAAATTTGAAAGGGTGGGCAGGGCTTTTCGGCTGAACTAACGAGGAAGTCCTGAAAGTTTTTTTCTCCTTGAAAAGCTGCGTCATTTATTTATTCCCCATGTTGGGAGCCATGTGCAGCTGGATGAACAGTCGGAGCTCTGGATGAGCAGAAATGTGGATTCTACCGCGTTTGAGAGAACGATCAAAGTTTGGGTTTCTTTTTGTTGAGACTGCGCTGCTTCTGCATCCGAGTCGGGAAACAAAGACACGACAGTAAGTACATTTGTGTTGAGGCCTGCTGCATCATACAGTGTGATGAAATCTCCCGATTTTCCTGACATCTGTATGCTTTAAAATGAAATGTTATAACAACAGTGGCCTGAAATTGAAACCCACGAAAACATCACCACGACTAAATGAAAAAAAAAAACGTCGTTTGCATTTCTCCGCCTTGCACTCATTTGCATTTGCATTGACTAGGCCTAAATTATTTTCTGCTCCTTCCATGTGTTGCTTGCCTGTGTTCCTGCCAGATGTCCAGAAAAGATAAAAAAAAAAAAAAAACCCAAAACAACAAAAAAATGTGTCAGAATAAATGTATTAGATAACAGCTGATAATCCAAGATGCACTATATAATATAATATATTAATAAATGTTGTAAATAATGATGTAGTTAAATGTTCTCGTTCTGCGGTTTCACTCTTTAGGGCTCAATGAAGAATGCCAGGCTGCACAGCTCTCTTCCTCTCAGCATTAACAGTGACTCTCTTCTGTGCTGTAGTCGGTGAGTAGCTGCTAATGTTTCTGTTTCTAATGCATACACATTCTAAAAATAAATGTATAAGCTAAAAAAAATGTTTAAATTAATTTTTCTGAGTTACGACAATTTATTTCAAAATTATATTGAACCCACAAACTATATAAAGTTAAGGGAATTTTGTCTCTACAATCAAAAGTCATTCTAATGAACCCTTACTTACTTTTGAGTAAACACCTTAAAATGTTTTTAAGTTAACCAATTAATATGTTCCTTAACAATTTTTCTACATTATTTAAAAGTATTTAATCTGTTATGCAATTAATTACAGTCATTACAAAAGTTAATCATTAATCATTTAAAAAATTTAACTTGCTGATTTTCTTCATCATCGTTTATTTTAGCTTTTTCTTGTTTTTGCATTTGTAATAGGTTATTAAATAAATTAATCTTAAATAAATTAATTCAACATTGTCTAAGCAACTAATGATTTTATATGTAACTGTAGATATTTCAACACTTTATGTTTAAACATTGAAAATAAACTTGAAATTTTTTTTTCCCCAAAATGTATAAACACATTAGCCTTCAGTAAATCGTTTGTATCATCAAAGTAAATTTACACAATCAGCCTTTATGTGTTTAACGCCACAGTAACAAATGTGTTGAATCTGTAAAATGTTAACTCCACTTACAAAAAACATTTAGCAAAAGGACTACTTTCAACCAAGTGTTCAGTACATGTTAACTTTCTATGCACTCTGAACCTCTTAAAGTCTTGCATCTTTCTTTTGTATAATGCAGTAAAAAACGTTTAAAATCAGTTTTACACATACAGGACTCAGATTTCATAACAACATAATTAACAGTATTGTGTAATGCGTAACAGAGTTCTATTATGCGATATTATGCACATGTGTAGAGCACAGCACCTTGGCATGTCCTGTCCCTCAAGGATTTTTGTTCCCTCCACCACATTGATTGTAGTCTTATTGTCAGATCCGGGTGTGTACTGGTCACCAATCAGCACACCAATTTTTATTTTTTAAACACCTGCTTTTCAAGGTTAGCCTTAAACTCTTCAGTATGTTAAAGCAAATCTAAAAAAAGGTTAGTGGATTATATCATACACTGTTATCCTAACTAAATCTTAATTAATTTAGATCATCAGTTTAGTTCTTATTTATTTTTTTAAAATTACGATATCATAATGCAAGTCAATGAAAACAGATTCCCGATTTTTTGTTTTATATTCCTCCCAAAGCAGATGTTTGGTTAATATAACTAACTCAAGTTATAATAATTAATTAGAAATTTCCAGTTTGTTATTAAATTTGTTTCCCTCTTCCACTTCTACTTCTACTTCTACGTCTATTTTGTCATGCAGACACTGAAATGATTAAGTGAAGCCCTAATTTCGTTATTTAAAAATTTTAAGGAGCCTTTTGCAATGGCCAACACCTATGCTGAATGGGCCACTGACATGTGTGTGATATGGGGTGATTATTGATCAAGATGTGACCTAAAGTGACTAAGACGGAATCATGATGAAAGGTATGCAGTTCTGAATAAATGGGTTTTGCAACATGATTTAAATGTTGTGAGAGAGTTTGTGGTCTGGAGATCTGGTGGAAGTGCATTCCAAAGTCTTGGGGCAGAACAATTGAAGGCTTTATAATGGAGAGAATTACAGTAATCTAAACGAGATGTGACTCACATTCACTCCTATGGGCAATTTATTGTTTCCAATTAACCTGTCCCCACCACTAACTGCCTGTCTTTGAACTGTGAGAGGAAGCGGGAGTACCTGGGGAGAACCCAAACAAACATGTAAAACCCACACAGAAATTGGTGGAATTGAACCCAGGCCATTCATGCTGTGAGACAATAGTGATAACCACCATGCTACCCTGCTTCTCTTCCCAAAGCCCTTAACTTACTTACACCAAACTCCATGAAAAGGTTCTCTTCCAGGTTCAGTGGGTACTTCGATTGTGCCATTTAAGAAAAAACTGAAAATTTTCTTTAAAAAAAAGTATTGAAATAAGTATAAACTATGTAGGTGACTGCCAACAAATTGAATTTTGAAGCCAAAGTTTTAATAATTATCATACTTCAAGAAGCATGTCATTGATCTGCCCGATTCTCACTTCCCTTGATGAAACTACATCCATCAGTTTTGGGGTCCAGTGGTCAAGTTTAGCCATAAAAGTAGATTCAAGGCTTGCAGTGGTTATTTCCCCGAGAAACTTCGACCATTTTTACAAAAAAATGTCAGGCTTCACAAATATTTTCTTTTCAAAGCACACATTGCTTATGTAAAGTTTTAATGGCAAGTAGAGTCACATAGTCTTTGCCAGGATCATACTACTGAAAGCTTATTAACATATTCCCATATAGTTTGGCGGTTAAGCCTTCTGGTTTCCACCTAGGCGGCCTGGGTTTGACTCCTGGGAACTGTTTACATAATTTTGTTAGGAATTAATAAAGGATTCTGATATCATTAATATTATTAATATTCTAATACAGTGGTTCTTAACCTTGTTGGAGGTACCGAACCCCACCAGTTTCATATGCGCATTCACTGAACCCCTCTTTAGTGAAAAATAAAATGTGATTTTTTTCAAATTCAAGACATAGATATGTTTTTTACTGGTGCACAAAATGAGCCATGCATGGCTCTGCTGAACCCCTAAAATCCGATTCAACGAACCCCTACGGTTCGATCGAACCCAGGTTAAGAACCACTATTCTAATATAATAGTATTTCCCAAAACGCAACTATTCTAAGAAAGGTAATAGTGATAGATACTGGTCTTAAGATCAAGAGCGATACTTCAGTTAAGCTTTATCACAAGCGTAACCGAAATAGTTTACAATATAATATAATGTGTTAGGCAAGTTTTATAAAGACAGAGAACGTGTGAGGCAAACAGACCAACTCTACAGGACCCCTTCTCACAGACGTATTCACAGTTTAAAGGCTTCTAACTCTGGTTAAAAAAAAAAGTGATTGAAATTAGATAGCAAAATTTATAATATATGTATATAAGTCTTATCCATTCATATGCTAAAGTTCAAAATGGCTAAATAACATTGCTAAATAGTAGCATTACTTACATGTGGTAGTGCAATATTAGGTTGATGTAATTACCAAAATGATTAAGTCAACAGAACCCAAAAGCTCAGAAGATGTATCTCAATAATAAATTTGAGTTTTTCTCTTACAGCCATGCATTTAATCAAGTGGTGGTAACAGGTTTGATGAATTGTTTTTAGGGTGTGTACATGTACACATACAGACATGTACATATTTTAAACCTTTAAAAAATGTATTTAGATTTATTATCTTTAGAGCAGTCTAACTTCTGAGCTTGTCAGTGTGCTTAATGAATTTAAACGCCCAGTCTGACGGCTTGATTTGTCAGCTATTTGCTTATATACTCATTTAGTTTTGAGCATTTTTTTAATTACTCCCAATTATTCTGTGTTGGTTTCTTTTTAACCCCTGCAGGTCAGACTAAATTCACTGTGAGTGCAAAACAGGAGGTCTACCGTGCAGAAGAAAACACTAACGTCACGATGATCTGGCTGCTCCATTTTGACACGAACAGGCCTCCTGACTCCCTGCTAATAGACCTAATGAATGTGAGAAGGACGACACAGATTTTCTTCTATGACAGTGAGAGTGACACTGAAGTGTACCCAGATGAGAACTACAGAGGGCGACTACATTGTGATGCACGGCTAGCCAGGAAAGGACGGCTTGAATGTCTTTTAACTGATGTGAGGCTCAACGATACGGGGACATATGACTGTGTGATTGTCCTTAACAGAGAAAGTAGCTACAAAACATGTGACCTCAATGTTAAAGGTAAGACGACATCACCAGCTCCTTTGTTGGTATCCAGGACAATAACTAGACAGGAAAGAAATATTTTGACCTGAATAATCAAGGGATACCCAATTAGTGTGTTTCTTACACTAAGGGACATTTTTCCAGCTTTATCACAGTCAAAAAATAAATGAATAAAAAGAATAAACGAATGTGTCATTTCAGGTTGGGAAAATTCACTAACAAAAAAATATCTACATAGCCAACTTAATACTACTTAATACTTTAAAGGTATCTCCTCGAAAGAAATGGTAACTAAACCCCATGCTACATTATCAAAATATAATATTAGAATTGCAATGAATGTACTCTGTTTGAATCTGCTTATGTAGGATACATGCAGTAAATTTTATAGAATTTTTTTTTTTTCATGCTACCTACATTGTAGAGAGTAACTTTACCTCCACTCCTAAAGAGGAAAATTAGTATGGTCAGGGATTACAGTGGGATTCAGCAGGTGGGGGAACCCTAAGACCTGTGTAGTGTCTCAGCATGGGGAAAATAATCACAACTTACATAATTAATATGAGCTTCAGTAGGTTTTCTTAGTGTACATGATGTGTTCAGCTGACCTGCTGCTCTTTGCGGGTTTACACAACTGAATTCAACAAGTAAGCAGTTTCACATGCTATCTTGGCTAATGCCCATCAACTACACTCACAATATATGGAGAGATGACCCAAATGCAGGACTCCAGGCTGGCTAAGAAGATTTTATTACAGAGACATGAGGAACAGGTAAATGTGCAGGGATGGGTTGGGTCCTGGCCTCCCTAACCCTAGGAGCAGGAACAGGCGTAGGAACTCCCTGGACACCAGCCCTCCCCACCCGAGGAACAGGTACGGGTGAAGGAGTGGACTGGGTCTCAGCTGCCCTCGCTCTGGGAGCAGGCGATGCCTGGACACTAGTTGCCCCCACCTGAGGAACTGGCACAGACATGCTGAGCCCTAGCCCCTCTAGGAACCAGGACAGGGACTGGCTGTGCCCTAGCCACCATAAGCCAGGAAACTAAAGTAGTAGTAGTAGGTTGGGTCTGAACCACTCTGCAAGCAGAAACAGGCAGTGAGAGAGGTTCTGGCATGACCACAGGAGGAGAGAAATGATCAGGTTCGAAGTCGTAAATGTCCTTCGTGAAAGCCTCAGAGGGCGGAACAGTCTTTATGGATGTAGCTGGGTACTGAACAGTCACTAGCGCTTTAGCAGAGTGAACAGAATCTTTGACTTGGGGTGAGCAGGAGGATGTCTATATCACTCACCCAAGGGAAGTGCTCCGCATGAGAAGAGCAATAACAGCGGGAGCCTTTTCCTCCCCTTGGCGGAGGGAGCAGAGAAACTGGGTGATTAGTCTCTGGAGAGCCCAGACAGGAGGCAGAGCTGCTGAGCCATGTCAAGGAGGAAAAGCCGGTTAATGAGGAGGCAGGCAGACGTGCAGGGTGCTGAGAGGTGGAAGAGTGAGCAGCCGAAGATTGGCAAATAATGCCCTTTGGTGCAGGCAGAGCAGCAGGTGGAGGAGAGCAGTGCCTTCGAAAACCCTCCCAGAGCCAGACAAGTCCCAGTGAAGACGTGCTCATACTCAGGCATGAACCATGGTTTCCACCTCAGTTTCCTTTCCAAAAAGGAAAGCACTGACTGCTGCAGCTCATATTTTTCAGAATCCGCTGGGTCCATTCCGTGTTCGAGTCACAGGTCTCGTCATTCTGTCACGTTCAGTGGGTGGAAAATCGAGAGAGGACCCAAATGCAGGGGCATTGAGGGCTTAAAAGAACTGGATAATGAGGAGGGTTGGAAACAGGTGAGAACACAGCTGGAATAAATCTAACTAGTGACCCTAATGACCCAGACAAAGTAGAACTAAACATAATGCACAAAGACAAGAGGTTATCACAGTAAAACTGGAAACATACATGGGAAACTTAACAGTGACAAAAGTCCAAATGGAAAACACTAGGTCAAACACTGAGGTACCCTGACAGATGTGCACATACATTTTTTTAATGCACAGCAGAACAAGAGCACAATGGTAAGGTGCAATCTCTGTCAAAGAGAGAAACAACTGGAGATTACTGTACTAGCCAAGCTACTGCTGGCTCCAGTTTCACTGCTCTGAGATCAGTGATCAGTCTGCGCTTATTGTGGAAACAGGTAGCATTTGCAAGTACAGAAGCACTTTCATTTATCATCATAACTCATGAGTATGTATTATGTTAGAAACTTTTAATACCTTGTTTAGCACATGATTAATGAAAGCTTTGCTGATGGAGAGGGTAACTCCTGCCATGTCTGGTTAAACCACTTTATAGTTTCACTAGCCCCGCCCACTCAAGATCAAAGTGGGCTGTACACTATATCGCCAAAAGTATTTGCTCATCTGACTTCACGTACATATAAACTTGAGTGACATCCCATTCTTAAACCACAGGGTTTAATATGATGTCAGTCCACCCTTTGCAGCTGTAACAGCTTCAACTCTTCTGGAAAGGCTTACCACGACGTTTAAGAGTGTTTATGGGAATTTTTGACTATTCTTCCAGAAGCACATTTGTGAGGTCAGACACGTTGGATTAAAAAAAATAAATTCACATAATTTATGTGCAGCTAACATAACTGTGATGTCATAATGTCAATATGGACCCAATTCTCATAGAAATGTTTCCAGCACCTTGTTGAATTTATGCCATGAAGAACTGAGGCAACTCTAAAGGCAAACGAGGGTTCAGCCTGGCAGCAAGATGTAATGAGTGAAATGGCCAGTTTGTGGTTTTTGGAAATTGTTTTCACACACCGAGGAAACGTAATAAAGAAGTTGTGTTGTGTAATCCTAGTGCTTAGTCTGTACCAGCTTCTCCAAGACATCATTTGTTAAACTACCAAACACACCATTTTTTTTAACTAGTGACTAGGTTTTCTCAGAAGTTCATATTTATTGATCCTGTCACTCATGCTTGTTCAATGTCTTCCCAGCTGCCTTCAAAACACCTGTGGCAGAGACATCAACACCAGTGAGGAGTGGAAGGAACAGCGTATATGCAGTGCCAGCTTTGTTTATAGTGGCGATTTTTGTACTTTTCCTTTTGTAAATAACTACTGTCTATTTATGTGAAGTAGCAGCCCATTACAGATCACTCCTGAGACTCTAATGAGGCTGCTGACAGTTTTTTGAAGTATTGTCAAAATTCCTCAGAGCTGTACCACAGAGCAGTGCACACTTACATCATCCTCCACTGTCCCATATTTAACACAAACTTATGCACTTTTATTCCCAAGTTAGTTTGTTTTTTCAGTGATTTTTCCATTTTTTTTCCTCTCTGACCTGCTGCATCCCATGTTGATATGTTTAGGCTAAAACATGTGGAAAAGATAAGTTTAATCATCACTTCACCAAAAAATACTATTTATCCCAAATCTGAAACATGTTAGTTCATCCTAGCTGGATTGTTATTCACATCACAACATTGTCATTATTCACACAATGTATTTATTTTTCATTGGTACAATGTGTGACTAGCACAAATGCTAAACATAAACTGAAAGTAAAAGGGTTAGCAGCTGCTTTGTTATAGTTCTTACAATTTTAATGCTACCTCAGCTTTATAAGTTCTGAAGGAGTTAAAAAAAATGCTGTTAATTAACTCTGGTGCTAATGGAGCTCCTTCAGTTTACATATAAGTGTTTTTGCATCGGCTTCTGTTTGCAAACCATCTTCTTCTATGGAGCAGTTTAGACTTTATAAAGGTTTATGTGCAGCTACGTTTTAAACCTCAACATGGTCAAAATAGTTTGCTGTTGGTCATTAACACAAGCTAGTGTTATGAAGTTCACCCATTGTTGACCTTAATGCGCTTTGCTTAGCAGCTCAACACTTGATTGGAATCAGTAATTTGATTAATGTTTTTTTTTTTTTTTTTTAAATTTCCTTGACGTTTCTACCTCATATTATCCACTTTACATTGGTCCAGAGGAGTCGTCCATTACAGATTACCTCTCAGTTAACCTCTTTCTGTAATGGAATGTTAATATTCACTGGGATTTCCTGGCCAGATTTTAATCATCCACCAGACACTGTAATGTCTGCTGGATGTTTTTTTTCAAGTTGTTGGTATGACCAGGGAAGTGCAATGAATGAGATTAATTACTTAGTGGAATATGTTCTAACTCATGTTTTATCAAAGGGAGCTTCATTAATTCATACGAATAACCAATGAGATGCTCTCTCACCTTATTTGTTGCTGTTATACTTTCTAATAACCTTTTTTGGTCTCTGACTGGGGTGTTAGCTTTTTCTGAGCATTTTGTTGAACCATAGTATATCCCTCTGGTCTTAATTCCAGTGTTAGATCCTCGAGGTCTTTATTCCATCTCCTCTTTGTAATCAACTGAATGAACACTGATTTTTTTAAAAAAAACCATGATGACACATTGTTTTTCTGAAATTTCAGAGAAAAGCAGAAGAACAGCAGGAAAGTTTCACTGAGTAAAACATTCAGATTAATCTGTGGCATGTCTGCTTGAACTCTAGTGTCATAGTGTCCTGTTTTATAAACCTTCGAAACTGGACCATCATCATTAGCAGAGGTTGACAACGAGATCGACGCTCACACATACCTCAGCTTCAGCTATTTGTTTATCAGCAAAACTGGAGACAGGGTTTGAGAACAATGCACTAAATGGGAAAGTATCCACAATTTGTGGAGGTTTACTCAAACATATCTCAGCCTAAGATGTCTTTATTATTTTTTTAAAAATAAAATACCTCAAACCTACTGAGAGAAAGCTGATCTCTCACCAACTTTATTGGGATGTGGAGATTGGGAGAATGCACTGCAAAGTGGGCAGACTCAAGGGCACTGATTTTAGGAGTTTGTAGAAGTACAGTACATGATCAACTGTAAAACTCTGCTAATAAAAACTGTATAAAAATAAAGAGACATGTCTAGATCTCCTTTTCGGGATGAGAAGTAACAAGAGTCCAAGTGAAACGATGCAACAGAAGACAGGTTATAAAATATTATTATAACTGCTCTTATATTATTATTATTATTATTATTATTATTATTATTATTATTATTATTATTATTATTATATTAGTAGTATTATTATAGTTTAATAGTCCGCATTATTTTCAAATCTTTATAGAAAGGACAAACAACAGCCACGTTTTTGTCTTCTCACGGAAGCTGAAGAAGAAATACAGATCACATGACTGGAACAAAGTTTAAACTGTTTGTGTGTAAAATTGAGTAATAGTGTCTCTATTACGGATGAATCTCAAATTCACTATGAACACACACACAATAATTTAAATTGAATTTTTTTAGGCTCATTTGTTGTTTTCTGTGTTTTGCATAATCTGAAACAAGATTGAGTCTTGTTCCAGATTTGTTTTCACTCTGCACTGAAACAGAATAAGTTTTTATGCAATAAACAGGTGCCCATTCTTCAAAGCAAACACCTGTTTATACCTATTTGACAGAGTTATACAGTTATGAATGTGTCTTTTTCAGTGGCTGTCTGTTTTTTTACAACAGATTATTCATTGCATTATTACTCAGAGCTGAGGCGTCACGCACAGTGGCAATTTTCATTAATCATTTCTAAATCCAAACATATGACTACAAAAAACCCTTTCCAACTTTGTTAGAAATACAAAATGTGATTGTTTGTTAAACAGTTCAAAGTGTGCCTTACCAATTTTACTGGGTAATAGTAGAACTTCAATGATCCGACTGACAATTTTTATTTTACAGTTTTGACACAATCAGCTTTTTAGAATAGAATAGAATAGAATAGAATAGAGACTGTATTGTAATTCAGAACACACACCAGTTAGTTGTCATCAGAATGGAATTTCGGTGCATTTACTTGCCATCAGACTACACGGTATAAATAAAAATAAATACAAATATAAAGGTAGTAAAAAAAAGAATCTAGGATATGTACACGTAAGAACATAGGAGACAATTTCTGTATAGACTATTGTTGGTGGAAAAAAATTGTACAGATTATTCAATGCTTTTTAATGTTTGGCTTCTTTGTGAGGTTGGAATTATCAGCTGTGTTGTGCAGAAGTCGGGTTTATTTGACAACTGTTAGAAATCATATAATTGTAAGAACCAATCACCTAAGTAAAGATAAACAGCAGTCCATCATTATTTTAAGAATAGTCAGTTCAGAAAACTGCTAAAACTTTGAATGTGTCCCCACGTACAGTTGCAAAAAGCATCAAGCACTATGATGAAACTGGCTCACATGAGGACCGCCCCAGGAAAGGAAGACCAAGAGTCACCTCTGCTGCTGAGGATAAATTCATCTGAGTCACCAGCCTCAGAAATCACCTCAGCCTCAGAAGTTAACAGTACCTCAGATTAGAGCCCAGATAAATGCCACACAGAGTTTCAGTAGCAGACACATCTCTACATCAGCTGTCCAGAGGAGACTGAGTGATTCAGGCCTTTATGGTCAAATAGCTGCTAAGAAACCACTGTTAGGCAAAGCAACAAGCAAAAGAGATTTGTTTGTGCCAAGAAACACAAGGGATAAAGATCAGACCCACAAGAAATAAAGATCAGACCAGTGGAAATCTGTGATTTGGTCTGATGAGTCCATGTTTGAGATCTTTGGCTCCACCCGCCGTGTCTTTGTGAAACAAAGAAAAGATGAACAGATCTCTACAAGCATGGTTCCCACTATGAAGCATGGGGCAGCTTGGAGGGGTAACCGTTGTTTGTAAACTCAGACCTAAATTTAACTTTTGAATCATATTCAATTTTGATTTTTTTTTTTTATCATATCAACATCTGTAATGCAGACTTACATGAAGATGTTCTGTTGTTATCTAACTTAATCTGGACTAAAATCCAGGAGGTAAACAGACAGAAGATGTTTTGTTGTTTTATTTAATTGAGAACCAAATGAAAAGATGACATATTTAATCAATGTGCAGGGTACTCCCATTAAATGGGAGCTCCCTTTGGTAGTTGCAGTGAGAGAGTCTGTTGTCTGTTTATTTATGTAATTCCAGAATATCATAATAATGAAACACACATGTAGCAGGTGTCAATATATCATAAAATATACAATAACTAAAGGACAGGACCATTAATTTAAAATAACTAAAGGACAGGACCATTAATATATTCTGCTAATATCCCAGCTGTAATTGGGACACGTTAAACCAGCAGTGAAAGGAAGTGTCACTGCACTGCAACCCTGCAAATAGTTACACCCTGTTTCAGAAGCACCACAGTGAGTTCACATGCATGCCACACACTGCAAATAAACCTGGTGTTACTAAAAGGGATTTGAGTTATAAGTCGCAGATTTAAACAGAGAAATGACACAAAATAAAATAAAATAAAATTAAATTAAATTAAATTAAATTAAATTAAATTAAATTAAATTAAATTAAATTAAATTAAATTAAATTAAATACCTAGTCCCCTTCACTTGATGCCCTCCCGGTCGTGTACATCTATTAGCCTGGAAGAATGGGCGAACTGGGAAACAAAACTGCAACTACATGAAAAAAGAACAGCAGGAGAAAAATGTTTCAACAACAGCTACAAAACACAAACAGAATGATCAAAGAATAAACAAAAAAAAAATGCAGCACACAACAAAAACATCAGTTTCACAAAACCGTTTAAAATACTTGTAAATCTAAAACACCAACTAAACCTACGAAACCAATCAGTCTCAGGGAGAGGAATATGTGAAGTGTTTTAGGACAGAGAAAAAATTTTGGCACTTCTCTCACATCTTTAACTCATCTACACAAAGTGACGATTCCGATACCCCCTCCTTTCCTAAAGCTAAATAAATAAATAATTGAGCACAATACTTTAGAGTTGCAGTGACGTGACCCCTTTAAACATTCGACAGCTGTGATAAAACTGACACCTCATCATTTAACCCTTTAAGTCCTACCATCGAACCAAGTATGCCAGAGCTTATATTATATTTTTATATGCTGTAGTGCCATTTATGGGAGCATTTCAAGTTGCTATACATCAATACAACTGTTATAGCTCATATTTTAATAATATGTATGCATTAAGTCCATAGTAACTACATTAATTGCAAAAAAGTGCAATAAACTACAAAAACATTTAAAATCGTTTTTGTTTTATTTACATATATTTCTACTTGGAGAAATTTAAGAGGCTTATCCCTCAAAACTTTAAGTGCAAAAAAGTTGCAAAAAATAGTTTACAACAACAGGAAATTTATTTTGAGTGTCTTCATAGTTTTATTTTGGAGATACAGCAATTTTTATATACTGCAGGAAAAACAAAAAACAATCCTATGATGCAAATTTGCAAAGAAAACAGCATGTGCATCAAAATAAACTATTTCCAGCAGTGCAATTCGAGTTCTAAGCATCCCAGAAACTATTCAGAAAAGTATAGAGTCAAACATGACTTATAAAAACACCAGTATAGGCTTTTAAGGCCTACAAGTAAAAAACTACAATTTCCGCGAAAATGATCACTTCTGGTTTCGGGCAGGAAATGGCGGACATGCGATAGTTCGCGTTGACATCTTTTCCTTGTTCATGTTACAAACATGAACAAGGAATGTCTCGGCTTTGCCGATCGGATCGGATCGGCAAAGCGTGTTTCTGGAATATTATGTTTTTGCTCCTGCAAGCGCTTTTTATGCAATTTTTGCAAAGCTTTATGTGGAAGGAAACCGTGACCTAGGACAAGCTGATGGCATAAGATGTAAGTACAACTCCTCCGGTTTCATATGCAAAAAAGCATTATTGCGCTAGCTTACGTGGTTCCGGTTCTACAGGGGTTCAAAAATAGTTACGCAAAACGGAGCGTGCTGCTCTGACCAGCTTTAAAGGGTTAAACAGCTGTCTCTTTTTAGTCACTAAAGAAAGGTGGTTAGAGCAGACAGACATGAGGTAAATTTTGGGGGACTTCCTTCCGCCCTCGTGCTTTGAAGCTCGTGATTATTGAAAGTTGTGAATCAGAAAGAAGACACACAAGAAGGCGTATGAAACAAGAGGGAGGGCGGCACAAAATACATCAATCCACAAGTGTGCCTAATGATATGATCCCTTTGTGTTCGAATCGTCAAGGGTGATTTATGAAGTTCAAATTATTAATGCTGTCTTTTTTTTGTCTGTTTTAGAGTTCTAGAGGATACTAAAGACTGTGTGACCTGCAGAGAGTGACAAACAAAATAACTTTTTTTGATCAGTGTTGTTGTTTTGTTTAGTTGTCCTCTCTAAGATAATAGTTGTGAGAACAGTTGCCAGAGTCAGTGGAAGAGCTGATTTTTATTGAAAGCTGTAGACAAAGTGCCTGAAAACCTACAAACACTGACTGAGCGTCTCGTTTTTTATCTGAGTGAAGCTCAAACGTGGAGTGGTTTCTGAAATCCATTCTTATGTTGCTGAGAGTTTCATTACGTTAATATATTAATAAAGTTATGAAATATTATCATAGCATTTTAACTAACTAATCTTCTACACGCTGTAAACATGATAATAGTTATAAATGCTTTTAAAACAATGTGGTTTAACCAACATCAGGGTTTTCCCTTTAGTTTATCTGGTGAAGTGGCGCCATCGTGTGACGTAAACATTTCTGCACCATCAAAGACGAAACAGCTTCTCAAGCTTTTGATGTTTAGGCGGTAACTAAAATCACTACAGTGCAAACAGCACGTTCTTTGGTCAATTCTGTGCATCTACATTTGCTTTAGTTTTTAACACTTACTGAGGTGAAGTATTTATGTTACAAAGGTGATGTCAGCTATGACCCGTTAAGAGGTCAAACTGGGGACAAAGGCTGCTTTGGCCGCTTTCTGTACAGAGTGTTTGTGAGCCGTGAAAACTTTTTTTTTTTTTTTTTACAGACCACAATGAAAACTGTGAAGACTTTAACATGTGCACTGTTTTGAGAGTAAATCAAAGTGCAGGTTTTTCTTTAAGGCTCAACAACAGATTTGTTCCAGTTCTCAGTGTGTCTGCTCCTCTCATTCCCTCTCTGTCTCCTCAACTGGATCATTCTTAGTGAACACTGATTCAGCTCTGGCAGCTCTAAAGTCAGTGTCACTGGTAAGTTGATTCAGTAGAAGTTAATATGTAAGCTGAGAGGGAAAGAGACAGTACAGGGAGTGCAGAATTATTAGGCAAGTTGTATTTTTGAGGAATAATTTTATTATTGAACAACAACCATGTTCTCAATGAACCCAAAAAACTCATTAATATCAAAGCTGAATGTTTTTGGAAGTAGTTTTTAGTTTTAGCTATTTTAGGGGGATATCTGTGTGTGCAGGTGACTATTACTGTGCATAATTATTAGGCAACTTAACAAAAAACAAATATATACCCATGTCAATTATTTATTTTTACCAGTGAAACCAATATAACATCTCCACATTCACAAATATACATGTCTGACATTCAAAAACAAAACAAAAACAAATCAGCGACCAATATAGCCACCTTTCTTTGCAAGGACACTCAAAAGCCTGCCATCCATGGATTCTGTCAGTGTTTTGATCTGTTCACCATCAACATTGCGTGCAGCAGCAACCACAGCCTCCCAGACACTGTTCAGAGAGGTGTACTGTTTTCCCTCCTTGTAAATCTCACATTTGATGATGGACCACAGGTTCTCAATGGGGTTCAGATCAGGTGAACAAGGAGGCCATGTCATTAGTTTTTCTTCTTTTATACCCTTTCTTGCCAGCCACGCTGTGGAGTACTTGGACGCGTGTGATGGAGCATTGTCCTGCATGAAAATCATGTTTTTCTTGAAGGATGCAGACTTCTTCCTGTACCACTGCTTGAAGAAGGTGTCTTCCAGAAACTGGCAGTAGGACTGGGAGTTGAGCTTGACTCCATCCTCAACCCGAAAAGGCCCCACAAGCTCATCTTTGATGATACCAGCCCAAACCAGTACTCCACCTCCACCTTGCTGGCGTCTGAGTCGGACTGGAGCTCTCTGCCCTTTACCAATCCAGCCACGGGCCCATCCATCTGGCCCATCAAGACTCACTCTCATTTCATCAGTCCTTAAAACCTTAGAAAAATCAGTCTTGAGATATTTCTTGGCCCAGTCTTGACGTTTCAGCTTGTGTGTCTTGTTCAGTGGTGGTCGTCTTTCAGCCTTTCTTACCTTGGCCATGTCTCTGAGTATTGCACACCTTGTGCTTTTGGGCACTCCAGTGATGTTGCAGCTCTGAAATACGGCCAAACTGGTGGCAAGTGGCATCTTGGCAGCTGCACGCTTGACTTTTCTCAGTTCATGGGCAGTTATTTTGCGCCTTGGTTTTTCCACACGCTTCTTGCGACCCTGTTGACTATTTTGAATGAAACGCTTGATTGTTCGATGATCACGCTTCAGAAGCTTTGCAATTTTGAGACTGCTGCATCCCTCTGCAAGATATCTCACTATTTTTGACTTTTCTGAGCCTGTCAAGTCCTTCTTTTGACCCATTTTGCCAAAGGAAAGGAAGTTGCCTAATAATTATGCACACCTGATATAGGGTGTTGCTGTCATTAGACCACACCCCTTCTCATTACAGAGATGCACATCACCTAATATGCTTAATTGGTAGTAGGCTTTCGAGCCTATACAGCTTGGAGTAAGACAACATGCATGAAGAGGATGATGTGGACAAAATACTCATTTGCCTAATAATTCTACACTCCCTGTATATATCCTCAGTTTGTTCAAAAGCTTCACCACCATCTGGGCAAGACAGGAACTTTAGTTGCCAACAGGAATAAAATATGTACATGTAGAATTTCTAAAAAAGAAACTTTGTTCATCTCAATTTAATTAATCGTACATCCTGTAATTTCCTGTATTTATAATACTGTACATGTAAACCTGTGCATCGTTGTATCTATCATGTAGGAGCAAATTCCCACCAGGACATTTATTCACAATACTGACCTCCATAGAGAACAATGAAACTGACACTGAATCACTGTTTAAAGACAGAATAAAATGAAACAAAATACTGACATAAACATAAAATATAAGGATATAAAAATGTGATTACACTGTACCAAATTTTATCTTAACAACACAACATTAAAGCTCCATGTGCGACAGTTAAAGCTCTCAAAGTGTGGCCTGCAGGCTGAAGGTGGCCCTCGACTGTAAGCAAAGACATTTCATGGATCAACAGTTCAAATCAAACTCTGATTCAGAGCAGAACAAGAGCAAAGCAGTGTTTCTCTCATATTTAAACTCTTCTGTTCCAGCAGTCAGACTGTAATCACATTACATGTTTCACTAATGTAATAATGTGAATGTTTAATGTGTTACTCTGTTAAATCAGAATCAGAATCAAAAGACTTTATTTATCCCCAAGGGGCAATTAACAAACAACCGAGCAGCATAATGTTGAGGATAAGGACAATAAGAAGAGGCAATAGGAGTGAAATAATAAATACACAGAATATACAGTATGTAGAGTTTTAAAATTACACAGTTTTAAAATTAAAGTGACTGAAAGGTGAATAAATAACTGTAAGTGACTAAAAGTGAATAAAGTGTCGGTAGTGTAAGAAGAGTGTAGTTTATGTTTGTGGGTGTGAGAAATGTTCTTATCGGCTGGAGTTAAAAAGCAGAGTGGCTTTGGGGACAAAGGTGGCTCTCCTCCTCTCAGTCCTGCAGGAAATGCAGCGGAGGCGTCGCCCAGAGGGGAGCTATTGAAATGCAGGGTGAAGAATGTGAGAGGGGTCATTGATGATTTTGGCTGCCTGTCTAAGGGCCTGTTGGCTCCAATGTGTGCTCTAGTGAGACAGTAAACTTCACTAAAACTATTACACTACAAACTATTACACACTAAACAGTGTTTAACCTCCACTGAGAATAAAAACTCAGCAAGGTTTTAAAGCTGTGTGCTGGTGAGTGGTAAACTGTGATTATCACCACGTTACATGGGCGCTACAGAAACACAGAGACACAAAACCAGGCGGAATTGTTATTAAAATGATTTCATTGTTGGCTGAAGATAATACTGATACTAACACATCCATATCTGCCACACAGAGCTCTATATTTACTGCTCATTTAGAACAAATGACTGTCTCAGCAAACGAGGACACAATCACACAGTCCACTGTCTTTGTTAGATGCGCGCCTGTTTCAGCACAGTTCACAAACTCCCTCCAACACAACGTCCGGCCCACTGTGCGGCTCCACCAATGAGATCCGAGGGCCTGCGCAGTGGTATTAGCATACAGCCTGTATAAAAAGCGCTGCTCTCAGTTAAGGAGCTCATCCGTTGCTGCAGAGTATCGAGAAGAGAAAATGCCTGAACCCGCCAAGTCTGCACCCAAGAAGGGTTCCAAGAAAGCCGTGACCAAGACCGCCGGTAAGGGCGGCAAGAAGAAGAGAAAGCCCAGGAAGGAGAGCTACGCCATCTACGTGTACAAGGTGTTGAAGCAGGTCCACCCCGACACCGGGATCTCCTCCAAAGCCATGAGCATCATGAACTCGTTTGTCAACGACATCTTCGAGCGCATCGCTGCCGAGGCATCTCGCCTGGCCCACTACAACAAACGCTCCACCATCACCTCCAGGGAGATCCAGACCGCAGTGCGCCTGCTCCTCCCCGGTGAGCTGGCCAAGCACGCAGTGTCTGAGGGCACCAAGGCCGTCACCAAATACACGAGCTCCAAGTAAACTGATTGACTATTAGAAGTCAACACAACGGCCCTTTTCAGAGCCACACACTCTATACTGACGAGCATATGTCCTACTGTACAACATACAGTTACTATATTGTGAACCTTTGTTTCACTGGGTGGTATAATCCGCTGTACTGACTGAGACCGTTTAAATGGTTCTTTACTTTTTAGATTGTAGAAAGAAACTCACTAAAAATCCAGCATTGATATGACTTTGACACTGGTGGCTTTTTATTGCACGGTCTTGTGTCTGTATCGTTTTTGGTCGTCTGTCTTTGTTTTGTTGCGTTTCCCCCCCAATACATGCACATTTATGTGGTCATGTGTCTGTTATATGGAGCACCATGGTCTTGGAGGAATGCGGTCTCGCGTCACTGTGTACTGTAGCACTGCACATGGTTGAAATGACAAACCCACTTGTCTTGATGATGCTCACTAACCTTACAAACAAAACTAGACTAACAACTTTGATACATAAAGGGTTGATTTGTTGGACTATCAACGGGCAAAAATTCGCAACTACATGCCAAAATGTAAACTAAGAGAAATTCGTATCAGTTTGTTTTTTGTAATTCCCCCTTGGCAACCTTGGATGGATGACACCTTTAGCATTTGCCTTTACTGCCTATGCCACAGGCCCTGCTGTGTCCTTCACATCCAGCTTTTCTAGCTATGACCAAAGAGGAATTTCCATCAAAGCTATCTTCAATCTAACTCCTAATTTGATGGCTCCGTAGCCACCTTTTTATCTGCCTTTATATAATGCAACTATTGTAGTAAGTGATGGAGGAGTTGTACAGGATGTCGGTAGGATTGATTTCCTGTGGTGTTCAGAGGTGAATTTTGGTTCTCAGTCTCTCACTCCTGTGACTGGTCAGCACATGACAGAGTGGGTCGGAGGTATTGTTCAGCATTTTACTTATCATGGACAGAAATCTATGATTACACATTTCAGTAGATGTAAGAATCACAGAATCCTCCAGAAAGAAGAGCAGATATACTGGGCATAACTAAAGACACTAGATTAAACTGAGGTCGCTATCCAGGACATGAGATAAGCTTTATTAGTCCCACAGCTGGGAAATTCACCAACATGGGCAGAGCAGGATAAAATAAACAATTACAACAATATTACTATGAATAAAATGATTAAATATGTTTGACTAGTAGAGTCAATAAGACGAGGTTTAACTGGGAGATAAGCTGGATGTTTTTAGCAGGTATTGAGTATTACACATTGAGATACTCAGTGATCAGTTTGTGAATGTGTGTATTCACGTGTTCATTCGCTGCTGTTGTTTGTTGTAGAGTCAGTAACTGTAGAAGGAAACTGAGTCAATGCAGACTAAGAGATCAGAGCCAAAGTGTGGAAGCGAGCTGCTGTAAGGTCACTAATGAAGCTTCTGATGTACAACAATGTGAGTGAAACTGTGCTTTGGTTAGAAGTGAGCAGCTGTCACACAAGTCTCGCTGCTCCGTGGGCCTCCAGTAGCATCGGTGTGTTTGCTGGGAGCTCGCAGCGTCACTTTGTCCCACAGCTGCGCTCACCAGATGCTGCTTTTAACTCGGAGTGCGTGAACAAACATGTGTATCAGCTAGAAAAGGCTTTTTACGGAGCTCTGCTGCGGCTCCATCGGTTTTAGCAGAGAAAAGAGTCCAAGAAGCCGCCGAGCAGCGCTGAGCTCCGCACCGAGTCGCTGAGCTTTGGGAGCTCCACGAACCGAGAGCAGAGAGCACGAGAGCCCGACACGAGGCCTGCACGACGAGACACAAGCCCGCTGTGGACGGCTCCACTGTCGACCTGCAGTGCTGCTCACACACTCACTTTGAGCTCTTTGATGCCGAGACACGAAACACAAAATGAAGCATTGCGAGGCACGCGCGAGAGCTGCGCGCGCTGCCTTCACTCTCAACGGTTCTCATGGTGCGTTTAAGTGCAGCGTGGCGCTTCCGACTTGCCATCACTGTACCGTGAATCTCGATCAGACGCGAAAGAGGAAAATGTCCGAGGAAGCTCCCGCACCTGCTGCCGTCCCGGCTAAGGCGGCCAAGAAGACGAAGACGACTTCTAAGCCCAAGAAGGTCGGCCCCAGCGTGGGCGAGCTGATTGTGAAAACCGTGGCCGCTTCCAAGGAGCGCAGCGGCGTGTCCGCAGCCGCGCTCAAGAAGGCTCTGGCTGCCGGAGGCTACGATGTGGACAAGAACAAGGCCCGCGTCAAGACCGCCATCAAGAGCCTGGTGGCGAAGGGCACTCTGGTGCAGACCAAGGGCACCGGGGCCTCCGGATCCTTCAAGATGAACAAGAAGGTTACTGAGAGCAAAGCCAAGAAGCCCGCAAAGAAAGCCGCTCCTAAAGCCAAGAAGCCCGCCGCGGCCAAAGCCAAGAAACCGGCAGCAGCTGCTAAGAAGTCGCCCAAGAAGGCAGCAGCCAAGAAGCCCGCAGCTGCTAAGAAGTCGCCCAAGAAGGTCAAGAAGCCCGCAGCAGCGGCCAAGAAGCCAGCAGCGGCGGCCAAGAAAGCACCCAAAAGCCCCAAGAAAGCAGCAAAGAGCCCCAAGAAGGTGCTCAAGAAGGCTCCCGCACCAAAGAAGTCTCCAGCCAAGAAGGCCGCCAAGCCCAAAGTCAAGAAGGCAGCCAAGAAGAAGTGAGCTCACACCACTCTCACACTCAACAACGGCTCTTCTCAGAGCCACCACAGCAACACACAAGAGCTCCTTCCTAATACTCACTCACCACTCGATCATTCATAGTAATATCCTTCTTATTAAAGCACACACTCCCCCCATTTTACTCAATACAATTACAACTTGCATTACTATCATGGTGCACATTAGTGCTGTCTAAGCAAGTCTACAACTCCAGAAGAAGAATACAAATATTAACAACTCAACATTTACAATCACACCTTCATAATACAAGCCATCACACCACTTCTTTTACTGTGAAACATTATCATACAAGAAATAAACTGTTAAAAGTTAGCAACTACATTTTAAAATATTCTATTAAACAACACATAATACATTCATAGATGCATGTTATTATTCATGGATGAAATATTGAGTTCTATTTTTTTTAAAAGCCTACACTGGCTGTTGTACTGGAAGTACACTGTATATTTTAATGATACCTAGCTAATATAATCCACTTGAAATGCTCTAATCTACAACCTTACCTGACTAAATCTAGTCCAGTTGAATTGATATTGTGTGATTTCAAGGGGACACATTTTACTCCAAGCTGAGCCCATACTGTTATTTATTTTACCATGGAGTTCTGTAGCATTAAGGATGAGGGGAATTAAATTATTTCAAATTATAGTCTTGAGTTTACTTCTTGCCCTCACCGATCCTTTGGATATCCCAGCTGAACGAGAGTCCGGGGCTGCCCTGTGTCCCCCTCCACAGTAGTTTTCCACTAATTCTATTGTTCTGTCTGGGGGGGCTGTCCTCTTCCCAGGTTAGTAACTGTGGCTTCCTGTTTATCTGGCTGAGGCAGATTTTACTCATTTTATAACAGGCAGACCCCCACTGTCAATACATTTTTCACACTATACAGTTACACACCAAAGTTTATCGCTGAACCAACTGATTTGGCACGTCAGAGGTCAGGGTTCAGCAACTTAATGTCATTCTTGAGAGCTTTAAGGTCGCATGAAATGCTTTGAGAACACAAATCCACTATTGTCTTTAAAACAGGAGTTGACAAAGTCATTCTAACAAAACCCACACTTAGGAATCATTTCCTGTTCCTCTGATCACCAGCTGCCCCCTATTATCCAAGCAAACCTAAACACATTCTATTCTTTGAATTGTTTTATTCTACTCACAACAGACACAAAAACCTAAGCGTAGATGTGACTTTGCAAAATGTCCCAAATTCAGCAGCAGTGCTGAACACTCTCCTTGTCATTGTTTTTTTTCTAGTATAATGTGATCACTGTTTTTGTCCGTGTCACATGACCTGTAAATAGTGTCTCTGTATGTTTTTACTAACTTGTGTTAAACACCAACGTGCCAGAGGGTCTGCAGATGGAAATTAGCCCAAGGCTATAATCTGGCATATTTACATTTGTTAAAATGTTCATTTATATGTATTGCCCCTCTTTCTTAAAAAATAAAATAAAATAAAGACGTCGTAAGCATCTCCACTTGTCCCTCTCCACCTCACGTCGTTATGATTTCCTATTGTGTTTAACAAGGTTTGATCTTGCCACGTGTCATGAACTGCGTGTGAACCATGATGAGTGTCTACAGTCATATTTATGAAGTGAATAATTAGTGATTCACAATTTATTCTAAATTAGTAAAATGAGCAATGAGGTTGAAGAAGGCACGAGCCTTAACCACACAGCAGGAGAGACTGAGAGCTTTTTGCTTATGTTTTATATCAAGACCTGAGGTTTTCTTTATTCACAAGACAAGAATAGACTAAACGCACGCAGCTTTGGAGTTAATAAAAGTATATTTTGAAGGTGTATTTCAGTCCCTGACTATGTAAGATGACATGAATGAACATAGATTTTAAAATAAATCAAGATGCATAATCTACATTTCCCAGTACACAAGTTGTTACAGACACAGTGACAGCAAGAAGGATATTTGCTCAGAGAGAAGTGTGTGGCTCTTAAAAGAGCCTTTGTTTTTGATGAAGCCGAGCGCTTTGCGTTTACTTGGCCTTGGCGGGCTTCTCGGTCTTCTTGGGCAGCAGCACAGCCTGGATGTTGGGCAGCACACCACCCTGAGCGATGGTGACTCCCCCCAGGAGCTTGTTGAGCTCCTCGTCGTTGCGCACAGCCAGCTGCAGGTGACGTGGGATGATACGAGTCTTCTTGTTGTCGCGGGCTGCGTTGCCAGCCAGCTCCAGGATCTCAGCGGTCAGGTACTCGAGCACAGCTGCCAGGTAAACGGGGGCACCGGCTCCCACACGCTCCGCATAGTTGCCTTTACGCAGCAGTCTGTGGACACGACCCACGGGGAACTGAAGCCCGGCACGGGATGAGCGGGTCTTGGCCTTAGCTCTGGCTTTACCTCCGGTCTTGCCGCGACCACTCATCTTGACAGGTTCTTCTCTTCGTAGTATCGAGACTAAGAGGAAATGTGGCCCGACCGGCTCAAAGCCTCGCTTATATTTCCGCAGAGCGCGCGCAGCTTCGTCACGCACCAATCGCAGAGAGGCTTGCGGCAGCGCGCAAATTCAATGCACTTTTCTCCAATGAGCGGCACACACCAAGGCGGGGCGGTGCTCCTCTGAACGGTGCTGAGCACCACGTGGAGCCCCTCACCAATCACGAGCCGCAGCGGCACCGCGTCACAGGCAGTCACACACTTTAAGAGCGGCGAGTCTCGTCTGTTTGCTACATTTTCTGCTCTTATCACAGGGAAAGAAAAGTGAGGAAGAATGGCAAGAACCAAGCAGACCGCTCGCAAGTCCACTGGCGGCAAAGCCCCCAGGAAGCAGCTGGCCACTAAGGCCGCCCGTAAGAGCGCCCCGGCCACCGGGGGCGTCAAGAAGCCTCACCGTTATAGGCCCGGTACCGTGGCTCTTCGTGAGATCCGCCGTTATCAGAAATCCACCGAGTTGCTGATCCGCAAGCTGCCCTTCCAGCGCCTGGTCCGCGAGATCGCTCAGGACTTCAAGACCGACCTGCGCTTCCAGAGCTCTGCTGTCATGGCTCTGCAGGAGGCCAGCGAGGCTTACCTGGTCGGACTCTTCGAGGACACCAACCTGTGCGCCATCCACGCCAAAAGGGTCACCATCATGCCCAAAGACATCCAGCTGGCTCGCCGCATCCGCGGAGAGAGAGCTTAAGCTACACGCTCTCCTACAAACAACGGCTCTTTTCAGAGCCACCTCACTCACACCAAGAGCTCGCTCCTTTAGTAGCAGTAGTGGTATATCAATCTCATACTCACACTTCAATCTTCATGCTCTTTCTACTCTAGAAACTTCCGTTACAAAACTGCTTTCTTTTTTTGTTTTTTTTAAGCATGAATTATTGTATGCTAAAGTGTTTCCCTCCTTTACTTATTCATGTATTATTTTCCAAAGCTCATCACATTTCAGTGCTTTGCACTAGACAATATGATAGACCAAGTGCTCTGAAGTACACAGCGTAGACTCCTATTGTTTAAATGTGCTATAAAATACTATAGACATGACAGTATGGCAAACATGTTAATATTGGTTTGCAGAGGCTGTTGAAATGTTATCTAACGTTAACATGTTGGTGACACAATTTCACCCTAATGGTACTGACATATTCATAGGGTTCATTTTTGAGACAAATATCAAGATCTGCACGAATTGACAGAAACACTGAAGCAGCTACCCATTTTATTCTTGTTGTCATTTATGTCCTATTGTCAGGTGACAGAAGAACCAACACAAAGCTCAGAGTAATGGTGATGCAAGATCACAGGTGAAGTTGGATGACTTGATGGTTCATTACTGTATTTGAAGCACATGTGTGGCTGCATGTATTTGGAATGTCTCACTGTTATTTATCAGGTGACAGAGGTGAAGAGGCGAGGTCACAGGTGACTGACTGATGATTTGGTGCTATAGATTAACTAGTATTTATTATCATGACAATTGTCAGGCTGCTTATAGTCATCCCAGTATCCTCGGCTGAGGCTGAAAGAAGCTTCAGTGCTCTCACAAAACTAAAAACATGGCTAAGGTCAACAATGACTCGTATGAGATTAAACAATGCTGCTGTGTGCCATGTCCACCAGGACAGACTGGATAGTATAGATGTAAAACAAATATGCCAGCAGTTTATCTCAGTTAACGAGAGGAGCAGGCATGTGTTTGGCTCCTTCACATAGTGGACATTGAGTTGTTGTGTGGGCACCAGTAGTCCATGTCTGTTGCTGTAACAGTAGTTCATGTTTGGAATAAAAAATCCCAGCTCACTGATTTGATCGGGGCAATAGTGCCTAAAATGTTGCATCATTTTGCTGAGAGATCTTTTACTTTGTGGTAATCTTAGATTACACTAAGGGTCATTCAGTGTTTCCTTAGTGCTAATGTGTAAGAGATGTTGGTGTCCTATAACTGAAGTAATGTTGTTAAGTCCTTAAAGTCATATTCTTTTATTGTCATGACTGTATTTGAAGCTCTTTTTTTTTTTTTTTTTTTTTTTTTTGTATGATACCTGATTTATATGGAATATGGCTGAAGTAAACTAAAGTCTAAAATTCTTAGTCGGTCATTTGTTCAATAGTAATTTAACATTAAGTAATTCACATATAAACTATGAATTTTAATTTTATATTGTTTAAAAGCATGTAGAATAGCAAATGTAGGCAAGTATATTTCTCCTTTTTTTTTTTTAATCAAGAAACAAGGACAAAAAGCAGGACAGGGTTCGGTGGTTGAATCATCAGTCCCCACCAATGGCAAAACCAAATCTACGCCCTCTACCACCTGCAGCTGGCCGTCCACAACGACGAAGAGCTGAACAAGCTGCTTGGCTGAGTGACGATCGCTCAGGGTGGTGTGCTGCACAACATCCAGGCCAAGAAGAATGAGAAAGCTAAATAAAATCCAGCTACTTTCCTCAACCGACTAACGGCTCTTGTAAGAGCCACTCACCTCTGAGAGTACACTTGATTAAAGTAATGACACTAAATCTTTAATCCAGGTGTCAAACTCATGTTCACACTAGAACTGAAGTGGGACAGCCCTGTTAGTCTATCAGTATGTGCAACACATTTAGTTGTTTTACTGCATGCATAAAAATCTGACTGACTTAAATTGTAAAGTTATTACCCAGACTTTTCTTTTCATAAACTTCCTGTAAAAACAGAAATCTGTGTAGTAAGAACATAAACATTGTCTCATTGTTTGTTCCTTAAAGTACTGAAAAAAAAAAAAAAGACAGCTGAGTAGATTAAAGAGGTTCAGACTTATAATAATTATAAATCACTACAAACTTTCATTTAGGTCTAAGATTCATTTAGACCGACAGCGAACCACAGCTGTGAGCTACATGCAAACACACTTTGTGTGTGGTGTATTTTCTGTAATTCTGATCTGCTCCCTCAAAGGAGCTATTTTTTCTTTTTTACCTGGAAGCATGTCGACGTAGACAATCTGGCAAAACTTCTTGTTTGCGATGTGGGTCATTTCATCACAGAGCATTAACAGTTGCCTTTGATATTTTGTTTGCAGTTTAAACAGACATGTTGCATGTTGGTAAAAATAAAATTTCAGGCACACATCAGGAAGAGGCTTCAAAAGCTTCATAGGGCTTCATCCACTCATGTCCACCCTCTACTACAGCGGTCCCCAATCCCAGTTCACGTGGGCCGGTGTCCCTGCAGGTTTTAGATGTGTCCTTGATCCAACACAGCTGATTTAAATGGCTAAATTACCTTCTCGACATGTCTTGAAGTTCTCCAGAGGCCTGGTAATGAACTAATCATGTGATTCACGTGTGTTGATCCAGGCTGAGATCTAAAACCTGCAGGGACACCGGCCCTCGTGGACTGGGATTGGGGACCCCTGCTGTACTAGATCAAAGGTGGGTTGGTTATCTTAAAAAAAAAACAAAAAAAAAAAACATAAGCACTAGTGATGTGTCAGTCGCGAACGAAATGGCTCTTAGAGCCGGATCTTTGACGTGAACGATGCGAGCCGGCTCCTTATCGCGAGCCGTGGGTTGTTTTTTTTTTTTTTTTCTTTCTCTCTCTCTCTCACTTTTCTTCCTTTTCTTCACTCAGCATGCGAGCCGCGTGCGGAGTGAAGCGGATTGTGGGTTGTGCTTTGCGCTGGGAAGAGGGGGGAGGGCGGTAGTTACACTCTCAGTAGCACAGGAACAGAGCAGGAGGGAGAGAGAGAGAGAGCCAGGGACAACAACGTCACATTAGAAAGGTATAGTAATCATCCACAACTATTTTCAGTTGCAGATGATAAAGGATTCAGAAAGTTTATTCATGCAGGTCCATATGACAGAGAATATGCATCTTCTTTTTGTTTTCATATTTTAATTTATATTTAATTGTGTTGTGTTTTGCAGTGTTTTGTGTTGTTTCACTTTAAATTTGTTTAAAAGGAAAGAGATGAACTGTGAATAGTTGGTTTTTGTAATATATGATTTATTTATTACATTTGATGTGGAGTGAATAAATAAAAGTATATTTACGATGGACCCTAGAGACAAAGCACGTACAAACCCGAAGCACGTACGAACTCCAAAACACGTACAAAACACAACAGAAGTGCTCCAGGATGCTCGGCGCAGTGTTGAGCTTTTGTTACCGAGTGGCTACACAAGCCAGGAAGTACCAACGACCAGATTTGGTGTGTGGTAGTAACAGGTAAATGAACATTTTTTTAAATTATTTGAATATGAGTGCTTGTGTATAAATACACAAACAATACCCATATGCTTTCAATTCTGTAATTTAAGTGATCTAGGTAGCTCTGTTTTGGAAGTTCAGTTAACGCTAGGAATATGCTTTGGAATTTGTACGTGCTTTGTCTCCAGGGGCCACCGCATACATTTATATATAAACATAGATAAATAAAAACTTTATTTTGCATTAGTAATTCCTTTTGTGCATAATTTATTATTGTTAATAATAAATTAAAGCAACAAAACAACCTGAAGAGCTGGCTGTTTAGTTAGCCGAGCCAGAAATCCCATCACTAATAAGCACTTCTGCTTTAAGCGGATTTGTGGCAGGAAGACGTTTACAAATAAACAGATTAATCATTGAAATTTTTCAGTTTTCTTTCGGTCTACACTCCTGCTATAGGCGAGTTTAATGAAACAGTGGTATTGAATAGGTCTGTAACCTGAAGTTCAGTTTGTGGCACTGTCAGTTAAGGAGAAAGAAAAGCACACATGATAAACAGCTTAATATGTTAGGAATCTCAGTTGGTAATTGTTTAAGTTATAACGTAGTACTTCAGAACTTGCTGGGGAGATACTGGCAGATATTTTGTCTGCTTTTTCAGGACTTCCCTCTAAATCATGACAAAAACCAACAAGATCGCAGAACAAAGCTCTCAAAGTGAAGTGGGTGGCTCTTAAAAGAGCCGTTTGATGGATTAGGGCGAATGAGTTTAACCGCCGAAGCCGTACAGAGTGCGGCCCTGCCTCTTCAGAGCGTACACCACATCCATGGCGGTGACAGTCTTCCTCTTGGCGTGCTCAGTGTAGGTGACGGCGTCACGGATGACGTTCTCCAGGAACACCTTGAGCACACCACGGGTCTCCTCGTAGATCAGACCGGAGATACGCTTCACTCCGCCACGGCGAGCCAAACGACGGATAGCGGGTTTGGTGATACCCTGGATGTTATCACGGAGAACTTTACGGTGCCGCTTGGCGCCTCCTTTACCGAGTCCTTTGCCACCTTTGCCTCGTCCACTCATGGTTACAGTTTCTTCTTTATACGAGCAAAGTCGAATGAACCTCAACCCCACGGAGCCATGTTATTATGTGTGCTCGGCGGACGTAAAAGAAAACAGCTGGACGGCTCGAAGCTCAGTGGCTCCGCCCTCTCTTCTATTCTCTATGTGGAAATGCTGTCTTTTGTTAATGACAAATTAAGTCTAACCAAAGGGAGGCTCACACCAAATCCAGGGCTCTAGACTAACTTTTTGCCATGGGCGTACCGGTACGCCTAACTTTAAAAAGTTAGGCGCACACAAATTTTATAATAATTTATATAATATAATGTGTTTTTCTGGATACACTGTGCTTTTTCAGCATTCAAAGATTGATGACACCGTGTCAGAGCACTGGCTATGAATTTCAGAAGGATCAGGCCTTAACTTAACAGAAAAGTTAGCAATAGTTCTTTTCCTATTACAGCTACATCCACTTCTGTCGTGCCTAGGCTGCTCACTAGGGCTGGGTATCATCACTGATTTCTATAATCCATTCGATTCCGGTTTTCAAAGTCCCGATTCGATTCAACTTAGCCTCAGACAGTCGGAAATATAATTCTGATCATTTATCAGTACTGACTTCATCAGAATTGTGAACATCACAGCAGATGCCTTTGTGTGAAAGTAACTGAGAATAAAACACAGAAAAACATGAAGGAGATTTTCCTGGTCTGGCTTTTTATAGCAGATAATCTTAAAAATATTCTACAATGTTCTGCATATAAAGTTTACATTTCTTCAGTATTGAACAACAGAAAAAATAGGCTTTCTTGTCCGAGGTCATTTAAGTGAAAAAAAGAAAAAGAAAAGAAAAAGACAGCAGCCGACAGCGCTGTAAACAACGGTAGACTGGTGGGTAATAAGCGAATGAATAATACAGAAAACAGAGATCGGAGACGGGAAACTGTTCTTGAAGTACAGAGAGAGATAGAGAGAGAGCTAGCTGTGCATGGAGTGTGAGTTTAATAGTCGTGGAAGCAAAACAGCAAAATTCATGACGACATTGATCAAATGTGAAGCGCAGTTTGCTGCTTCTTTTGCTGCTGGCTCGGTGAATTTTGGTTGGAGAGAGACAAAACCTGCAGCTCAGAATCAGCGCAAAAAGACGTAAACACAGCGCATCAGAATCGCTAAGCTCCGACAGCGTGTCCGTCTACGGGCCATCGGGTGAGAAAGCCGAGAAAGACAAAGTTGATTCTGATGCGTTGGTTCCGCTCTGTGTTTATGTCTTTGTGTGGAATCCGTGTACCTGCTCTCATTTGCTGTTTGGTTGTTGTTGAAATGGTTTTGTGAGCTTTAATCTGAGAATCTGGCGTTTCTGGCAAAACACAGTTATATTTAAAAGTCGATTCAGGATTTAATGCTTTATTCAAGCTACTCACCTCCCACTTCCACCTGCACTTTCAACTGGACCACGGCCAATCAGAGAGGTCCCGCCCCTTACTATCTCTGATTGGTTTAGTCCACGATAGGAGCAAAATGTGTGTCTGTTGTTGACCACAGGGAAGGTTGCAGATTTTTTATTTTTTATTTTTTTGCTACCGGAACAGTTGGTCGCACAGGTGCAACCAAATATTTTTTTTTAGTCGCACCACTGAAAAATTTGGTCGTGCTCTAGAGCCCTGAAATCGCACCCACAATGCCCGAGTCGAGTTCATATTTTTATTTCACATAATTAATCAATTGAAACTAAACCCAAGTGTCCACATTAGTAACAAAAACCAGACACCCTCTTAACGTTTTACCCAGAGTCTAGCATAACTTTTCAAGCTAAATTAAAATGTATTATTAATATTAAACATGAAACTAAAGGCTAAAAGTACAAAAACAAATCCAGTTTATTTATTGTATTTGTAAGCCTGTCCTTTACAGTCAGAATTGTAATGTGAAGCCAAATATTTGCTTCACCAGGATGAGCGCTATAAGCTCTTTTTCACATGTCATTTTATTTCTGAGAAATCTACAAGTGTATTTATTCAGTGTACAGTAAAATGTGATGGGGACAACCAGTGCTACTCCACCCGCAGTCACAGTCATGCTGTTCCTCATTTCCGCCAAAGGCCAGTAGATGGCGGTAGTTTTAGCCGCTCCTGTTTTCTTTTATCTCTTCTTTTAGGCTACATGAGATGTAAATTTAGGAGTCCATCAAGCAACCCTTCAGATTCATTTCCTAACAGCAAAAGTGAGTGGAAGAGTTAAGTCTTTTGTTCACAAAGACATAGCTGACAGGCACTTTTGACTTTTTGTACACAGTTGATTTTGTAAAGCCCCTCGCATTGCATTCATAATCAAGTTCACTGATTGACTGTCCCGCAGTGTTGTTTTGTGTATTTCTGTTTCATCCACTTTAATAAAGTGTCCTGTGTTAAAGTAACAGTGAGTTGTGGATTCACTTAATGAATGCCTAAGTTGGGCTTTAATCGGCCTTAGACTTACTGACCTTCTTTGAATCAGCATCACAATAGTCCTAAGGGCACTGACAAAACATACAAGTATAAATAAATACAATCAATATATAGAAAGAGAAACATGTTTGATATGTTTTTTTTTTTTATTAAGTTACACAAAAATAGCATTCTCTGCCAACAGGCCCAGAAGACACAACTATGCAGAATTACATAACAGACCAGAACCAAAGAAGCAATGTGTACAGGCAGGTGGCAAAGACAAGTTTTTGAAGTATTTGTACAACACATGCCTCCCCAACAGCTTCAATGTTTCCTGGAATTGATTATCTATCTGTTATGTCAGTCATATTCCCCCCAGATAGTCTTGGTTGAGATCTGGTGACTGTAAAAGCCATGATATATGATCACACCATTTTCATAATCAACTATTCAGTGACCCCTCTTCAAATACTTATTGACAGGACAAAGATTATCTCTCACAGCACTGACTTTACGACTCTTTTCCCTTTGACAAGTGGACCCTAACATGGCAGCAAAATGCAACAATATCTCTCCGTGTAGGGGTCAAGAGTTCAGGGTATGTCTAATTTCTTGCCTGTCTTTAAATGACAGTGTCATGGTATGAATAATCCTTCAGAGTTTACCAGTATAAAAGTAAAACAATTACATCGTCTCATCGGGACAACCTAAAAGACTCCTTATGGCTAGTCTTTACACATCATAATAACACAGAAGAAAAGAAACCAATTTTAAATTTCTGTTCATTTCAGGGGATTTTCCAACCTCTTTTGGTTCAAAAGAGGCAAAGGAAAATCCTCATCAATGTTTTAGTAAAAACTAGAATATACATTATCAGTATATATTGTATATACACTGATAATGCTTACTGTTGTCTCACTGTAAACCAGTCAAAATAAATAAATAACACACTGGGATCATGCTGAACCACAGACAGCAGTCGAGGCATTAGGCGGGATAAAGGAGCTGGAAACATCACCTGATAAAGAAAAAAAGACAACGGACTGAATGAAAAACAAAAGTGTCCTTCATTGCACATTTTTGACAAATCAGAAATCCCCATCTTTCCCCATCTTTCACCCTAGACTTTTGACCAATCACTGATCAGCAGGAATTGCACTACCGTATGGTCCATCCCCTACAACAGATTACGTTGCGGAGGAGTTGCTATTTCAGTCCTCTTGGGTGAATCCTCACAACATTTACTTTTTCATCTCCCTGCCAAACAGAAGAGCCATTGAGCTGTGGTTTTTCCAGGAAGCCCCGCTTCGATGTTTTGTGGAAATTGTCCTTTCAAACTCTGGCCACCCAACATGGAAAGACTGGACTATAGACCCATCTCTTCAAATTAAAACGACAACACTCGTGGTCAAGTTTTGGACACGAAGAATTCCTAATAAAGACATTGAATTATAATTGAAAAGATATTGTGATGTGATGTGCTACATCCACTTATTAAACCTGTGGTATGGGGTACGGAAGTTTAAAGTTCATCTGCGGAGGGATGAGGATGGACATCTCATCCAAATCCCAAACTCCATCTCCCTGGGCCCGTACAATGGTCGAGTTATCTATCCCGGCTAGCGGCTAGATGCTTCATTTGCCAGGCTTTGGATCACCAAGTAAAAGGATCAGAAATACTTTATTAATCACGAAGAAAATTATGGGTTACAGCAGGCAGCAAACCTGTGGCGCATGCGCACTAACAAACGAAACACACTCTAAACAACATCACATTGGGGCGACAGATCCGAGAGGTAGGGTGATAAGAAAAACAATGATAATACACAACATGAGTTGAGAGGAGGAGGAAAAAAGCTCCACCCAGAATAAACTCCTATTGAGAGAACAGTTTGAGAACAGAAAAAAAACCTCTGCACAAAAAAGCACATGAATCTTAATACAGCATAGAAACACATGACAAGCGACAGGGGTGGGTATGGGGTGACAGTGAGCCAGCGTAGACAGCGCATCCGGTCCTGCAGCATATCTGCGCTCGTCCAGTCGACCTGCAATTTGCATTGGGAGGGGACACACTTAAAAAGTTAAACCCAGAGCAATATGAACATAATTTCATTTGAAATATGTTTTTTCAGGGTTTTTATTTCCTAAATTGCTTCCTGACACTTAAACAGATGTTGAAGAGTTTTTTAAGGTTTATTGGTTGAAGCTCAATTAACTCATCTTGATAGAAAGTTCATCCTCCAGAAGGTGTCCTGCGACTGTTATTGGCTGTCTCTCTGAGGTATTCAACATAAGGCTGTGTATCGTCAGGAGAGCTGCTGATAATCCCAGTGCTAATCCAGCAACAGCAACCTGTTTGCACTTCATCAAAACAATCTGTAAACGTCAATAAATAAATTAATAAACAATACGATTTTTTTTTAATAAGAACTATCTACACAGTGGGTGTAACAGATAAAAAGATTAAAAAAAAATCAACTTACTAGTGATACTAAGTTTACAGCTGGCAGAGTTGAAGCCATGATCAGTGTGCACCTCACACAGGTACAGAGCAGAGTCATCAGTCCCAAGTCTGTTCAAGTCTGATTTTTTTTGATCAGTTATCTCTTCACAAAAGAAAAAATCTATAATTCCAGGATCTGTCAGGTTTGGTTGTGAACGCCCACTACAGTGTGGTGTGTGTCATGTTTTAGTCTCTAACACAGGCAGGCACAACAGAACAGGGGAAACAGTGGATTTAACCACCTGTTGTTGAAAACTCAAAACAGATTTTGGCACAAAATGGAGAATACACTTTGTGATCATGTAGTTCAAAGTTCAGGCTGGAACTGAAACAAGAACAAAAGTGACCACCAACCGTCTGAACAGAGATGCAAAAAACTCGTGTTCAGCTCGACCGCAGGATTTAACTGCAGGACTTCTCTCTGACAAGTTTTCGGTTCCTCCTGAGTGCTGTGCACCATCTAGTGACATCTTTGAATATTGCACTGGTGTTAGGAGTGCAGTGAAACTAGCACTGAATCAGTTTTTAAAAGACAAACAAAAAACAAAAGAAAGTTAAGGGATGAAATGATTGATAAATCAGTGGGGGGGTTTTCACAGTGTTCATCAGAGTGACAGACTGGGGGAAGTAAATGAATCTGTGGCAACTGGTTTTTGTGAACAACTTCCTCTTTGTACTTTTTATTGTTGTTCTTCGTACACTAGCCTGTAACCGTTTATATTGAATACACCTAAAGCAAACAGGGGTGAGTCTAAGGGAGGGCATGGGGTATTAATTTCAAGGGTTTTGTAACATTTTCCAGATAGAAAGTAAAATAATATAAAATGTTGTGTTAATTAAAATGCATTAATAATCAAAATCATAAAAACAAATTATTAGCTATTACAGAGGATCATATTTTTTGTTCCAAGGTCAACACAAACACATAATTATTATTATTTTTTACTTCTGTTTTTACTGTTGTCTTCAAACATTACTCATGAAACCAACCCAAAATAATAACTGCGTTTCTTCGAAGTTGCTGAAAACTGAACTGAAGCTGAAGTGAAAACAAACAGAGGAACAAACTCGCTGATGTAACCTGACTCCAGGCAGCCGGGCGTGACGGCTGTGTTTGCATATGAAACTACACTCGGTTCCTTAATGACTGATAAAACCTGGCACAGAGTGAAAGAAGTGACACACAGCAAACGTATGTATTGTATCTTTTATTTTTCTTTACTGTAATTTTGTGTCTTCTGTCCTGTTACAAATTAATTATTAGCCAGTCAGCTATCTGGTGAACGTGGTTAAATTTTTCTGTCAGTACACATCATCATGTGAAGCTAAGACCAAATCAGCTGATTATATGGGATAATGCTGTCCTCTGAAAGGGGCTCGTGACCACAATATGTTTGAGAACCTCTTTTCTGGACTGAGGAGGCTGAAGGTTTCCCACTGCAGGCAGAACAGACTCTGTTGGAAGGACTAAAGGTGAAATATGAACCATGAATTTGGTGTTTTGTGTTTTCAGACATGAGTTATTTAAGCAGATGATGGTTTTATGTGCTTTGACAAAACCGTTAATGCCTCTGGGTGATGAGCTCTCTGTGTAATTTTTCATGTTTTTGATTCAGGCGGCTGGATCATTTCTCGTAGTGACATGTGTTATTCAAAATTTTGTCGGGACGGAGAGTTCTACAGTTCTTAAGACAATTATTGTTTGATTAAAATGTTATACTCCATTTAGTAACTGGATAATTTATGTTTTGCTGTTCAAAACTTTCATTTGATAGAAGAAATTCAGTAGCCAGGGGCAGGAAATTCAGCAAAACATCAGAACAAAGCAGTGAGACTAGAAACTTGTTTAACCAGTTGGACAGTGTGGGCGTGTCAGCCGGGTGAGCACCTATATTCAAATCATTAACATCCAGGAGAAAAACAAGGAAGTGAGCTGCAGAATAAAACACAGTGATGGTGGACATTTGGCAAGCTTTGAATTATTTTCTTTGTATTTGTTTTAAAAATGACTGTGTGAGGAAGTTCCTCACAAAGTCTGGTGAGGAAGTTACACTTTAGAGAGTTAAACAAGAATGAAAGAAAAGCTGAGACAGCTGAAGTAGAGGATAATTTCTAAAACGTGTGTTATGTGATTTATGATATTTAGCAGGAAAATACTTTTACTTAAATACAGATTCAAACTCCTGAAGCATAAAGTGATGGAAGTAAGACAAGACCTTAATAGAAAAAGAACCGAATCAGATCTTATCCCAGTGCAGACAGCAAACAGCTGCAGACAGACAGTGTTCAGGACGATGATGAAAAAGTGAATCTTTGATCTGATTTAAATTATGTATGTTTTTATATTTTTGTTCTATTTAAAAGTTTAATAATCACAATGATTGTTTGTTGATTTGTTGATGGTCAGACAAAAAAGCTCACTTTATTTCAGTTTTTTTAATATCATATGTCATATCATATCATAATTATTATTAAGCATTATTATAATTAAACAGGTCACCACCTTCTAGCTATCAAATATCTCAATGAATGCCTCCAATGCTTGACCCCACCCGATGCAGACAGAGGATCGACTGTGCCAGCGCAGAGCCTTGCTGTTTGCCAGATGCAGCTGTCTACACTGGCAAACTCTCACCCCATTTATCCACCCTTGTTGCTTGTGATGTGTTTCATGGTGTTATGCTGGGAAGATTCATGTGCTTTTTGTGCTAAGGAGTTTTTTGTTTTCTGTTCTTATACTGATCTCATAGGAGCTCAGTCTGAGTCTCTCCTGCACTCCCCTATTGTTGCACATTTCATTATTTTCTTTTACGCTACCTGTTCTTACCTGTCTCCCGATGTAACGTTTGTGTAATGTATGTTTGGTCGGAAGAGGTCCCATTTCGCTGAAGGCAGCTGTAAGTGACAAATAAGAGCTTCACTACCATCAGCATCATCATTATCACCAATAAACAGAAAAAAGCTAAATTATAATCTGTTTTATTCTCACTTTTCTCTTCCATCAGGTGACTGAAGGTTTTTACCAACATGGAAAGGTATCACACTCAAAAGCTCACATTATCTTCACTGCTAAAAGCACAAATACAGAAATGATTTCAGGCTACATGCAGTAACTCTCTAATACAAATCTGTTTACCACCATCATCTGGTCTCTTTGTTAATTCAGTTTAACCCTGCAAAGTTTGTCCAGCATATGTTCCACCTGGAGAGTAAAAAAGGTGCATATATTACCCTGCTCAATTCCTTTCCTCACTCCTCAGACCAGACCCTCCTGAACATCAACCTGGACTCAGCTCTGTAACAATGAGGAAGAGAACCAATCCACAGGAAGACTGCTCTGACTTTAAAAGCAGGAAACTGTCTCCTGATGTGAAGTAAGAGTGATAAACATGTCTAAAACTCTATTAGTAATCAGTGAGAAGGTTTGGTTTGCCACATGTGAAGTAATTTATCATTATTATTATTATTTTTTATTTATTTATTTATTTATTTTTTTGCTGTGTTCATGCTGTGGATTTAAACACACGTTGTTGAAAACTCAAAACAGGTTTTGGCACAAAATGGGGAATTCAGTGTGTGATCATGTAGTTCAAGTAAAAAAAAAAAAAAAAAAAAAGATGTTCACTTTTCATGACTTATTTACATAATGAACTATTCTGACTCTTAAACTGTAGTTTATTTATTTATTGAACATTTTTTACTTTATTTGGCCAAGTTTATACACACACACACACACACACACACAGTAAGTACACAATAAGTAAGAAAAAACAAGTTGCATAAAATCTATACAAAGTAATTAGATTAATGTGCACATGAAATGATTGATATATCAGTCTGTCACAGTGTTGAGTAACAGCCTGAGGGAAGAAACTGTGATTATACAAAGAAGAAAAGACAGCTGGATAAACACACAGACTAAAGTGAACAAACATTCATTGTGAAGAGCATCAAAGATTTTAGCCTTACTGTAATATTATTACTGTGACTAGCTCTAAGTTTATCCAGTACTTCTCATTTTCTGAAGTCTAAAAATGTAATTCCTCTGCCTGATGGTCTTTTTCTCTGCTCACCAGGATCACTGAGGCACCAGATGCCCCTAAATCTGAACCTGGACCCAGCTGTGTGTCTTTGAAGAGTGATCAGTCAAAGCGTTTCATCTTTGAATTTAAAGGAACAAAATCTTCTTCTGCTGAGAAGTAAGTTACCTTATAGCTGTGTACTACATTGGGCCTGATATCATAAAAGCCCTGCATTCCCTGCACTGGCCATCATGCTGATTTTAATTTATGTAGTAATCAGAAGGAATGTGTCAGCAGACAGTCAGTTTGACTCTGATACTGTGGGTGCCAGTTTTGCTTAGAAATGTGAAGTGATCCACAGCTGTCTGTGTGGTGGCGGAAACCATGAGCTGCTGGAATTCTATAAATATTAAGTTAAAGGGCTTCAATTCTTCCTTTATATTCCCAGTGAAATAACCAGTGTTTCTTTTTTTATATGATCTGCATGAAATAACATGACAAAATCCATTAGGATGTTGCAAGATGATCTTTTGTAGTTCATCATCTTCAACTGAAGACCACAGATGTAGCCTAGTGTTAGCGGATTCAAAGTGTCATCATATGATTTTTTTTTAAGTGTATTTTTAATTCCTCAGAAAAAAAAAATCAGCTGCTGCTCTAAGATGCTCTTCTTTGCTGCAGGTATTTTACAGACGAAAAAGCCACATTTTCAATAAAACACTTCAACACAACAAAATAAATCTGATTTTTTTCTTCTTTTTTTAAAAAAAATATTTTTAATCTTTATAATGATGATGAAATGTACAGGGTATATCCATAATATGGTCATTACAAGAACACTGGTACAGAACCATCACTGATCTGCTGATTTTGGACTAGTGGAGTCCAATAAATGAATAAATAAATAAGTCTAAAAATTAACATAATAGGTTTGTGACAGCACAGTAGCACTTTTTTTAATCAGGATGATCACCAAACAGTAGAAGAAGAAATATTTAGCTTGTATTTATGTGCAAAATAGTTCTGATTTCATCATGGTGTCTCCACAGAGCTGATCAGGAGAGTCTTCAGCATAACCAACAGCATCAAACTGATCTGGACTCAGTATTTAAGGTTTGTACATGTACACCAACCTCTGTTTGTAATTATTTTAATTTTGCACAGTTCAATATTCATCATAAAATAATGTCAAATTTCCACAAATAATTCAAAAGTGAAATATTTTTACTTGATTTTTTATTTATAAAGCATTTTTTATAACTAAGTTTCAAACTGCTGATAAAGAAGAGAAGCAATAATTGCAATTAAAAAAAATATGTGCAGAAGGATGAGGAAATGATTAAATTACTTTGATTCACAGTATCAAAAACTGAGCTAATGAGCAGCAGATCATTGGGACCTTGATGAAAGGAGTCTCAGGATTACGATGTGAGCGAAACACAGATTGAAACTTTCCAAAGATCTGAGTTTTTGTTTATATCATCAATGAATTGAGTGGCAAAATATTGTTCCCCCTAAAATTGTGAATAAAAAGCATCATGTGATGATAAAATTACTTAAAATTGATGGATCAAAGCAGGCTTTTTTGTAAACATCATAAATACATGTATTTATTTATCACATTTTTTTCAGTTCAATGTTAATAATTACTGTTCTTATATCAATAAGAACCAAAATGACAAAAAAAATATTCAGAAATGTTATACAACGATAACATTTTTGAATATTTTTTTTCTCTGACAGGAGTTTTATTTTAATGTGTTACTTGCATATATTTTAACACTTTATTTTTTTTTTTCAAATTGAAAACAAACATAAAACAAATCTGTGAAAATTTATTTTTACTTTGAAGATCTGATTTTCATGAATTTTGGCTGTGTCATTTATTTTCCAGATGCTGGAGGAAAACATTATCACTTTTGTGAAGAACGAGCTAAAGAAGATGCAGAATGATCTGAATCCAGATTATTCAGAGTGTCAGAGGGATGAAGAGGAGGTGTTGGACAGTGAGGAAGAGAAGCAGAGAAGGAGCAGCAGAGAGGCATTTCTGAAACTTGCAGTTAACTTCCTGAGAATAATGAAACAGGAGGAGCTGGCTGACTGTCTGCAGAGCAGTGAGAGGATTTCTCTTCATAAATTCAGTCTTTACAGGAATGAAATTGTCACATTTTCTATAACCATAACACTCATGTTTCTGGTGCTTTCCTGTAGAAAATCCTGATCCACTTTGTGAGAAAACATTTAAATGTAACCTAAAGAAGAAGTTCCAGTGTGTCTTTGAGGGGATTGCTAAACCAGGACCCCGAATCACTCTAAATCAGATCTACACAGAGCTCTACATCACAGAGGGAGGGACCGGAGAGGTCAACACTGAACATGAGGTCAAACAGATTGAAATGTTCTCCTGGAAACCAAACAGACCAGAAACAACAATCAGGTGTGAAGACATCTTTAAAGCTTCGACTGAAAGAGACAAACCAATCAGAACAGTTCTGACCAAAGGAGTGGCTGGCATCGGGAAAACATTCCTGACACAAAAGTTCACTTTGGACTGGGCTGAAGACAAGACCAACCAGGACATCCAGTTCATGTTTCCATTCCCATTCAGAGAGCTGAATTTACTGAAGGATAAAAAGTTCAGCTTAGTGGGACTTATTCATCACTTCTTCACTGAAATCAAAGAAGCAGGAATCTGTAACTTTAAAAAGTTCAAAGTTGTGTTCATCTTTGATGGTCTGGATGAGTGTCGACTTCCTCTGAACTTCCACATCACTGAGATCCTCACTGATGTTACAGAGTCCACATCAGTGGATGTGCTGCTGACAAACCTCATCAGAGGAAAGTTGCTTCCTTCTGCTCACATCTGGATAACCACACGACCTGCAGCAGCCAATCAGATCCCTGCTGACTATATAGACATGGTTACAGAGGTCAGAGGGTTCACTGACCCACAGAAGGAAGAGTACTTCAGGAAGAGACTTAGAGACAAGGACGAGGCCAACACCATAATCTCTCACATCAAGACATCATGAAGCCTCCACATCATGTGTCACATCCCAATCTTCTGCTGGATCACTGCTACAGTTCTAGAGAGTTTGTTAAAAACCAAACAGGCTGGAGGAAAGCTGCCCAAGACACTGACTGAGATGTACATTCACTTCCTGGTGGTTCAGACCAAACTGAAGAACATCAAGTATGATGGAGGAGCTGAGACAGATCCTCTCTGGAGTCCAGAGAGCAGGAAGATGGTTGAAGCACTGGGGAAACTGGCTTTTCAGCAGCTGCAGAAAGGAAACCTGATCTTCTATGAATCAGACCTGACAGAGTGTGGCATTAATGTCAGAGAGGCCTCAGAGTACTCAGGAGTGTTCACACAGATTTTTAAAGAGGAGAGTGGAGTGTACCAAGAGAAGGTTTACTGTTTTGTCCATCTGAACATTCAGGAGTTTTTATCTGCTCTTCATGTCCATCTGACATTCACCAACTCTGGTATCAACCTGCTGGAAGAAGAACAAATGGCCTCAGTGCAGACTGACAAATTTTCAGTAAGACAGTTCTACCAGAGTTCTGTGGACAAGGCCTTGAAGAGTCCAAATGGACATCTGGACTTGTTTCTTCGCTTCTTCCTGGGTCTTTCAATACCAGCCAATTGGAATCACCTACAAGGCCTGCAGGCCATCAGCTCACAGATAAATCAGGAAACAGTCAAATACATTAAAGAAAAAATGAATGGCACTCTCTCTCCAGAGAAAAGCATCAATCTTCTCCACTGTTTGAATGAATTGAAGGATGACTCTGTAGTGAAGGAGATCCAGCATCACCTGAGTTCAGGACACCTGTCCAAAGTTAATCTCTCTCCTGCTCAGTGGTCAGCTCTGGTCTTCATCCTACTGTCATCAGAAACAGGTGTGGATGTGTTTGACTTGAGGAAATACTCAGCTGCAGAAGAGGCTCTTCTGCAGCTTCTGCCAGTGGTCAAAGCCTGTAAGAAAGCCCAGTAAGTATCCAGTAGGGCTGGGTATCGTCACTGATTTCTAGAATCAATTCGTTTCCGATTCACAAGGTCCTGAATCTATTCAATCCACGATTCGATTCGATTCAATTTGATTCGATTTGATTCGATTTGAATGGGGAAATTTTGCCTCAGACAGTCAGAAATATTATAATTCTGATCACGTATCAGTACATTTCCATATTTTTATATCTATAAAAAGAAAGCTGACACTTGCGAGATTTTATCAAAAGTGTAAGCATCACAGCAGATGCCTTTTGCAATTTTGCATAATTTTAAAAAGTTTAAATTTGTTCAGTAGCCTATTGAATGGCAGAAATGAGGCTTTCTTTTCGGAAGTAAGTAAAAGGAAAAAAAAAACAGCGGCTGTCAGGGCTGTAAACAACGGTAGACTTGTGTGTAATAAGCGAGCGAATAACCCAGAAAACAGATCTTTAGATGGGAAACTGTTCTTGAAGTACAGAGAGAGAGAGAGAGCTGTGGATGAAGTGTGATTTTATCATGGTGGAAGCTAAACAGCAAAAGTAAGAGGGAATTCATGACAATGTTTATGTGAAGCAAAATGTGAAGTGTAGTTTGGATCTTCTTTTGTTGCTGGTTCAGTCAATATTGTTTGGAGAGAGATAAAAACCTGCAGCTTCAGAATCAGCGCAAAAAGGGCGTAAACACAAAGCGCAGACCCGCCGAAACCTCAGAATCAGCGAGCTGTCGGCTTTCAGCCCCAACCTTGTCCATGCCTGTGCCGTTGGGTGAGAAAGGTGACTTCTCACTGATTTTGATCCGTTGGCGGGTCCGCCGACCTGTGTTTACATCTTTGTGCAGAATCCACGTACCTGCTCTCATTTACTGTTTTAGCTGTTTGGTGGTTGTTGAAATTTTGTGAGGTTTAACCTGAGATTCTGGCGTTTCGTGCTAAATAAATTTATATTTAAAAATCGATTCAGGATTTTAATGAATTGATATCACGTTATCCAAGCTAGAATCGATTTTAATCGATACATCGATAATCAAAACCCACCCCTAGTATCCAGTTTAATCTTGGCGAGAGACTGCGTCAAGGTGTTTATTTATTAGAGTTTGGAAAGTTCACTGATATACTGATATGTTTCTAGGTTGAGTGGCTGTAACCTCACAGAGAGAAGCTGTGAAGCTCTTTCCTCAATTCTAAGTTCTCAGTCCTCCAGACTGAGAGAGCTGGACATGAGTAACAACAACCTCCAGGACTCAGGAGTGAAGCTGCTTTGTGTTGGACTTGGGAGTCCACACTGTGTGCTGGAAACTCTCGGGTTAGCTGATTCTTTGTTTCAGGAGATTTGGATATTTCACAACTGTTATTATTTTATAGATTTTAAGATGTTGTTTCTGATGTTTCTGTTGTGGTGTAAGCTCTGAAAGAGAACAGTAGAGTAGAAAAACACACACTTCATAAATCATAAAAATATAACTTCATTTATGATTGTCTATCATAGCAAAAAAGTCAATGCTTTTATTTCTTTTTTTTAACTGAGTGAAGAAAAGCCAGTTTGTTTGTTTTTGTAACAACTTTAACTGAAATCTGAATCTGTTAGTTCGACTGCATGTACATCATCAAATTCAGAGCAGTTCCTTACAATGATGTGACATGTTGTATGTGTTTGAAGGCTGTCAGGCTGTCAGATCACAGGAACAGGCTTCACCTCTCTGGCCACAGCTCTGCGCTCCAATCCCTCCTATTTGAAAGAGCTGGACTTGAGCTATAATCACCCAGGAGACTCAGGAATGAAGCTTTTGTCTGCTCTAAAGGAGGATCCACATGTGAAACTGGAAATACTCTGGTAGGAAAAGAAGAAATAAAGCTAAAAAAAAAAAAAAAATTTCTCCAGCATATTGTAAAGTAACCGCTGATCTGATTGCCAGTAATACAGTCTGGATGTCCAGTTAAATGGGCAGCTGTGTTTGGGTGAAGGAGAATGTAACAAATACATAAGGATTGGACCCTCGATACTGACGTTTCAAGACTGTGTTGATCTTCCTAATTACAGATGTTTTAAAACACTGCTTTAAAGTGTGGCTCAAAACACCCACATCACAGCACTTCGTGCTCCACACAGTCACAGCTGTACCTCCCTGTTTTTAGTCAGCTCTGACTTCTCTGTTTTAGTTTTTTCTGAAAATGTTATGAAACTTTTACAAAAAATCAGCATCAATTGATCTCACCCTCACTCTGTCATGTGAACAGGACATGAGCGGACCCTGCATGCAGGACTCAGTAGCTCTAATGAGGCTGGAAATAACCAAAGCAACCAAACAAAAACAATATCACGAACAACATTAACTGATACCAAGCAGGCTAACAGAGATTACATGAACCACGAGGAAGGGGGCAACACAGAGCAGAGTGAGATGGAGATTAGGGCCGAGTGGGCACACCCGGGAAACGCAGCTGAACAACTAATTGATGAGACTGGGGAAGCAAAACTGAACGTGACACACATGAGACGAGGAACTATAAAAATAAAACAGGAAATAACAGGATACCGAGACTGTGACAGAGACACATGAACTTGACAGATACAGAAAGGTAGATAAACATGGAGACAGAGACTCATGGAGTGACAGAGGGAAAGCAGGCAACAATCTGAAACTCCAGGAATCAAAATGAGCAATTATTATTACCAGGAACACAAAAAGCAGAAAAAGCACAATTTCATAATAAGTAATGAAGAAACCCAGGAGCACTAAATCAAAGACACCTACCATCAAAACTCTCAATTATAAAAATCAGAGAATAATAAAGATCAGTCAGAACTTAGAGTCCAAACACAAACGTTGGATCGAAGCCCCGGGACCATGACAGTGTCGGCAGCAGTCCAAATGAACTTTCACTTTGACAGGGTGACATTCCACTTTTTTGCCATTTTAAATAAACAAAAAAATCTATGTATATTTACAACCATACAGTCACAGTATACTCAGAAGGAAATAAAGTCATGGTTAAAATAAATACAAAGATATCTGTGTTAGATTGTAGAAGCAGGAGGCAAGCTGGACACAGTGTTCTCTAAGTGAAGTCACCACACAACTGGACAGCTGACTTTGAACACACAATATCCTCAGCAATGTTGGGCTTTGAAAAAGTAATTAGTTATAGTTCCTAGTTACTTCCTCAAGTTAGTAACTGAGTTACAATATTAGAAGAGTAACTAATTATTAGGAAAAGTAACTACTGCGTTACTTAAAAAAATGTTTAACCCTCTGGGGTCCAGGGTGTAACTGGCCATTTTTGACTACTTTTGATTTTCCCACTACATTTCACCTTTAAAAACTGTTTATCTTGCCTTGTTTGGTATCATTCTTTTCAGCACAACCTCACATGTCTGAATTTACTGTATTTTTATTTTTTTTTATTTTGACATACTGTATTAACACAATTGATCTAAAATCACACATAAAACATAACATCAGGAGAGTAGAAAAAACGTATATTTTTTACTGTAATAACCACAAACATGTTTAATGAATCATATTTCATAACTTTAAATGCAAATAGAAATTGTAAATTTTAAAATCCTGACACCGTACATTGTAATCTGCCTTTGATGGCTTTTTGGCAGCACCTGTGACATTCAGCAGTCGCCTCATTGTTCTGACACACAATACAAAACTATCAACTACACTACAAACTAACTATGCAAGACAACACACTAACTACACACTCCAAACACACTAAACGTCACAAATCTCTCACATCTCAAAACTCTCTCTCTCTCTTTTTTTCCCGCTCTCTTTCTTTCTTTCTCTCTCACCGCCAACACTCCTAAAACTTCTCCCTTTTCCTAAACAACCAAATGCCATATTGCCATATCATTTTTTGATTGGTCGACATGGTACATTTTTCCACCAAACAATCAACAGGCAATCTGTGTGCACATGCATCTGCAGACACTATGCGCTAAAGCACATTTTTTCCACATTTCTAATATTTTATGAACAAAGCCTTGTTTAGCATTAACATTATCATTGTTTGTGACGAAAGTATTTAAGAAAAAAACATTGCGTATATGTTTTTTTTTTTTTTTTTATCATGACTCTGGTTTTACGTGGCCTATCAACACAATTTAAAATCTGGCACATGACATAGCACCTTGTTACTATGTCATCTTAAAGTGGTAAAGTGGTCATGTGATTGGTTTACCACAACTTGTTTATTCTTCCTCAGCCAATCAGCAGCACTCATGCAATTACCCCCCACCCCACCCCATCTCCCGGTCAGCTGAAGACAGCTTTAACCGTGTGTTGAAAAATTTTCTTGCTCATTACGGGTAACGGCGTTGCAACGATAGAAATAGGAATTAGTTAGGTTACTCGTTACTGAAAAAAGTAACACCATTAGTAATGCCGTTACTTTTAATGCCGTTATTCCCATCACTGATCCTCAGCATATTTACATGATGATGAATGAACTATAAAGACTTTCCATGATGCTCATGCTGCCCTGATGCCTCCTGCTGTGTTATTCCCAATGACACTTCTGGTGGAAACATCTCATAAACAACAGGAGAAAGACATGCAGGTTCAGTGGAACCAAAACCACAGACTCAGACTGAGTAAAATCTTGTGGCCATTTCAAAATATCTGTCATTCACAGTAGTACAGGTGGTAAATAAAGTTAAGGAAAGTTTATTTAATGGTTTAGAGGTTGCACAGAATGACATGTTTGCTCAGATTTAGAAGGTAATGGACAATGTGAAAATTATGTTGTGACTGGTCAGAATTAGCTCACAAAAATTAATAAATGTTTTTAAATATTTATTTTTGAAAAAACTGGAAATAAAAGTTATTTCTTCACCAGCTTCTAGCTTTGTTTGATAGTGTGTAGGACAAACTGGATGTCACACACTCCCAGAAACCTTGAAAGCCAACCAGACTTTGAGGGTATTTCCCACCAATGCTGGAACAACAATGAAAAAGACAGAAGCTGACTCAGACTCAAATAGCTTAAAACCTATGTGATTATAAGAATGAACAAACACATTGTAGTGATAAAAACACAGGGAGGCAGAAAATAAACCAGACTGAAACCAAGAAATGCTGCTACAAGAAAGTATGAAACCAATACAGAATATATAATCATGAAACCAAGAATAATCAAAAGTAAAAAAACAGAAAACCTAAACATCCCAAAACTCCAAACTCCAAAAATCCATCATGACATCATATTACACTTTGCTCCCTCCTTACCACATTTATTGTTATACCTTGCCAATGTTTTGGGTCAGGTTGTCTTCCCAGAGTTACTCTCGGTTTGGAGCTTACCTTTATGCCAATAAATGCTGATCCACTGTAAGCATTGAAACAGGATTTTGACTTTCCTAGTGTCAAATAAAAGTGAAATAAGCACTTGCTATTTCATGCAGTGCAGATATAGTCATGTGAAAAACATAAGAATTCTTCTGTAAAGGATTCTTCTTAAGTTATTCAATTACTACTCATTGTTGAGGTGATCCTACAGGGGAGCACTGTTTTATACAGAGTGTTCTTTATACAGGATTTTGGCTTTTTACATCTCTTATACACTTCATCTGATACAGACCAAATAATTTTTCTAATTGTGCATTGATACATAAAAACAAAAATAAAACCTTAAATGGGTAAATGAGAAAGTATGATCATTTTCACTTTATTGTGAGATCAAATAAAGCACAAGATAATTTCTCTAGAAGAGATGAATCAGAGAATATAAAGGCCATGTTTTCGCACTAAATGATAATGTGCTTATTTCAGCGTGGAGCCTCAAGGAGACCAGTGGATGAGACCAGGTCTAAGAAAATGTAAGTGTGTTTTTGATTTATTAGCTGTACATCATGCTGCACTGTGTTCTACATTTTGTCACATTTTTTATGCATCTCTGCTAAATATCTTTAATTATGAATTTTAATTAAAAAACTGTTTCAGTAATTTAATTCCACAACTAAAACTCACTTTTGATACAATCTTAAAACATCACAAAGTTTTGCATATTGGTTCTTATTCTTGATAAACTAATGTGAAAACCAGTTAAACAATTTCTTAATTATCTGGTGAAGAAATGAGACCACATAGTCAACTAGAATTTTCTATTCAGAAATAATTTTGCCTGCAGTAAAATTGGCATGGATAGAGGACGAACTGTAACAGCACCAACCTCATGATTAGTTTATAATGTTTGGTGCAAAATAAAAGTTACCAGAGAGGGAGAGAGTTTAGATTAATTAAATTATTGATCTACTTCAAACAAAATTTGGCTTCATGAGTCAGGTTTTAATTCATCTGTGTTAACTAGCATTAGCTAATGTACTGGGATGAAGAACATAATTTAAATGCACTGGTGATGCTGACTGATTGTGATGATGACCTGATTTTCCACTGACAGGCAAATGTAAAAATCTGGCTGTGTTAACACTAAACTACAAAGAAGATTATTTTTACCCATCACCTTATTAAAAATACTGTAATACTATTAAATGAAGTCCCATCATCTCATGTATTGTGGTTGCAAATTTTTAAGCCAATATGGTATGCCAATGATGTGGAAGTCCGGCTTTTCAGATCCAATTAAAACCAATGCATTCAAAAGTATGGGCTCAAATTGTGGTCATAAATATTTTGTACTTGTAAATCAGTTTTGTACTTGTATGTAGATTTGTATGTGTAAAACGAATTTGTGTGTGTAAAAAAGATTTGTGTGTGGACTTAGCCAAAAAACTACGTGAGAAAGTCTGCACTCAGGTTTCAAGTTACAAGTACGAATTTTGACCCGATTTTTCTTCCTTTCATCTGGTTGGCCAATGTCATGTCAATCACAAATTTAACTATCCAATCAGAGAACAGATGGGTTTGGCTGTTTGAGGGGTGCTTTTTTGAACTGCAGGTCCTTGAAGGGTAATACAGTTTGAAGCTGGAGGATCTCTATATAAATATCTGGTAGAAGCTAGGTCCCCTAACTTTCAGTAGCTGCTGAAAGGATAAAGTTGTGGTATATCAGTGGTTAGAAATACCATTATTACTTTAGGATTAGTTTAACACAGCGTCAGGGCTGACCCAGGACCATTGCTGTGAGTCACAGTGCGCAGCATAAAGGTCCTTTCACATCAGACACAGCATGTGCTGCTAATGCTAACTGCTAACTAAAAGCCAAGGATCCAGAATTTGTTGCGCTGGCTGCTGAACTCTGTGGGTTTTTGCAGCAGCTCCACCTGTACTAGATGCACCTGCTCCTTGTCGTTTCTATCTCTGACTTTATGTCCTCTACAAGAGTTTCTGTTTTTTTTGCTGGTTCTTCAAATGTTCAATAAAAACATGCATGCTAATTCATAACGAAGGAAAGCTTTGTAAGTATCCCCACTAGTGAAGACTGTCATTTCCACAACACTGCCCCCCCCGCCGGAGGTTCGCAGCGCTGTTGAAAAGGTTCAGGAGGTCCCTGTATTAAGCATGTAAACCTGTGACACAAAAATCACAAACTCAGACCACCACCGACTGTTTTCCTTCATGGTGATGAAGGAAAACGCTGGGCTGGCATGTAAAAGGGCATTTATTCTTTTTTACACACACACAAATTCTTTTTACACATACAAATCCTGATTTACAAGTACAAAATATTTATGACCACAATTTGAGCCCATACAAAAGAGGCTCTGGAAAAGAGTAGAATTCTTGGAATAGAGTTTAATACACTGCAGCCCGGGACATCTCGACCCTCCTCTTTATATAGGGTCAGTGTCCCCTCCTCCTGATATTTTTCCATTCCTTGCTTTTTCCCTGTTCAATATCAAAAATTAGACTAATACGTATTTTCTCAACTCTACAAATGTCAACATTAACCCCAATTATCGATATAATATGTTTGTCAATACTTTTCCCCAGTCAACTGTCAATTTTGCACTTTGTTCTTCTTAAATCCCCCACACTTGCCTTACATAACCTTCTGGCACTGCTCCATAACTCTCCGAGCACTTTTCCCAACATCAATCATTTTTATTGGGTACTTTTTGACAGTTTTATGACCAAAACTCCGGAAAACTACAGATATCAAACATACAGCAAAGAGAAAACAATTAATCTTCCTTACAGCTAAGTCGGGTTTGCTGCCAGGGGTGGGCTGCTATCCACGTTAAAAAAGGGTTTTTCACAATTTTGGCAACCAGAGACGGGCAAAAGTGTCCCAGGTGCACTCATAGGCAGGCAAGTTTTGTTTACTTTTATGGGATAGAGATGGGTGCTTCATCACTTTCTGGCAGCGGAGAGGCTTCCAGGTGTAGCTCAGCGGGGCAAAGTTTATTTAACCCTTTGTTTGGACCCGTTACCATTGGCCATAATACAATCAAAGGTTACTTATTGATCCTAATCAATACATTTCAAACAATGTTAAGAGATGTACTCTAAAACACTTCTTCAGTAGAGAATCAGAGAAGAGAAACACGCAGAATTTCTTGCTAGCAAGGGCAGCCTCCAGAACTGAGACTCGCACTGAGAAACTGCCCCGGTCTTTATTTATACTTCAGTGGGTGCTTGTGCGTGTGTGTGTGTGTGTGTGTCAGAGTGTGACCCCATAAACGACTTCCCTAAACCTGCTGGACTTCCAGCAGTTCATCTAAACAAAAAGCACTTAGACTAGAACAGATATAGCTACGTTAATCCTACCGTAAAACAATAAGACAAGGTACGACCTCTCCCATGCTCCTAGGATGTGGGGGTGAACGCCAGAACACCCTGGAATGTTACAGACCTCCTAGGATGAGACATTCATTCAATATGCCACCAACTATATACTTCTAAACACAAATGATTACATGCAGTATTCTACCATATGCAAACTTATATCATTAAAAGACTATACTGACTACTAAGTACAATTTTCCATTGACAGACAGTATTGATCACATATGCTCATTCAACAAGTAGCACCAACTTCATTAATATACTTGTGAATAATATTTGATCTAAAGATGTGGGTCTTGTGATTTTAAACATGCATTTTAAAGGCTTATAACAGTGATTCCATTGTATAAACACTCTGGTGCATATATATATATATATATATATATATATATATATATATATATATATATATATATGTATATGTATGAGAGAGAGAGAGAGAGAGAGAGAGTATCCGTGTATATATGATTGCATAGTGTACATGTGAGTATATGTCCAGTGTATGATATATATGTCATAAAAATCCACAACAGTATCACAGCTTCTCCTATCATCATATAGAGAATTTGGGGATGTGTGGGAAAAATAAAATATGATCATTTCAATCTAGAATCACCACAGGAGATATTTTCACCGTGTAGAAATCAATGTAAAACAACTGTGGCACTCCTGGTTGCCTAGCAACACATTTACACACATTTTGATGTGCACATAAAATGAAAATAATCAAATCACATAACATCGCTTTCATGTTTGTGTTTAGTGTTGATGGTGCACCTTAGACGTTAATGCATGTGAAGTGAATGTAAATGCAGAGCCTGTATGCTTATATTTAAATGTTAATATTTATTCTAATTCACTTCCCTTTCAAATAATTATTGTTGATAATTTTGTTTTTTAAGACAAATTTTTTCTTTTTTCTCATTCACACTCATCATCACACTGCCTGCATCCTCGAATGTTTAAGCTACAGACCACAAAATATGAGGACCACATTTACTGTTACACATTGGCTCTAATTAATAATTTGCTAATGAGTTGTTAGAGTTAAGTGTTTATGCACTGTGTCTTATTGGCCCTTTTAGATTTCTGTGATCTGACGCTGGATCCAAACACAGCACACGTGAGCCTCAAACTGTCTGACGACAAGAAGGAGGTGACACACATGAAAGAAGACCAGCTATATCCTGATCATGATGATAGGTTTGATCACTGGCCTCAGCTGCTGTGTACCAACAGTCTAAGTGGTCGCTGTTACTGGGAGGTTGAGTGGAGTGGAGAGGTTCATGTTGCTGTAGCTTATGGAGGAATCAGAAGGAAAGGAGAAGAGGATGAAAGCAGGTTTGGAAGGACTTACCAATCCTGGAGTCTCTACTGTCGTGATAATATAGGTTACTATGGAAATCATGATTACATAGCAAGAGCCATCCCTCTTCTCCCCTCAGCTCTCTCTCACAAAGTAGCAGTGTATGTGGACTGCTCTGCAGGAACTGTGTCCTTCTACAGTGTCTCCTCTGATAAACTGATCCACCTGCACACCTTCAACACCACCTTCACTGAACCTGTATATGCTGGGTTTAGAGTGAAGCCTGACTCTAATATCCACCTCTGTGCTGACTCAGAATAATGAACTTACTGTGGTGTTTCATACTTTTTCGCACTTAACTATTGTAAATGTTAAATCTATCAGGTAAATTGTCTCATACTTTGTACATATATTAGTTTGATTTGCAGTCCAGAGATTCTCCTGAAAAAATGTCTTTTATCATCTTATTGTCTGAGGTGCTTATTTTTCAAGAGCAGTTATCAGTTTCTACTAATATGTTACAGTTTAAATACCCACAGGACTTTGCTTTAAAATCTGTTGCATTATAATCAAACACTGTATTTGTTCCATTATACATGTTTTGATCGTGTTTAGACTGATGGATGAAATCTTTGGAACAGAAAATTAAGACATTTTAGACGTTGTCAGGCTTGTGAGGAGGAGAGTTGCAGGCTTTAAATATTTTGGGTTTGGGCTTCTTTAGTTTGTTACACTGCATAACTATACATTTGTGTTTTTCTCTCTTGTTATGCAAATGCAGTAACAATTCAGTACAAGTAATTCCTGGAAAAAGGCAATATAACCACCATGTGACCAGTTTTCTCCCAGATGGTTCTGGGTTCATAAGCACTTTATTCATCTGTGTTGATTCAAATGTAGCTTCAAACACTTATAAATAATATAAGTGCAGTTTATGGAGGTTGTACCTGGAAGCTCTGGAGATGTCTCTCTTCATTTCATATTCAGTAAAAAAAAGTCTGACTTATAGATCTAAGGAAAGTGTCTGGACTTCTATAAGTTAACTTAAAGAAGTCCAGACGTTTTTCTTTCCAAGCTCTTTAGACTACGATGACCTGGATGACTGAGAACCTTCACAGACATATTTCTCAACTTATCAGAAACTGTTTTACAATCTCAGAGTTAGATTTTTTTTTTTTTTTTTGGAGGGGGGGGTTTCTATGTATAAAAATACAATCCTGAATTGTAACAGAAAAGGGAAGGTGAAGAAAAAAGAAATAAGATGTAAACAGTGGGATTTTTTTCTTGTTGACTTGTTGCATATGAAACAAACACTGAGACAGTGTCAGTGTATAAGGTGTGTTGACTTCTCCCATGTATATATGTGTGTAATTAACTTTAAACCTTTGTCAGTTTAAATATTCTCCAATTGAATTTAAAATCAGCTGTTTTTTTTAAATAAATGAAAGAGGACTGTTCATCTGTTAATGTGTTGCAATGTTTATATAAAACAATAAAATGAAACTGTTTATATCAGGATAAACTGTACACTGTGTTCAGAGGAGGAACAGAGGACAAAACAGACAGCAAGATGTTTTTAAAGTGTCTTTGTAAATATTTATACAACAAGTGTATTTATAGCATACAGGTGTGTTATGCTGAGGAAGTAGGCCGGTGGCGCCAGTGTCCGGCAGCCTTGCCTCTGTCAGTGCGCCCCAGGGTGGCTGTGGCTACAATGTAGCTTGCCATCACCAGTGTGTGAATGGGTGGATGACTGGATGTGTAAAGCACTTTGGGGTCCTTATGGTGTGTTCACACCAAACGCGATAGACACTAGCGAAAAAACCCCAAACGCCCCTAATTTGACGCGTGCACATTTGCACCTCGACGCGTGTCCAACACAAATCAATCGCGCCTCAAAATTGCATATTTTGATGCGCGTGAACCAGAAATGTGGGAGGAAGTTGTGCCAGACCGGTATCTTTGCTAGATGGCAGCTGTCGAGAGAGTCTCCCTTCTCTATTTACTGTGGAGAGCAGAGCAGCGGCGTAAAGGACGTCCTTGCCGTATAGTTGAATATTTGAATATAATCCCCGCAGCTGTCAGACTCTATAACAGGGGTCACCAGCCTTTCTTAAAACTGAGAGCTAAATAAAACTGTGAACAGTTTGGTTCATCTTTAGTTATATGGTTCTATCTAGCATATTCTATCTTGATAAGCTGTCTTATCACAGGTTAATTTTTCAAAAATATTAACAATGATATAAGCAAGGAAAGGGCTACATGTCAACATACAACTCTTTATTTTTATTAATGTCTTACTTCATTCCTACCTGATTGACATGTTTAGGAATTATGAGTGATTGGCACACTGTAGTGGCAAAAGTTGCTACCAATCAAATTATGATATGTTAAAGTTAAAACAAAACACAACTGACTGTTTTATATTATATCTAATATATATCATGTAATTATCCTTATAATTACAAAATGTTTTATGTAAGATTTAAGTTTTGTGATTTAAATCTGACATCACAAAAGTATTTTGGAATTTGAATAAGGTATTTTGTAACTGCAGTACACATAATACTAATTTTGAACAATTTTGTCCAGGTTCCTTGCCACCGGGGACTCCTTCAGGACCATCGCGTTCAGTTACAGAGTCGGTGTGTCCACGGTGAGCCAGATCACCCCTCAGGTAGCGACAGCCATCTGGGACTGTCTAGTGGACGACTTCATGGCTGTGCCTTCACCTGGAGACTGGTGGTCCATCACAGAGGGATTCCAGGAGCGCTGGAACTTCCCTCTGTGCTGTGGAGCTCTGGATGGGAAGCACGTCCAGACAAAGGCACCCCATATATCATATAGGAGACATATTGATATACACTAAATATTTATTCCATTTCTTTTTTTGTGGTGCCCAAATTTATGCACCTGCTTGATTTTGTTTAAACAATTATTGCACACTTTTTGTAAATCCAGTAAACTTCTTTTCACTTCTCAAGTATCACTGTGTGTGTCTCCTGTATGATATATTTAACTGACATTTTTTATTGTAACAACCAACGATTTATACAGGAAAATGATGGCTATTAACAAGGTTGCCCAAACTTTTGCATCCCACTGTATTAGTATATTTTGTCATTAGTATAATATGAAATAAATTCTACATGTGTCAAGTCGTGTGCCAACATTTGCTGTGTAGTAGAACTGAGACATTAGTCATTATAAAAATTTATTTGAAATAATATTAAAATTCTCAAACAGAAAAACATTAAACATAAATATATAAAATATAAGTATTTACAGAGAGACAGGAATAAAAAGGACCCAGCTGCTCTCCAGAGCAGGAACAAGGCTGAGGAGGAAATGCTCCATTGGAGACTGGTGTGGCCTCTTCAGCGACTCCAGGATGGCCAGCTCCACCGCCGATGGACCGTCCTGTGACCTGTCCCTCATCTGCCTCGGAGCCGTCCTCCTCTGTGGGCCTGTAAAACAGCACAAAACACAAAGAAATGAGAAGGCTGCTACTAGATTTTAATTTCAACATCGAAAAAAAAAAAAAAAAAGGATATAATCAGACTGGTTGTATATATTTAGTAAAGGTGATCACAAGGGAATCCTACAGAGTAAAAAGCTATCAGTGCTTGCTGTACATCTGATGCTACAATTGCATACCTGTGGGTGCAGCAGCAGGAGCTCAGGGACTGGGGAGCCAGGAGAAGCAACAGGGGATGCTCTGCTGCAGAATCAGTTGGTTCTATCAATACAGTATTAAATGTTAACAGGTTGAATATAATAATCATAGAGTATACAGTGGTCCCTCACTTATTGCAGGGGTTCTCAGAATAACTAGCCCCTCGCCACGCACTTTATACACTTTTTTCCCCACAAACATGAACATTAGTCACAGTTCTCACAATTGAGAACTGTGACTAATGTACAAACCTTTGTAGCCTACAAACCTTTGTAGATTGCAAAACGTAAAAGTATTATTATGCCGCGTTTTGTCTTCATCTGCCTGCCACTTTCGTGCGCCTTTTTCTCTCCCGGTGCAGGTGTGTATTTCCGAATGAAGGTCATAGTTATGGGTATTTTTGTGCTGTTTTTTTCTATTGGACGTGATGGTTATCAAAACCAAACATGATAAATTCGGCAAGCGCAGGAGACACGACACGGAGGAGATTTGTCAATCAGGCTGCAGAATGCAATGCTGTACTGTAATAAAAAGATCAGCGAAAAAGCGAAGCAGTGACGGACGAACAGCGGGACCACTGTGTGCTGTTTATTAATAAACAAAATATATTCCTATATGACAACAAGCATAAAAGCAGAACGGTATTTGTACGTCAGTGGGAAAATAGCGGTGGCTTGCTAGCTTTTGTGCGGCTTCCCCGGGTCAGTGAAATCTTTCAAAAGAGAAATGAATGAACTTACCAGGTTGCCCGATCTCTTCACATATTTTCCTCCAAGCTCGGTCCTTTATATTCCTGTCTCGGTACAGAAAGCAGCTGGTGTCGTACAGCTCCGGGTTGTTTGCTACAGCGTTGATTAGCCTTCCCTCCATTGAAGAATGAAGGGCTTTGGCTGGATCTGCCCCTTTGACCTAGGTCACAGCCACGTCACCAGGCTCCTGATTGGTTGTCGCGACGCGATTTGACGCGGGAGTTCAGATTTTTCCAACTCGAGCGGTAGACGCGAAACGCCCGTATGCACAAAATGCAACACAAAAACTCAGGCACCTGTATTTTTTCGCGAGTCAAATGCGCCAGACGCGCTACACTGACGCGCGTTTCACGCGTTTTGGCGTTTTCGCGACGCAAATCTGCTTCCGAATTTTCGCGGGACCGCAATCACGTGTCATCGCGCTTTTCCATTGACTTTACATGTAAACCTGACGCTCTGTTCGCGTCTATCGCGTTCTCCTCATGGTGTTATTTTAACTTTGAAATATTTAATTTAGGATTTCACTTTATTTGACTTATTTTTACTTATTTTGTTTATATTTCCAGTGTTTACATTTTTTAGCTTTTAATTCAACTGATCATCCAAAACAGAACTATTCCCCACCTGGAATTAAGAAAGTATTCAATATTCAAGAAGTTTATTGTCATGTACACCGCAAAACACAAATGGTTACGCAGAGCAATGAAATTCTTACTTTGCAGGTTCCCTTCACACGACAAAAAGAAAGTAATAATAAGCAAAAGCAGTGTTTTGTAGCTCTTGTAGCTTACATGTGGGTGGAAACTGAATTGAAAGTGCAAGTAGTTGTAACACTGTCAACAGTCATTGTCAACACTGTATCTATCCACATATCTATATAACTTCCCCTATATGTGGCTTCATTACCTTGTATATAATTTATTTTCTGGCAATAAAACAGACGTTACAGTAAGAGATGTTTTTCCTTTGTAAAACAAAAATAATGACAGCAGACAAACAGAGCTGCTGCTGTCAGTCCCAGGACCATGTGGACTTTAACTCATGATGTTTATTGCCATGTACAAGATAATACAGTTCTTAACACCTGTCATTCACTTCTTGTTTATTTAAATAAAGATAAAAATAGCAATTATAATCATCTTACCAGTGACATTGAGTTGACATCTTCCAACACTGAAGTCATAATCAGTGTTCACCTCACACAGGTACAGACCCGAGTCATCAGTCCTGAGCCTGGATTTATCACTGATGAAGAGTTCACAGAGGATGTTGAGAGTTTTGTTGGATCTGTCAGGTTTGGTGGTGAACGTCCACTCCAGTGTGATGTTGTGGTTCTCCTCTGCCTGATAGCAGGTCTGTGTCACATTGACTATAAATGATCCTGTTGAGGAGACAGAGAGGGAAAGAGAGGAGCAGACACACTGAGAACTGGAACAAATCTGTTGTTGAGCTTTATTTGGAGTTCATAAAGTGAAGCTGTAAACTAACCAGAGACACATGAGGTGAGGATGATGAGCAGCAGGATCCTGCAGATCATCTTCTCCCTGTGAGAGGAGACAGAGGCGAAGAGTCATCAACACATGAGGTCAAAGGGCTGTCAGTACAGCTAGAAGAAGGAAAATGTCAGTCAGATAATAACACTGACTGATCAAAACTACAAGAACTACAACCACTGCAATAGAAACAACCAGAGGAAAAACCTGCACTTTAATTTGTTCTGAAAATATTTCACATTTTAAAGTCTTCAGAGCTTCAGAAATGATTTGTATCCACAAGGTGGCGCCATGTTTCAACTCATAAAGAAAATGAAACTATAAAAGTCTTTTTCTCTGGCTTTCAGTCCTTCACTTACTGATGATTAAGTACAGAAAAGTTTATCACTTTCACTGATATTAGTCTATATTATCTGAAAATGTTTCAATTTGACCTAAGCAGTGTAACAGCAGTACAGAGGGCACCTGATAATTAGAAGCATGACTGTGGCTACAGATAAAATGAGTACTTTTATAATAATCACTTTCAGACATGTATGTAGACTATTTATCCTTAAAAAAAACTGCATACAGCTAGGTATTTTTGTTTAAATCATTTTTCTCCAAGCGCTTCTAAAACTGTCTGAATGTGTCAGTGTGACTCTTTTCTGCACAAAGGTACAGTACGCTACCAAAGCTGACAGCAACCACACTTAGTACCTGTCGGTAGGTGTCACTCACTGCACTACAGCCTGAGAGTGAAGATTCTGAATTGAAAACTCCAGAAACATGAGCCACAGCTACAGCTTAAGTTTATATATTTTATATATGTATAAGTTTATATATTTAGTTTATATATTTAAAGTAAAAGAAAAGATATGAAAAAAATTACATTTTTTTGTCATCAACAATTTTTATTTCATTTTAAACTTTGATAGCAGAACTGAAAAAATAAATACATAAATAAGTAATTCAAAAACAAACAAACAAACAAACAAACAAACAACAACAACAAAAAAACAAACAAAGACAAAGGGAGGTTATCCTATTCTTTCTTCGCACACCAATCCCCACACCACCACTCTCTCCTTACTCCTCTGTTCTTCAAGTTACAGAAAGCCAGCTTTTAAAGGGGGACCAATGAAAGGGGAAAAAAACCCAAAAAAATGCTTGGACACTGCTAGCACGGGGCGCCCACAGAAACGCAAAGCAGGAGATGAAGCATAGCTGAATGTGTTTCCAAACCAACTTCATTCTAAGCCAAAGACTAGAAAATATGGTGAAGCATATCTTCCCTTCACCTGCACAAGTGCCAAGGTAGGTCTCCCCTGCGTAATTGCTTTTCCCTTCGTCGGGAGCAGCGCTGGGCTCTTCAAATCACGGACAAACAGTATCCCACATTCTTGATTTTTAGGGGCTCTTAATGAATTTTGAAGCCTCCTCAGGTGAAGAAAATCTGTGCCTTGCTCCATTACGTTTTATTTCTAGAGTGGCAGGGAAGAGCAGCGAGTATTCCACTCCTCTTTCCCTCAACTCCAACTTGATTTGTTTAAAGGACACACGCCGGTCCATGGTTTGTCGGGAGTAATCCGGAAAAAACATTATCTTCGCCCCACGTCATAGAATCTGGCCTTTCTCTCTGGCCACCCGAAGAATACATTCTTAAGCACATAATTACTTCAGTAACTTGAGAGAGCTGATCTAGATACAATATTGATGTCGAGCTTGCAGTTTTGGGGTCCCGTGTTGGCTGAGAGAGTCCTGTGCCTCTACCTAGTCCACAAATAGAAAAGAAATCTCTGGTGTTTGTTCACTGAGTACTGAAAAATCTGTGTAGGGGCTGGTAGGCTGACAGATGTTGAGGTTTCCTTTTACTATGAAAAAGAAACTGAGACCTGCTTTACAGTTAGGGTTTCCAGAGAGGATCTGCACACTCTGATACAGACATGCTCTGTTGAATAAGGGGTGACACCTTGCAGTGTGGTCAGAGTCAAAGACCAGCCATCTGTGATAAATGTCTGCTAACAGAATAGTTCTGGTGACTAACTTTGCTTCTGCAGATTTGTTGTTTGTTTGTATTGTTTGCTGCCCTGATCGCTTACTGGGGGAGTCTCTTCTAACTGAGCTGGTCACACACTAAACCAACACATCACATAATGATGGTGACTGTGAAGTTCACCATGCAAGAAACGACAGAGTTTATATGTTCATACACAAATATGTAGTAACCAAATCAGTTTACAATTAAATGTTTTTATTTTTTCTAACAGAAAATAAATGTAATAAGTTAAAAAGCCATAAATATTTCTTTATTCCAGTAATCTGATCAGCCACGTTGGTGAAGAATTACAGAATTTCCCCATGTTGTTCTTTACGTGTGAAAACGCTGCACTGAAACTGATGGGAAATACAAAAGGTTTCTTCAACCTGATAGTAAAATGTCAGACACAACAGTGTCTATGAGTTCTAACACTGAAATGACATCAGGAGCTCACAAAGCTTTTAAATTAGAGTAACACTTAAGGTCAGTGGATTAGATTGAGGAGAGGAAATAATTCCACTGATCTCTGTTAGTTTCTGATCTTTCTTCTTTTTAAACTTTTTGAAAGTAGATAGTGCAAACAATCTGTATCAGGCCTACCTCATAAGAATAAGAACATGTTACCTAATATTAGCCTTACTAGAACTTGTATTGTCCTTTTAAAGCCACACTTACAAACACAAAGTAAAAGAAGGGTGAAGGAATTCATAAAAACAGAATTACAGATAAACTACTTACTGTTTTGGGCTCTTTGTCCTTCCCCTGGATGATAGGTTTGTGGTAGTGAGGCATGAATCTCTCTGGGGACTTTGTGTTTGAGTAAAAATTTGCCTGTTGTTCTTATGGAGCCTGTGTCACATGTGTTTAGCTGGTTTCAGCTTCATGTTTGTTTTCTTTTTTGTCCCTGTCAAGTTTGTGCATCTTAGTCTCTGTCTCAGTGTTTGTTTCCTGTTTTATTTCTGTCTTATTTTGGCCCTTTGTGCATTTAAACCCTTAGTTGGGAATAAATGTGGATTTTCTGCTGCAGAAGATAAAGGTCAGTTTTGCAATTTATGAAGTTTGCCCTTTAATCTGGATTTTGGCTCAGCTTCCAGCTAAACTGCGACATAACTATGGCAATGATGAGATACAGATCTCCAGTGAAGGTGTCACCATGATGAGCAAAGCAAGGCTTCATGAAAGATTTGAAGTGTTTGTGCTTGTATTGACGATTCAAAACAATCTGAAACCATCTCCACAGTGGCACCTGCTGGACAATTTGGCTATTGTCACCTCTTGATCATATTCTCTGAAATGGTGACACAGACAAGTTCTGCACAACTTCAAACAAAACCACTTATTAAACCAGACCATCAATAACTGTGATCATCACATGTTTTGGAGAAATCCTCAAACAAACAAGGCACCTTGTCTTCTATTGGATAGTAATAGTGAAAATGAAGAGTAAAGTGCAGAGGAAGAGGGAGACGGGGAAGACATGCAGCAAAGGGCCGCAGGTTGGACTCGAACTCAATTCGCTGTTTTCCACTGAGCTAAACTGGCCCCCGTGTTTGGTTGATTTTTAGGTTTTCTAGCATTTCTAGTTTTACTAAACTGAAAAGTAACTTAAAACGGCTAAATCACCAAAACACACACTTCACAGAGGAGGAGCAAGCAACCACCAGACAAAGCTCACCAAGGTGGGAGAGTTGACAGGACACACCCACACAAGGTCATTAAAAATTCCCCTCTCGCCCCTGCGGGCAGTCTATCGTTTAAGGTCCTATACCAGAGGCCTAGGGCTGTGCTCTTCTAGATAGATCTCAGATGTTGATCCTGGGATCTGCTGGAGCCACTCGTCTAGCTTGGGAGTCACTGCACAAAGCACTCTGATTACCACTGGGACCACTGTTATTTTCACCCTCCACATCTTCTCTGAGCCCTTGGTATTTCTCCAGCTTTTCGTGTTCCTTCTTCCTGATGTTGCTGTCATTCAGAAGTCCCACGGGATCTTAGCTCGGTCATTCTCAACTACCTTCAACTCTCCCAGTTTGACCTCGGGACTTCCAGGCCACACTCAGCACAGATGTTTCTGTACTATGCCAGCCACTTGGTTATGGCGTACCATGTAGATGCCTGCTAGCACCTTGCACCCTGCTGTTATGTGCTGCATTTGTCATGAACAGGCTGTGTGCTGGCATTGGAGGACCCAAATGCAGACTTTGGCTACGTTCACACTGCAGGTGAAAGCGCATCAAATCCGACTTTTTTGAGCCTATGCGACCCATATCCGATCATGGTATGACAGTGTGAACAGCACAAATCCAATATTTTCAAATCCGACCCAGGTCACTTTCGTATGTGGTACTAAATCCGATACATATCTAATGTTTTAGAAAGCGACTGCTGTTTGAATGGCCATGTCACCTTAAATCCGTCTTTTACTTCACTGACACAAGACAGACGCCAATGATCAGCGCCGGAGAAGAGCCCGAAAAGATATCGTGAACGCTTCCTGGCCATCCCGTGTAGATGTCAGTGAAACTGTTGGGAAGACAATGTTGGAGAAATGTGAACATTCTATTTGTACTGTATAATCTGCAGATTCTGACAGAAATCTGCAACTATCCTTTGAAGCACCGCTCCTCTAAAACAGCAATAAGGATAATTATTAGGCCATATGTAAATAACAAAATAACTTTGAAACTTAAAGCAAAATTGGGAAACGTAAAGTCCGAAACAAGTCTTTATTTTAAGGGCCATCAGTCAAACAATATTGTTTGCTCTGGGTCTAAACAGAGTGCGTTGTGTGTGACATCTTCTTTTGCGCATGCGGGACACTTTGAGGGTTCACACTAAAGCGTGTTTGCTGTCACATTTTACTTGTAGTGTGAACAAGCAGACAAAAAAATCGGATTTGATCAAAAAATCGGAATTGAACATTAAGACCTGCAGTGTGAACGTAGCCTAACAGAGGCAAAGAGTAAACAGAACAAAACAAAACAAAAAAAAACACAGCTTTATTTGCTGGATGGGAGCTACACTAGGAAATAATATAACCTAACACACAGCAAGGGAAACATGGGGCTTAAATGTACTGAGGGATAATGAGGGAATGAGACACTGGAGGAGAGCACAGCTGGGAGAAATGAAACCTGACGGGACCAAGGGGAAGTAAAACTTGAAACACTGGCATGAGACAAGGGAACGTCAAAGTAAAACAGGAAGTATAACACAAAGATGTGGACTTGACATTGAACAAAGGGAACACGGAGCACAGAGACAGGAGTGAAAGAAGACATGACTGATTGGGGAACAAGATAATAAACATGAAGACTGAACTAAACCTACCTAACTGAGAACAGTTTCAGGCAAAACCCAGCAGACTACTGTGTTTATACCAAGGAGGCAGAACATGGCAAGGTGATCATCTGGGTGGACAACCTGGGTGGATAATTGCAGCTGGCAATGAAAAGGTAATGAAGGATGTGAAAGAAATGCTTTCAGTCCGATTTAAAATGAAAGACTTGGGCAGACTTCAGCATTTTCTGGGTATTGATTTCACTCAGTCTGAGGGATGTATAACAATGTCACAAGAAACATATGTCAATAAGATACTGATGAGGTTTAACATGCAGAACTGTAAACCCAGAGAAACTCCCTGTGATCAAAGGTTGTGATACAAAGAAGATGCTGTTAAGATGAGAGATGTGAGGATGTATAGAGAGGCTGTAGGCAGTCTTATATACCTCACATCAGGTACCCGTCCCACCTGTCAGTATATTTATATTTGTTTCTATTATTGCTCTTAATTGGTTCTGTGAAGCACTTTGGCATACCTCTGGTTTTTAAATGTGCTATATAAATAAAGTTTTATTGTATTGTGTTGTAGAGCACAAACTGAGTATTTAAATCAGAATAAAAACAAAATGCTGAAGTATCCATTTTTAAACTAATTTTAAAACCAGCATTTTTTTTTTCACATTTTTAAATGCCAACATCAAGTCATGTGACAAAATATTTCGAAATATATCTAAAAATTCACAATACATTTAAGCTTCATGTGTAACAATTAAAGCTCTCAAAGTGCGGCCCTGCAGGCTGATGGTGGCCCTCGACTGTAACCAGAGACATTTCATTGATCAACAGTTCAAGTTAAACTGTGACTCAGTGCAGAACAACATTTCTATTTAACCTCCTCCGTTGCAGCAGTCAGGGCAGTGTCGACCTTCCTGCTGTCAGCTCACACCTCACTGATGGCTGACTGCAAAACTACAAACCAAAGCGAAAATGAAATATCAGCAACATAAACCAATATCATGTGAACACACACATTTAAAACACTAATAGTTACTGAGTTTTTGTGAGTTTTTTTCTTCCTGTGACGCTTTTAATCACATGCTAATCACACCTTTAACAAAATCCTTTCTCAGCATAACCCATTTTTTAGTAAAACCGTCTCGTCTCACACAAAGAGAAATTTGTTTGACTCTTTCTGCTCTTTGGCCTGAACAGTTTTTCTGACAAAGAGAAGCATCAGCGTTTGCAGTGGATTAGATGCAGTGAAATAAAAGGGTAAGTGTGCTGTCGCAAAAGGCAGGCTTCACAACACCCACTGTCAAATTCAAACATACAAAGGTCTCAAAGTGCATTAAATACTATCCCTAGCTTTCGTTTTTGAAATAATTGTGTGCTTCATGAACTTGGTGCAAAGCTGGATTATTCAAAATGAGGTGTCAGCCAGTACCTATGACAAGCTATCACACATTCTTCATTTATTTCCAACTACCGAGTTAGAATAAAGAACACAAACACAACAGCACTACATTATTGAGCTTCATACCCCTGAACATTCTTACAATTTCATGCCCCAACTTGGATTAAAAACATGGTTTTGAACCACGATTATTCACACATGTCTCCCTGATGAATGACTGCTCAGATATTTTCAACACTTTCAATGTGAGGTGCACGGATGTTTAAATGTATCGCTTAAACTTTTGAGCGCCAATTAGTCACATTTGGGGTGTTGTAAACTGCACACAGATGATACCAACGCTTTGGCCTGTTATGAGCCGTTTAGTATTGCCACCAATGTTCCCTCTAATTTTTCATGTGTCTGAGCGAACACACAAACTCCCTGAGCGGTCCCTTGGACCACTGTGAGCAACAGCAGACGTGTGCACTGTGGTCACGCCGGCATCTAATCCATCCAAGTTACATGGTTTATTAAAATAATCAAATTACAGCATTTACATTTATGTTAGACTACTTTTAATTAAGTGCTTTAGCCCATTTACAATGAAAATTTAAAAAAAATCTTGTTCATGACCTGTGTAGTATGTTAACACTATTGGAAGTAAAAATAACTTGAACTCCAATTCTCAAAACACAACTTTCTTTTTTTTTTTTTTTTTTTATAAAGCTCTGACTTGTATTATGAGTCTGTGGTCTGGGAGAGAGTCCTGTAACTCTCTGTCTGCAAATACAGTTTATAATGACCAATGTTGGGCAATTAATTACATAGTTACTTCTTCAAAAAAGCTATTGAGTTTTGCAAACAACAACGTTTTTTGCAGCTGTTTACCTAAAAATGCAGCCATGGCATTTTTTTAAATAAACATTTCAAACTATCCGGTGTTCTGCATCAAATTTGATGCCACACAAATTATTTGTGCCACTCCAAAACAACACACTAACTTTAGACTCCGAACACGCTAAACGTTCACTTCTAAAACCTCCCCCCTTCCTAAACAACTAAATGCCATGTTGCCATATCATTTTTTTGATTGGTCGATAGTACATTTTTCCAACAATAAGAAAGGGTGGGGTTATTTTTGGTTTTGGTTTTGCTCACGGAGAGAGAGCTTTCCTTATAAAACGCAGTTTTTACCGTTTCTTCCGCAGTAAATATAAATACAATCATCAAAGGAGCTTGCAAAGAAAAGCGTCTGGACTTCTTTAAGTTTACTTTTTCAAGTAAACTTAAAGAAGTCCAGACGCTTTTCTTTGCAAGCTCCTTTGACGACGATGACCTGGATGACTGAGAACCTTCACAGACATAAATACAATCAATGACAGTATTCAGGAAAACAAAGAAACAAACATTGCATATATTTTTTATCATAACTCTGGTTTCACGTGGCCTATCAACACAATTTAAAAACTGTTATAAACATCAAGTGTACTTGACTCTGCTGTATGCTGTGTAAATGTGACTTTTGGGCTGGGTGAAATCCGTGAAGCAGAAATAATATTTTATTTTAACATTGCACTGCTAATCATCGGTTGTGGCCAATCAAATTGTATGGTCCGACTATAAATAGTAGCTGCTATTTTGATTCATTTATTTATATTTATTTATTTATATTTATTTTTGGTTGATTGAGGCTGTTCGTACTACTGGTATGTTTGTGGAGTCGGATTAACCACAGAGGACGTGTTTGATTTCCCGTTTCGGGTCTATTAATAAGTTGTGTTTTTACTCTGAAGGCCTAAAGTAGAGGTGACTGGGTGACCTGGTGGTGGGATATTCTGTGGTTCGTGATTATTTATGCATTCGCCCACTGGTAATCGAGGCTCTGAATCAGTTAACAGTACTCGTGCAAATACATGATTGGCTTTTCTGATGTCTGTTTTAAATAGCTGTCAATAAATTCGTTATTTTACTCCCAACCACGGCTCTGGCTAAAGTGTTACAAACCTTAGAAACTATGTAAATGAACAAGAAGGCACTAACTATAGTTAGTGCCTTCTTGTTCATTCACACAGACAGTATCTATAGATACTGTCTGTGTGAAACTCCCAGGTTGGCGTAGTCGGGTTTCCCCTGTGACTGTAAAGCTTTAAGCTCCCCATCGCCACAACACCATCTTTGTGTTTGCAGAATCTGATGGATTCTGGTCAGCTGTACATAGATAATCCTGACAATATACAATAAACCCGAGTCTTAAAAAAAACGGAATTAACTGAATTTGAATAAATAATAAACAAATTTATTCACCTGTGTTTGAGCCTCAGGCATGGCACCATGCCCCACCCATGTTTTAAATGTACGTTAGAATAGCATGCATCGTCTTGATGCATTCTCAATCATCCAGGAAAGTAAATCTCCAAAAGTTGATTCTGTTCATCTGGACGTAGCGTTTTGTGGGAGAAACGTTTCGTCACTCATCCAAGTGGCTTCTTCAGTCTCAGCTGACTGCAGGTTTCTCCAAATCTTATAAACAGTACATTTGCATAATGACTGAAACCAGCCCACTGAAGGAACAATGGGCTGGGAGGTCATTTCTTTAATCATAATTATGCAAATTCTCATGACCATTGATCAACAACCACTGACCAAAACCCACTGACCAAAACCCACTTATCAAAGACCACTCATCAGTGCATGCATCAACACAATAAGTGAGCGGGAGGACTGAGGCGTGGGGTCTTCACACACCCCCGTTCTCTGTTCGCCATCTGGGGCAAGGGCTAGCCGTTTGGTCGGTGTCTGGGCTGGTGGGCTGACAAGACTGACACACTTTGTACAGTTACATCATAGTCATTGGTTACAACGCATAGTACCCCTCCCCCGCGACCCACGCACACCTGCACACACACACACAGCAGCACCAACGAGGTAAAGTCCCTTCGCATGGTGGTGAAACAGGAAACTTAAAATACGAGCTTTGTCGGTTTGTTTGTTCTGCCAAACGTCTCCAAACAGAAAAGCAACAAAGCAGCATTATTAAACATGAAACCTATGACAGAAATATAGGCTACTCATGTGACTCCTCAAACAACTTACACGTTTCTAAGACAAACCAAGACTATTATTATTATTATTATTATTAGTAGTAGTAGTATTACATTTGTAGCAGTATAAGCCTACATTATTTTCTACTCATAGAAAAAAAAAAACACGTGTCACACTGTTAGCCTTTGCAGTAATTTCCATAGCTTAGTACTGCAAAATCAACAGTAAAAAACTCTAAAGGATGTTAGCAGTTTAGTACTGTAATTTGCATGTAATTGTGGGAAAATTCCATGAGATTACATTATTCTTACGGTAACTCACCGTACTCATGGAAACAGCTGTAAAATACAGCAAATGTAACAATTGGTGATGTTACTGAGATTATACTATTACACCATCCGGATTTCTGTTGTTTTCTACTGTACACTGTAACAAAAGTCAGTAAAATATACAGCAAAACACCGTCAAATTCCAATGGTAATGGAGCGTAAAACCAAAAATTTCCTTTTACTGTATTAAATAGATTGAATAACCGTTAATTGTGAGACTGGATAAAACTTTGTTTTTTACTGTAATAAAATGTTGAAATTATAAATATTTTCTGTGAAAACAAATAAATATGCATACATTTTACAATTAAATATTGTAATGTTGAAAATGTCTGAAAAACTTAGATTTTACGGTATTATTTGAGTAAAACTACATCTTTTGGGGTTGTGCACATTGGAATTCACAGTATAAAGCTGTAGATTTTTAAGCAAACAAAAACATTCATTTTTACAGAAGCAAGATGTTAAAAAATAGGGTCCACCGTAATAATACAACCAGTAAATACATTTAAAAAAAAAAAGAAGCAAATATCAGCAGTGAAAGACAATAAAATTGATAGTATTTTTTTATTTTAAAATTCAGATACTAAGATTCAGATACTGATATACAGATTAAAAGTTAGGCCTGCAGTTGTTAACCTTCTGATAAAAAAAAAATCAACAGCAAAAGAAGATGTTAAAAATAAAGTTCATGGTTGTGAATAAAACTGATTTCAATAATCTTTTTTAATTATTATTTTAAAACAACTTTATGTTGTTGTGTTTCACGCCATATTATCAGACCACCTTAAGTGGGTCCGCCTTAAATTTTGAGTTTGTGTGATCGCTGTTGATTGGTAGCTAAACTGCTGGTAAACTGTGTACAGGCGTTTTACGTTCGAATTGCAGAGAAAAAAATTCTGGTAGCAACATTGTGCAGTATGAGCGAACCATTTCACCAAAAAAAGGGGAAGCAAGGCAAGACGTGGCTGCAGCAGTCTGCAGACGTGACTTTTGATCAAATTCGAACCTCCTCCTAAAGAAACAAAGAGCGACGTTACATTGCGGGATGACGTCACCTGAAAATGACCAATAGCGCGGCGCGCTGCTGAGCTGTGTGCCAACCGCTCTTTTTTTCATGCAGGAGACTCAAGTTGGCTTCGCTAATGGACACAGTTTTGAACTCGTATATTAGCGCCATTTATTGCTGCTTGGACCACAGCATCTTCGGAATTTGTAGACATCCTGGCAGCTTACAATTAGTTCGAGGTGAGGTGAGTACATGCAACTTCAAGTTATCTCTGTTATAAAAATCCACCAGCCCAGCATTTATAGATAATTTTAGCAGTTCGTTTTTTATGAGTGAGGTTGTGAATTTAGTTAGCATTTGTGAGTTGAGTTAGCATTACTGTCGCGAGGGAAGCATTGCTCTGGATTAGTTTCTGTGTTTGGCGTGCTTAATTCGCTAGGGAGGAATTACCAAAGTACATGGAGTTATGTTAACCTGTAATTTCTGTGGTAAGGTAGTTCAGTCATCAGGGGGCTACGTGCTTCATTGTAAACTGCATCGGAATGAGCCACGTTGTTTCTTTCGGTGTATTGAAGCAGGCTGCAAGCAGACATACACCAGGTATGGCGCGTTTAAGGCTCATTTTTACCGAAGACACTCTGCCCCCACCCATGTCACTGGTGTGGCGGTGGTTTCTTCGTTTACATGTGCAATGGCGATGTGTGAACGTCAGTGTCAGAACTCTAAAGAGTTAATAGCTCATCTGAAGAGCCATATTGTGGAAGGACATGTGGTCACTTGTCCAGTAAGAGGATGCACAAATACCTTTAGAGTTAAATCATCTTTTACTGCTCACATGTCACGTAAACACAGTTTTCAGACAGCAGCATTGGTGATTTATATAGAGAGTCTGCATGTCAATCATCATCTGTTCCAACCACATCAGATGACTTTGTACCCTTGATTTCCGAGCCTGCTGCACAGTCTATTACAGATGAAGATAACATGGAAATGCCCCCTGAATTCTGTGATCTTTTTCTGAGAAACGTTTCACTATTCTACTTAAAATTGCAGGGTCAGTTTCTACTGCCTGCTTCAACCATACAGAACATTGTGGAGGAAATGCAGAACATGCATGAGTTGGGACAGACATACAGTTTGGGTAAACTTGCATCACTGTTAAAAGATGACACATCATTATCAGAGGAGGACATCAACAAAGTCTGCGAGTCTGTCAAAAGCTATGATCTTTTTTCTGCATGTCATACCGGGCCATTGAGGACAGTGCACTCCAGAGCTCAGACCTTTAAAAAAGCCTTCAACTATGTGGAACCAAAGAAAATATTTTTAGAGAGAGATGAAAACAGAAAAGATAGGTTTGCCTATTATGTGCCTTTAAGAGAGACTTTGAGATGTCTGCTAGAGTCTGATTTGTGGCAGAAATCAGAAGAGCCCTCTACTGAGCCTCCTGCTGATGTTCTGTGTGACATAAGTGATAGTAAGCTGTTTAAATCAAATGATTTTTTTGGTCAAAACCCATCATGTCTCAAGCTAGTACTCTACCAGGATGCCTTTGAAGTCGTTAACCCTTTAGGCTCTGCAAGGACAAAACACAAGGTATTAGCTGTATATGCATCAGTGGCAAACTCGCCACTTCATGTACGCTCAGACACAGATCACATGTCTCTTGTCTTACTGTGCAGGGAGAAAGATTTTAAAGAGTTTGGTCATGCTAATGTGTTCTCTGAATTACTGGCAGACTTGAAAGAATTGGAGGACAGTGGGATTGTTGCATCAGATGAAACTAGAGTCAAAGGAACTTTGTTTTGCATTGCTGGTGATAATCTGGGTTCTCACTGTATTGGTGGCTTCACTGAAAACTTTAGTTCTTCAAAGTACTTCTGCAGGTACTGCCTGATAACGAAATCTGAATTTCAGGGTGCTGACCCAAATCTGTGTGGACCAGAACGTACCAAAGAGAACTACAACTCTGCTGTTGATCGCCTCCAGATTGACAATACACCAGACGTCGAAGGAGTGAAGTTCAGGTCAGTGTTCAATTCACTGAAATACTTCAACGTTTGTATGCCAGGCTTGCCACCATGTCTAGGTCATGATATCTTTGAGGGAGTTTTGGCTTATGATGTGGCACTGTATCTGAAATACTTCATAAAGAAAAAAAGCATGGTTCACTTACTCCACTCTGAACCGATGCATCAAACAGTTTAGTTACCATGCCTCTGATGCTTCTACAAAGCCATCTGAGGTCAGTCCTCAAGCAGCTAAACTCTCAGGACAGGCTGTACAGAACTGGAACTTCCTCCGATTGCTGCCTCTCATAGTTGGTGACATAGTGACAGACCCCACAGATGATGTGTGGAACTTAACTCTGCAGCTGAAAGATATTGTAGACATGGTGTGTGCTCAGGAAATTTCAGTGGCTCAGGTAGCATATCTTGATATTCTTATTCAAGAATATTTAGAGTCAAGAAAAGCTCTGTTCCCAGAATGCAACCTGAGACCAAAACACCATTTTCTACACCATTACCCAGCACTGATTCTGAAATTTGGCCCACTGATAAGATTATGGACAATGCGCTTTGAAAGTAAGCACAGTTATTTCAAGAGGTGTGCCAGAAATCTGAAAAATTTCAAAAACCTCTGCCATACACTCTCTGAAAGACATCAGATGTTTCAAGCCTATCTTGCAGCAGGGTCATTGTGTCAATCTGTCTTGAAAGTCAAAGATGGTTCTCCATTTTACTCACTGCTGTACAGTAAAGCCATTCAAGAAGCAGTTCAAATGTTTGACTTTACTGAAACCAATACAAAGGTCACAGTAGAAATGATGTACAAGGGAACACAGTACAAGAAAGGACACTTCCTTGTCACAGGGGGCTCTGACTCTGTTGAGTTTGGTGAAGTAGTTCTCATTTTGATTAAGAATGACAGTGTTTATTTTCTGGTGTCGGTGCACGTGACAGAATACCATTCTCAGTATCATCTGCACTCAGTGAGAAAGGAAAAAGAAAAGATGCAGTGTGTGAACATCATGGACTTAATTGATTTCTATCCATTAAGATCTTACATGAAGTATGGGTACCAAATGGTTCCATTGAAACACAGTGTGCTGTCACAATAATGGTGCTGTTAGTTTGGTACTTACGAAACACTGTATAAAAGTGTAGTATCAAGCAAGATCAGCTTCATATTTTAAGACCAAAGGTACCACTTGGTGTAAATTGACCTTTATTCACATTCTTTTATCAGACATCTCAGAAATGGGGGACAGCATAAGGAGTTCCATTACTAAGGTGCTGCCGGACCTGTCTGCCTTAATCCTTGAAATTGTACTGGAGGCACTACAATCATTAGGAGTGGAGACATCTGAGGACTTGCAGTTCATCAGTGAGACTGATCTGAACTCTGTCCTGAGACCAGTTCAGGCAAGAAAACTGCTGGCTGCCTGGAAACAAACCAGTAAGTATTATGATTTCATTGCACAATAGCCATGAAGGGCTTTCTGTTTTTTCTATTATGTTTTGGCCAAGGTCCAAAAAGTACAATTAATCTATTGTTTGTGATATTGTTTTACAGCACCAAATATGGAAATTTCAAGCCAGGCCAGCATATCGTCTCCATCTGTTTTAAGGTTTAAGGGTGGTGGCACAGCTAAGACCCAAGAGTCTCTTTCAAGGTTAGTAAAGTAAACAGATTCAAGAAGATATTTTACACATTTCTTTGTTGTCTGTCTCTAAATCTTATTTTGTCTTTATTATGATTAAAAAGGTTTGTTTTGTTCCTGCCCTTTTCAGACACTGAATTTGAGCAGAAACCATAAGGATACTCAAAGGACCTGTGACTCTCAGGAAATGGTGAGATTTCAGGTCATAATCTTTTTTTTCTTTTTTTTTTCCATTAAATTCATTTTCCTTTTTCCCTTTACAATATTGCTGTTTTGTTTTTGTAAACAGCATCAAATGAGAGGGACAGATGAAACAGTTTCAAGACAATGGCAGGAAAAACATGCTGAAGATTGAAACAAACCTTGGCTGGAAATATTTGGTATGTGTTTTACCGTAAATCAAATTGTTGAAAAACATTCAGCTACACTGCAACACAGGGAAACTTGATTTGCACTTATTTTGTTACTTTAATTTCTTGTCTCATTATTTTTGTCAGTTATTATTGTTTATGGTGTATGCCCTTCTTGTTTTCTTTCTGAATGCAGAAGGTATCTAGCCAGTCCACAATGAAAGCTTCGTTGCACCCCATGAGTCTTCTGGCAGAAATGATGGCGCCTGTATTCTTTGGTTTCCCTAAACATCACACCCTGCCTGTTTATACGAGGCTCTTCAATTAAGTCTGCACCCAAAGATTCAATGAGAGGTAAGCAGTGGTATTATTCAAGTTTTGCTAAAGAAAGATGGACAGGAGACATTAATCTTAATCAGCCGAGCTCAGGTTCATGTCCAGGTGAGCAGTTTCATGCGCTATAAAATGTAGATTGAATGATAGGTCTCATCACCATGCATTCAGCCATTAACTTCAAGTTCTATGATAAATCAATAGGAAACTTAAATACGTTTTCCAACAAATTATGATTGTGATTAGGGCTGCGTTGTCTGTGTATCACTTTTACATAAGTAGATTTAAAGGATAACTATTGCCAAAACGCAACCTGGGCTGTTTTTTTTTTTTTTTTTTTTTTTTTTTTTTACTGTATCGATTTTGATGCGCTCAAATTTATGCCCCGGCCCCCTAGTATTCCCATTCACTGGCTATTGACCACAAAACAAAATCACGGTCAATCTCAAAAACGGCTCGTTTGTCGTAATTATGCTTTTAGATATATGTTTGTCTCGTTTACAGTAAAAAAAAAAAAAAAAAAACAGCCCAGGTTGCATTTTGACAATAGCTATCCTTTAAGAACTGTATATTTTATACTTAAGAAATCATTTATCATTAGATCTGTTTTTGGCAGCACGTTTTGTTCATTTCTGTGCATTTTGCTCAAGCACTGATCAAACTTTGTCCATTTTTTGCTGCAGAGGGGATCCTGCCAGTCCAAAGTGAACTCCTGATGGACATTGAAGTACTCCTGCAGAGCTTGTATCTTCGACACCATGCGCATTAGAAACTCCACTGAGTCCTTTCCTTCACCAAGGCAGGACCCAGTGACTCATTACTGTTGATAGGTCAGGGGCAGGTAATATTTTGTTTCATGTTTATTCATTCCTCCATGGATTACCAGCCATATATATGGACACATGCTGTATTCTCAAGATCTATGCTGTTTTGTAGGAATAGAGAAAATGATATGTTTAGTCTGTTTTCAAATGGTATGTCAAATTTTCTCATTGTTTATCAGTAATATTCACTACCTTGGTTATATATGAGCATCTTTAGATTTTTCTATATTTAGCGGTTGCAAATGTAAAATGTACGGTAAACCATTTATGTTCCTCATATTGTACTGTATTTTTAGCGGTAAAATACCGGCAGCTGTGGTTGCCAGGAATTTACCGTAAAATGTATCTGGTCAAAATAAAATGCTGTAATTTGTTATACAATTTCACTGTGTTTTTTACTGTCAAAGGTTTTAATAAGGTTTAACATATTTCTGTTATTTTTACAGTTATTTACAATAATAGGGTCTATCCTATTACTGTTAAATTAACAACAAATTACTGTAAATATTATTATATAACCCAACTTTTTTTTTTTACTGCAAATATCCGTAAAAAGCTATGGAAAGTTGCATTTTTTACATTAAATTGCTGTATAATTGACAAATATATTTGTTTTTTTCTATCATGATTTTGGTAAAATAATACATTGTCTACCTTAAAATTTAGGGTTACAAAACCAGTATACCGTATTGTCTTTTACAGATTCCACATTTTTTTTCACGGTATATTCCTGGCAACCACAGCTGCCGGTATTTTACCGTAAATTTGACAGTTTTTTTTTTTTTTTTTTTTTTTTTTTACAGTGTATATTGATATACATATAAGCTCCTCCTCCATGTGCACATGACGTTAGGTTTTGAACCGGACAGATCTGGCACAGAATGACACAGCAAAATAAAGTGAAATGTTATTTATGCCAAATAATAGTTGGGGAATTAAAAAAAGATTAATGTACGAAGAACAAATTTTTTATATATGTATATATTAACATAACACTGTAAAACTTTACTAACAAAAACTGTATAAGAATAAAGAGACATGTCTAGGTCTCCTTTTCAGGATGAAATGTAACACAACCTTGTTTGAAACAATGCAACAGAAGAGCGGTTATATATTATTATTATTATTATTATAACTATTAGAACTTATTATAACTATAATATTAGTAGCATTATTATATTCTAATAATCTGAACTGTTTTCAAATCTTTATAGAAAGGACAAACAACAGCCATTGGATGTTTTCTGTCTTCTCACAGGAGCTGTAGAAGAAATACAGATCACATCACTGGAACAAACTTTAAACTGTTTTTGTGTAAAATTAATGAATAGTCTCTTTATTTCAGATTCCTATGACCATGCATAAGAATTTAAATTTAAAAAAAGGATCATTTGTTGTTTTCTGTGTTTAGCATGATCTGGAACAAGATTCAGTCTCTGCAGTTATTCAGTTTCATTCTGCACTGAAACTGAATAACTTTCTAACCACTAAACAGGGGCCCATTTTTCAAAGCAAACACCGGCTATGTGTGTTTGTACCTGTTTGACAGAGTTATACAGTTATGAATGTGTCTTTTTCAGAGGCAGTCTGTTTTTTGACATTCATTGCATTATGGCTCAGAGCAGAGGCGTTATGTACAGTGGCAATATTCATTAATCATTTCTGCCCGGGGAGCGGTGTGACGGGACGGTACCTTGCTCAGGGGTACCTTAGGGTAGCCGTTCAGTGGATTCGACCTTCTGATCATGGGGCCACCACTCTACCTACTGACCTACCCCTGCCCTGCTTTCAACAGTGAAAAACTGTTGCACTGCACTGCAAATAGTCACACCCTGTTTCAGAAACACTAACGTCAGTTCGCATGCGTGCCACACACTGCAAATAAACCAGGTCTCAGTAATAAAATAAAATAAAATAAAAGTCCCCTTCACGTGATGCCCTCCGGGTCGTGTACATCTAGTAGCCTGAAAGAATGGGCGAACTAGGAAAACTGCAACTACATGAAAAAAAGAACAGCAGCTGTTGTTGAAAGTTCAACAACAGCTGCAAAACACAAACAGATCAAAGAATAAACAAAAAACAATGCATCACACAATAAAAAAACGTCAGTTTTAACAAACCAGTTTAAAATAATTGTAAATCTAATACACCAATTAAACCTACGACACCGATCAGTTTCAGTGAGAGGACTGAGTAAAGAGTTTTAGGCCAGAGACAAATTTTGGAACTACTCTCACATGTTTGAGTCATCTACACAAAGTGACGATTCCGATAAAATCCCCCCTCCTAAAGCGAAATAAATAAGTAATTGAGCAGATTACTTTCTGCGTTAGAGTTGCAGTGACATGATGCATTGCACAGCCGTGATAAAAAACCGAAATCTCAGCATTTAAACAGCTTTCTCTTTTACTCACAAAGGTGGTTGGAGCAGACAGACATATAGTAATGACTGTGAGCGTCTCGTTTTTTATCTGAGTGAAGCTCAAACGTGGAGTGGTTTCTGAAATCCATTTGTTACCTTGCTGAGAGTTTTGTTAAGTTAATATATTAATAAAGTTATGAAATATTATCATAGCATTTTAACTAACTAATCTTCTACACGCTGTAAACATGATAATAGTTATAAATGTTTAAAACAATGTGGTTTAACCAACATCAGGGTTTTCCCTTTAGTTTACTGATGAAGTGGCGCCATCGTGTGACGTAAACATTTCTGCACCATCAAAGACGAAACAGCTTCTCAAGGTTTTGATATTCAGGCGGTAACTAAAATCACTACAGTGCAAACAGCACGCTTTTGGTCAATTCTGTGCATCTACATTTGTTTTAGTTTTTAATACTGAGCTGTTGTTATGTCACAAAGGCGCTGTCAGCTGTCATCGCTTTAAGAGGTAAAACCAGGGACAAATGCTGCTTTCTGTACAGAGTGTTTGTGAGCCGTGAAGACTTTAACATGTGCTCTGTTTGGAGAGTAAATCAAAGTGCAGGTTTTTCTTTAAAGCTCAACAACAGATTTGTTCCAGTTCTCAGTGTGTCTGCTCCTCTCTTTCCCTCTCTGTCTCTCTTTCTTCTCAACAGGATCATTCATAGTGAACACTGATTATGGCTTCAGCTCTGGCAGCTCTAAAGTCAGTGTCCAACAGGAATAAAATATGTACATGTACAGGGTGGGCCATTTATATGGATACACCGTAATAACATGGGAATATTTGGTGATATTAAAGTCCTGTTTGTGGCACATTAGTATATGTGAGGGGGCAAACTCAACAAGATGGGTGGTGACCATGGTGGCCATTTAGAAGTCGGCCATCTTGGATACAACTTTTGTTTTTTCAATAGGAAGAGGGCCATGTGACACATCAAACTTATTGGTAATGTCACAAGAAAAACAATGGTGTGCTTGGTTTCAACTTTTCAACTTTATTCTTTCATGAGTTATTTACAAGTTCCTGACCACTTATAAAATGTGTTCAATGTGCTGCCCATTGTGTTGGATTGTCAATGCAACCCTCTTCTCCCACTCTTCACACACTGATAGCAACACCGCAGGAGAAATGCCAGCACAGGCATCCAGTATCCATAGTTTCAGGTGCTGCACATCTCGTATCTTCACACCATAGACAATTGCTTTCAGATGACCCCAAAGATAAAAGTCTAAGGGGCTCAGATCGGGAGACCTTGGGGACCATTCAACTGGCCCACGACGACCAATCCACTTTCCAGGAAACTGTTCATCTAAGAATGCTTGGACCTGGCACCCATAATGTGGTGGTGCACCATCTTGCTGGAAAACTCAGGGAACGTGCCAGCTTCAGTGCACAAAGAGGGAAACACATCATCATGTAGCAATTTCAAATATCCAGTGGCCTTGAGGTTTCCATTGATGAAGAATGGACCCACTATCGTTGTACCCCTTATACCACACCAAACCATCACCTTTGTTGTTCCAACAGTCTTGGAGGGATCCATCCAATGTGGGTTAGTGTCAGACCAATAGCGGTGGTTTTGTTTGTTAACTTCACCATTCACATAAAAGTTTGCCTCATCACTGAACAAAATCTTCTGCGTGAACTGAGCGTCCTGTTCCAATTTTTGTTTTGCCCATTCTGCAAATTCTGTGCGCCGATCTGGGTCATCCTCGTTGAGATGCTGCAGTAGCTGGAGTTTGTAAGGGTGCCATTTGTGAGTAGCTAATATCCGCCGAAGGGATGTTCGACTAATGCCACTCTCCAGTGACATGCGGTGAGTGCTACGCTGTGGGCTCTTGCTGAATGAAGCTAGGACAGCCACTGATGTTTCTTCATTAGTGACAGTTCTCTTGCGTCCACATTTTGGAAAATCCAACACTGAACCAGTTTCACGAAACTTAGCAAGCAGTTTGCTAACTGTAGCATGGGAGATGGGTGGTCCCGTAGGGTGTCTTGCATTGAAATCTGCTGCAATGACCCGGTTACTGCGTTCATCTGATATCAACACAATTTCGATCCGCTCCTCACGTGTTAACCCCTTCAACATGTCAATGGCTGTGAAGAAAGAGAAACTTGTAAATAACTCATGAAAGAATAAAGTTACGTTGAAACCAACCACACCATTGTTTTTCTTGTGACATTACCAATAAGTTTTATGTGTCACATGGCCCTCTTCCTATCGAAAAAACAAAAGTTGTATCCAAGATGGCCGACTTCTAAGGCTACGTTCACACTGCAGGCGAAAGCGCATCAAATCCGATTTTTTTGACCCTATGCAACCCATATCCGATCATGGTATGACAGTGTGAACGGCACAAATCCGATATTTTCAAATCCGATCTGGGTCGCTTTCGTATGTGGTACTGAATCCAATACATATCCGATGTTTTAGAAAGCGACTGCTGTTTGAACGGTCATGTCGCCTTAAATCCGTCTTTTACGTCACTGACACAAGACAGACGCCAATTATCAGCGCCGGAGAAGCGCCCGAGAAGACATCGCGAACACTTCCTGGCCATCCAGTGTAGATGTTAGTGAAACTGTTGGGAAGACAACGTTGGAGAAACATGAACATTTTATTTGTACTGTATAATCTGCAGAATCTGCAACTATCCTTTGAAGCACCGCTCCTCTCTAAAACAGCAATAAGGATAATTATTAGGTTATTTACATTATTATGTAAATAACAAAATAACTTAAAGCAAAAATTGGGAAACGTAAAGTCCGAAGTCTTTATATTAAGGGCCATCAGTCAAACAATACTGTTTGCTCTGGGTCTAAACAGACCGCGTTGTGTGTGACGTCTTCTTTTGCGCATGCGGGCCGCTTTGAGGGTTCACACGAGAGCGCGTTTGCTGTCGCATTTTATTTGTAGTGTGAACAAGCAGACAAAAAAATCGGATTTGATCAAAAAAATCTGAATTGAGCATTAAGACCTGCAGTGTGAACGTAGCCTAAATGGCCACTATGGTCACCACCCATCTTGAGGAGTTTGCCCCCTCACATATACTAATGTGCCACAAACAGGACTTTAATATCACCAACCATTCCCATGTTATTACGGTGTATCCATATAAATGGCCCACCCTGTAGAATTTCTAAAAAAGCAACTTTATTCATCTCGATTGAATTTCTCTTACATCCTGTAATTTCCTGTATTTGGTGAGGCTTTTGTAGCTGTGATGCCTCTCCTCTGTAATACTGTACATGTAAACCTGTGCATTATTGTATCTATCATGTAGGAGCAAATCCCCACTAGGACATTTATTCACTATATTGAACTCCATAGAGAACAATGAAACTGAACCTGAATCACTGTTTAAAGACACAACAAAATACTGACATAAACATAAAATATAAGGATATAAAAATGTGATTACACTGTAGCAAAGTTTAATCTTAACAACAAAACATTAAAGCCCCATGTGTGACAGTTAAAGCTCTCAAAGTGTGGCAGTTTCAGTAATGTAATAATGTGAATGTTTAATGTGTTACTCTGTTAAATGTATTTATCACATCATAGTTACAAATATTTCAATACATGCTGTATAACACTGAGTGAAAACGTGGCGATTCCAGCTGATGCATAACCGAAATGATCAAACCTGCTCTGACAGTTTAAGTTTTCGTTATCTCAGCTGCAAACACGCTGCTGTTTAAAGGTTTGAGAGCAAAGACTAGACAGAAAAACAAACTTCAAACACAGACTCGACGTACACATTTGAGGTCAGCAATTAGAGTGTCTCTGTTCTTTTAAAATATCATTTATGTAAAATTGTTTTTTAGCCAACATGAAAAAGGAATAAAGTTGCGTGTATGACTGTATTACTGATGGTCATCAGGGTAACACCCAGGCAGACATCATCAACACATGAAGAGACATGAAGGGTATTTCACAAAGTCTGACCTGTGTTAATCGATCCGCTCAGGGTCCGTGGTTACCAAGGTTACTGCGGAAGCTGCTGTGAATTTAGGACTGCGATAACTTACCGGCGATATGAGTGTCTGTGAAGGTTCTCAGTCATCCAGGTCATCGTAGTCAAAGGAGCTTGCAAAGAAAAGCGTCTGGACTTCTTTAAGTTTACTTGAAGACGTTTCACCTCTCATCCGAGAAGCTTCTTCAGTTCTAAGGTCAAATGGTGGAGAGTCCCAGATATAAACCTAGTGGGAGTATCCCCCCACAGAGGGACAAAAGGACCCCCTCTTCAAGTAAACTTAAAGAAGTCCAGACGCTTTTCTTTGCAAGCTCCTTTGACGGCGATATGAGTGTTTATGTTTTCATTACAAAAGAATTGTCTGATGTGGCTGTGTCCTCGGAAATCTGCACATGCACCCCCGATTTGAATAAATATTAAAAAAAAAAACAGATGGTGTAATCATTTCTGGAGGCTGGAGTTTTCAATATACCGAACAACATGCTGCTTCAGACACTGATCCTACGTCCTGCACATTTCCACCATCTTTACTCCGTGTATAAAAAATATTTTAATGTTAATTTAAATTCAAGTTAGTTGTAAATAAAACAGTGAAGTAAATTAACCTCCACTGAGAGCTAAAACTCAGCAAAGTTTTAAAGCTGTGTGCTGGTGAGTGGTAAACTGTGATTATCACCATGTTACATGGGCGCTACAGAAACACAGAGACACAAAATCAGGCGGAATTGTAATTAAAATGATTTCATTGTTGGCTGAAGATAATACTGATACTAACACATCCATATCTGCCACACAGAGCTCTGCATTTACTGCTCATTTAGAACAAATGACTGTCTCAGCAAACGAGGACACAATCACACAGTCCACTGTCTTTGTTAGATGTGCGCCTGTTTCAGCACAGTTCACAAACTCCCTCCAACACAACGTCCGGCCCACTGTGCGGCTCCACCAATGAGATCCGAGGGCCCGCGCAGTGGTATTAGCATACAGCCTGTATAAAAAGCGCTGCTCTCGGTCAAACAGCTCATTCGTAACTGCAGAATATCGAGGAGCGAAAATGCCTGAACCCGCCAAGTCCGCGCCCAAGAAGGGCTCCAAGAAAGCCGTGACTAAGACCGCCGGAAAGGGCGGCAAGAAGAAGAGAAAGCCCAGGAAGGAGAGCTACGCCATCTACGTGTACAAGGTGTTGAAGCAGGTCCACCCCGACACCGGGATCTCGTCCAAAGCCATGAGCATCATGAACTCGTTTGTCAACGATATCTTCGAGCGCATCGCTGCCGAGGCATCTCGCCTGGCCCACTACAACAAACGCTCCACCATCACCTCCAGGGAGATCCAGACCGCAGTGCGCCTGCTCCTCCCCGGTGAGCTGGCTAAGCATGCTGTGTCTGAAGGCACCAAAGCTGTCACCAAGTACACGAGCTCCAAATAAATTGACTATCAGACGTCAAAGCCAACGGCTCTTTTCAGAGCCAGAAACTAAACTAATGAGCACACTTTCTACTGTCCAATATTTGATTTATTATGTAGTGAACTACTTGAATCGCGGATGTAGCCGTTCATGTCACTGGGTGGTCTTAATTAGTGATGGGAATGCCGGCTCTTTCGGCTCCCAACCGACTTTTCAGCTTGTTTTGTTGCTTTGATTAATTTATTATCAACAAAAATATAAGATTATGCACAAAGAGTTACTAATGTAAAAAAAAGGTTTATTTATGTTTATATAAATGTATGCGGACGCACGTACAAACTCCAGGACACAGTTCTAGCACAGAGATATGTATATATCGTCAAGCAGAACGGAGGAGGAAAAAAGATAAACTGCATGTATCATTTCAAATTCTAAAAGACTGCTGGCATCGCTACCAGAACACTGTTAAAGAGGCAAAAAATGAATATTTTGCAAATATGATTTCTTGCAACAGTCATAACCCGCGTGTGTTCTTTAGGACCATTGACACGGTTCTTAATACTCCATTGAATGTCTTTTTGGAAGTTTCTCCTGATATCTGCAATGATTTTCTGAACTTTTTTATTGAAAAGATTGTCACCACCAGGGCTCTTATCACAACTCCTGACTCTGACCCCTCTGCCTCTGTCCCTTCCACTGCTGTTTTTACTCAGTTTGAACTTGTGATGTTCTCCACTTTAGAGGATGTGGTTCACTATATTAAGCCCACAGGTTCCCCTCGGGATCCTTTTCCTCCACAATTTTTTAAAGAAGATTTTTTTTGGCATAGGATGGTATGTCCTTGAAATTATTAACAGCAGTCTGTCTTCTGGTGTGGTTCCTGCAAGTTTCAAACATGCACTAGTGCAGCCACTGCTTAAGAAACCTGGCCATGATCACACAGTTTTAGCTGACTATAGGCCTACTTCCAAGCTGCCTTTACTTTCCAAAGTGTTAGAGAAAATTGTTTTTAGTCAACTGAAAGATTTTCTAGATGATAATGGCATCCAAATTTATTTGCCACTGAAGTAGAAGGGTGGCATCTCCATAAAACCTCTCATGACATGCCTAGATGACATTAAAGCTTGGTTGGCTCTAAACCTTTTAAATTTTAATGAAAAGAAAACAGAGTTGTTGGTGTTTGGACCCAGTGGTCCCTGCGAGTCCTCCTCTGTAGATTTGGGACCCCTGGAAGTTTATTTTAAACCTGTTGTTACTGATCTTGGTTTTAAGTTGGACAGTGATTTTAAATTGGACAACCAAATCAGAGCAGTGGTGAAGTCCAGTTTTTATCATTTAAGGCGACTGGCAAGAGTAAAGTCTTTTCTTTCAAGGCAGCACCTTGAAACAGTGATCCATGCTTTTATTTCTTCCCCCCTGGACTACTGTAACGCACTTTACGTGGGGGTCAGTCAGTCATTGCTCTCAAGTCTGCAGCTGGTTCAAAACGCTGCTTCATCACTCCTAACAGGAACTTGTAAAATAGAGCATATAACCCCTGCCCCAGCCTCACTGCACTGGCTGCCTGTGTCTTTTAGAGTTAATTTTAAAATTCTTATGTTTGTTTTTAAATGCATTCACAGTCTTGTCCCGCCTTACCTCTCTGAGCTTCTTCATCTCCACACACCCTGTCGGTCTCCCAGGTCAGCTGACCAGCTGCCCCTGGAGGTACCGAGATCCAGGAGGAAGCTCAGAGGGGAGCGGGCCTTCTTTATCGTGGCTCCAAAATTATGGAATAATTTGCCCTTGCACGTTAGAGAGGCCCCTTCACTGTCCAATTTTAAATTGCGTCTTAAAACCCACTTTTATTCTTTGGCCTTTAACCTCAGTGAGACTTAGTTTTCTCTTGAAATTAAATTACCGTACTTTCCTGAATATTAGCCGCACAAGCTAAAATCAGGGGAAAATCCTGTTTTGTACCTACATCAGCCGCACCTGACTAAAAGCCGCAAGTGCTTTAATGTTTACTTACCATATGTAAGAGAATATGCACAAAGGGGATTGTCAGGAAAGAGATGGCTGTTTGGGAACACATCCCTTGTATTAATATTTTGAAAAACAAGTTACCGGTACATATTTGCATAACTTTTTACGTACATGTACAAGTACCGGTAATTACAATTACGAAACATGTACTGTGCTTTATAAACGAGTAACAAATGTAGTGTATAACAATAACCGAGAGCACACCAGAAAAAACGATTCGGCCTACCTTTTAGGCTCAGGTGCAGTAACACGGCTTTAACAAGAAGAAAAGTCAGTCATTCACCACCATCTTTCTCTTCTTCCTGCGCACTAAAACCACCAAAGTCCTCTTCTCCAGTGTCGGCTTTCAAAACCAAAAAGATTCTCGTTGTCAGTGTTGGAGTCGAACACCCTCTGAAGGGCCGTGGCGGTGTCCTCATCTCCATCACGCAGCAGTCCAGCCCTTTGAAATCCGTTGGTGATCGTGGATGTTTTCACACTTCTCCACTCTGTCAGATGTACAGTCCTTTTCGTTTCATAAATTTGTGACCCAAGATTGGCCCACCTCTGAAATTTTTTATCTTCATTTCGTTGGCGACTGTTTTGGCTGAAACACCTTAGTTTTCTCTTGAAAATTAAATTACCTGAAACACCTCACCCGTTTGCTCTTTACACTCATACCTTCATAGTACAAGACATCACAACACTTCTTGTTTTACTATGAAACACTATCAGAAAAGAAAAACCTTTAAAAGTTATCACCTACATTTAAAAACATTCTATTAAAAAAAACAACAAATATGACTGAAAGTATTACATTTATAGTTGCATGTTATTATCTCTGTATGAAATATTGAGTTCTATTTTTATTTTTTGAAAGCCTACACTGGCTGTTTTAGTGGAAGTACACTGTATAGGTTAATGATACCGAGCCAATATAATCCACTCAAAAAGCTCTACAACCTTACCTGACTAAATTCTAGGCCAAGTGAGCTGATATTAGGTGATTTCAAGGACACATTTTACTCCAAGCTGAACCCATACAGCTATTTATTTTAGCATGTATTGATTTAATTACTGATTTCATAACCAATTTGATTTGTGTACATTTGAACTAATGGAGCTCTGTAGAGTTAAGGATGCTGGGAATTCCTTTTTTTCAAAATATAGCCTGGAGGTTTACCTCTTGACCTCACCGATTCTTTGGATATCCCAGCTGGAGGAGAGTCCGGGGCTGCCCTGTGTCCCCCTCCTCAGTAGTTTTCCTCTAATTCTATTGTTTAGTCTGGGGGGGGGGGGGGGTTTCCCATCCTCTCCCCAGGCTAGTAACTGTGGCTCCCTGTTTATCTGGCTGAGGCAGCTTTTACTCATTTTACGACAGGCAGACCCCCACTGTCAATACATTCTTCCCTCCATACAGAGTTACACACCAAAGTTTATAGCTAAACCAACTAATTTGGCACGTCAGAGGTCAGGGTTCAGCAACTTAATGTAATTCTTGAGAGCTTTAAGGTCGCATGAAATGCTTTGAGAACACAATGGGATGAATAGCCGCCTTGAGACCAGGATGCCCAGGTTCGAATCCTGCTCAAACCCACTACTGTCCTTAAAACAGGGGTTGACTAAGCACAGATGTAAGTGACTTTGCAAAATGTCCCAAATTTAGCAGCAGTGCTGCTGAACATGTTGCTAACAGCTCCACATTTTCCTCCCTCTCTACCTGGGTAGTCCCTCTCCTCCTCATGTTGTTACGATTTCCTATTGTGTTTAACAAGGTTTGTGATCTTGCCACATGTGTCATGTACCACGTGTTGTCTGTTTTCATGAGCGTAGAAACTGCTTTAATTATAAAGCGAGTGAACAATGATGAGTGTCTACAGTCATAGTTATGAAGCTAATAATTAGTGATATCATATTTATTCTAAATTAGTGAGATGAGCAATGAGGTTGAACAAGGCACGAGCCTTAACCACTCAGCAGGAGAGACTGAGAGCTTTTTGCTTTAGTTTTATTTTGATTTTATATTAAGACCCTCTATTCTTGTCTTGTGAATAAAACAAACACACTGCCTAAGCACTCATGATAGTATATTTTGAAGGTGTATTTCAGTCCCTGACTATGTAAGATGACATGAATGAATGTACATTTCAAAATAAATCAAGATGCATAATCTACATTTCCCAGTACACAACTTGTTACAGACAGTGACAGCAGAAGGATATTTGCTCAGAGAGAAGTGTGTGGCTCTTAAAAGAGCCTTTGTTTTTGGTGAAACCGAGCGATTTGCGTTTACTTGGTCTTGGCGGGCTTCTCGGTCTTCTTGGGCAGCAGCACAGCCTGGATGTTGGGCAGCACACCACCCTGAGCGATGGTGACTCCCCCCAGGAGCTTGTTGAGCTCCTCGTCGTTGCGCACAGCCAGCTGCAGGTGACGTGGGATGATACGAGTCTTCTTGTTGTCGCGGGCTGCGTTGCCAGCCAGCTCCAGGATCTCAGCGGTCAGGTACTCGAGCACAGCTGCCAGGTAAACGGGGGCGCCGGCTCCCACACGCTCCGCATAGTTACCTTTGCGCAGCAGTCTGTGGACACGACCCACGGGGAACTGAAGCCCGGCACGGGATGAGCGGGTCTTGGCCTTAGCTCTGGCTTTGCCTCCAGTCTTTCTTTTTTCTTTTTTTTTTTTTTTCACTTTATTTAAAGTATACAAAATTACATATAAAATATACATACACATACAATTACATATACAAAATCATGATCACACACCACTCATTAAAGAAAAAGGAAAACAAAGAGGAAAATCGAGCATCTGAGTCCACAAACCACTTTTAAAACTTACAGTTTCAATACGTTCCAGGGGAAAACTTTCCCAAGTTTTAGGTCCATTGTTCGTCTTCTCCGCAGATCTGTAATGATATGTTTACTCACCACATCACTACTTATCATCTTTTGTTCAAACACTCCTTTGGTACGGGTTTTCCAAATATGCGTGTTTATTACACACATTACTAACCAAAAGAGTCTCCTTTTGTCTTCACCCATTTTTTCTTTAAACAAACCATATTTAACTGCTTTAATATTAACATCCACATCATAGCCAATCTCTGTCATCTTCTGCCTGATCTCAGTTGTCCTATAACAATCCAATAGAAGATGTTCTAGGGTCTCATCTTCATCACAGTCTGTCATAGGACATTTCATGGTGGTAACAAAACAACTCCACTGTACCACCGCTCTCACAGGGAGGCGCCCGAGCGAGATGAGCCATACCACGTCTCTCATGCTTTCGGATAATAATTTGTCTTGTATATTTTTAACTATTGAAAGATTTTCATCTTTATTTGCATACTTATATTGAATTACACCTTCATTTTTAATTTCATTAATTTTTTTATAGATATTTTTCGTATTATCTTGGAGAATATTTAAACTATAATGTTCCCATTGACTTGATAAATCACCAAACATAAGTCGGTGGTATGGAACGCCCGCTCTGGCCCTGCCTCTTTTCTTCTGCCACCCCGAGAAATTGCGCTTTGAGTAATTTTAATAAAAGGGATTCGCAAGACAATCTCTAAGTCTGGGGCTCCCAAACCCCCGTGCTTCCTACTCTTGTACATAAATTTTCTCTTAGTCGCTTCTCGATTGGATCCCCAGATAAATTTAATGCACATCTTACTTATTTTCATAACGGTTGTTCTCGGAGGAGGAAGTATTGCGGCAAGGAAAAGAAGTTTAGAAATTATGTGTGTTTTTACAATGTTAATACGTGTTTTATAATTTGTATCTTTATTTTCCCATTTCATAATTTCCATTTTGATTTCATTTTCTTTCTTATTCCAATTTAGTAAACTAGAGTCGGTATTATCAATCCATATACCCAAAATTTTAATCTCCTTACATAGAGAGATCATCATTTTAGGTTGTCTGGTCTGATGTCCAAGCCACACCCCTTCAGTTTTATCTTGGTTCAGCTTGGCACCTGATGCCTGTTCGTAGTGGTGTAATATCTTCATAACTGAAGACAGCTCGTTTTGGTTTCTAATTATCACCGTCACGTCATCTACATACGCCAAAGCTGCGATTTTATGGGATTTGTCAAGGACATATCCCTTAATCTGTTTATCATCATTTAACTTTTTCAATAAGGGGTTAATTGCAAGGACATATAGCGCAGCACTCAAAGGACATCCTTGTTTAACCCCGCACTCAGCACTAAAAGGGGATGAGAGCTTTCCATTTACTTTAACTCGCACTAGGGACTTTTTATAAACCAATTGAATAATGGAAATAAATTGGTCCGGGAAATTATAAGCTTTCATTACTTTCCATAAATAGGAGTGGGAAACAGAATCAAAAGCCCTCCTTTGATCTAAGCCTAAAATGCAAAGTTCTGAATCCTTTCCATTATAAATAATTTCTCTTAACATACTTAAATTATCCCACATCAGTCGTCCCTTAATTGCGCATGTCTGTTCTTTTTCAATGATAATATCTAATACATCCTCTAGTCTGGACATAATTATTTTAGTAAAAATTTTATAATCTACATTCATTATTGTCAGTTGCCTATAATTGTTAATATCTTCTCTATCACCTTTCTTATATAATAAAAAAACATAACTCCTTCATGAAACGATTTACCCATTGTTTCTCTTTCTATTCCTTCATTAAAATACTGAGTTAATAATTCAGACAGTTCTTTACACACAAGTTTGTAAAATTCAGAGGGGAGTCCATCCAGACCAGGTGTTTTATCGGTACTAAGTTGGTTAATTACTGACTCCACTTCCTCTCTTTTAATTTTTCCAATCAAAGTTTCATAAATGACAGAATCTAATGGTTCAACCTCACTCAAAAAATTGTTAATAGCGTCGCTGTTTGTAGCTATGGATGAAAACATCTCCGAACAATAGTCTCTAATTACTTGTCTTTTCCCCTCTTCTTTAAAAACTGACTTTCCATGTTTATCCTTAATTGAGACAATAAAATCATTTCGACATTTCTTTTGATTATTAAGAATCATATAATCGCTGTTCCCATGAAAGTCAGAAAGTCTCAACATATTAAATAAAACTTCTCTATTGACTCGATCAATGTCCTTTTTAAGAGACATCATTTGACTTTCCTCCTCCTCTTCCTTCTCCTTCTTATTTCTTAAATATATATATCTACTCACATCTTCATTATATTTTACATTCTTTGCATGATTTAATTCTCTCGCTTTAAATTTAAAAAAATGACACATACGCCGTTTAAGGAGCTCCCAAAGTTCCGAGAAAGAAGTAGTGAAAATCTTAAGATGTAATATTTTCTTAATTTCAGATTTAACTTCGGACACAAGCAACTCGTCTGCTAACAAGGATGTATTCAATTTCCAATAGTTCAAAAATTCATGGGGGCAACACGATACTGTTGCCATAACCACCATATGATCAGAAAAGTCTGTTAAAAGAGTGTCATATTTCAGACCTTGAACATTATGTGATATGTAGAATCTATCAATCCTTGTTTTAGTTAATGAATCGAATCTAGTGTAATGGACGGTATGTGGATGCAAGTGCCTGTATAAATCACGAAGTGCTGCTTCCTTACAAACTTTAACCAACAATTTGCTTTCTCGCAATTCTCTAAATTCAACCTTGGATATTCTGTCAGTTGCTTCAGTAACAATGTTAAAATCTCCACACAGAATTATATTAAAACCAACCTCTAATAAATACTTCAGTTTTTTCAATAATTGTATCTTTTTCGTTCGTTCGGGTGCATTATAAACATTAATAATACGCAACCTTTGCCCGTAATAACAGCAATCAACAAGGAGGAGTCGTCCCGATATTATGTCTCTTCTTTTGATTATATTCACCGTATCTTTTTTAAAGAAAATGCCCACTCCGTCAGAGCTGTCTTCCCCTATCGATATTATTGAATGGGTAGTGTTCCACATTTTATTTAATTCACATACATCTACGTGTGTTTTTAATCTCATCTCTTGAAGGCACAAAATATCATAATCAAGTCTTTTTAAGAAATCAACCTTCCTTTTCACAGGAAAAGGAAGGTTTTCACAGGGAAAGAAAAGTGAGGAAGAATGGCAAGAACCAAGCAGACCGCTCGCAAGTCTACTGGCGGCAAAGCCCCCAGGAAGCAGCTGGCCACCAAGGCCGCCCGTAAGAGCGCCCCGGCCACCGGAGGCGTCCAGAAGCCTCACCGTTGTAGGCCCGGTACCGTGGCTCTGCGCGAGATCTGCCGTTACCAGAAATCCACCGAGCTGCTGATCCGCAAGCTGCCCTTCCAGCGCCTGGTCCGCGAGATCGCTCAGGACTTCAAGACCGACCTGCGCTTCCAGAGCTCTGCTGTCATGGCTCTGCAGGAAGCTAGCGAGGCTTACCTGGTCGGACTCTTCGAGGACACCAACCTGTGCGCCATCCACGCCAAAAGGGTCACCATCATGCCCAAAGACATCCAGCTGGCTCGCCGCATCCGCGGAGAGAGAGCTTAAGCTACATGCTCTCCTACCAGCAACGGCTCTTTTCAGAGCCACCTCACTCACACCAAGAGCTCGCTCCTTTATTGTTTTTATTAGTATTGTTTTTATAATTGAATCTTATGCTCACACTTCAATCTTCATGCTGTTTCTATTCCCGAAATTACAGTTGGCATCAACATGGAATTCATTGACTTCAGTTACAAAATTTATATTTAATTAAGTATTTTTCAAAGAAACCTGTTAGTCACTTAAAGTCAAGTTCACTCATAAAATGTGTCCGTCATAATAACGTTACAGGCTATGCTAGGCTTTGGCCCACGTCAGTCTGAAATTGTATGTAACAATGAATAACGTGTTTTGGACACTAACTGCACTACAGGCAGCACTATTAGTTATCTCAGTCTCCCACAGTAGCATTTCTAATTTTGATTGAAACTGTCAGAGAAAACGGCAGCCTCGAGCAGGCCAGGATATTAGTTTACAGAGGCTGTTAAAAGTATGTACAACGTTAAAATGTTGGTGACACAATAATTTCATCCTAATGGTACTGACATATTCATAGGGTTCATTTTTGAGACAATATTTCATGAGGTAGTCATGATTTTACAAATATTCCACCTTGTAGTGGAGTTTGCACAACTTGTTTTAAAAATGCACTCAGCCTACAAACATTACTGATGAGTCAAGATCTGCACAAACTGACAGAAACACTGAAGCAGCTCCACATTTTATTCTTATTGTCATGTATGTCCTATTTGTCAGGTGACAGAAGAACCAACACAAAGCTCAGAGAGTAATGGTGACACAAGATCACAGGTGAAGTTGGATGATGACTTGGTGGTTCATGACTGTATTTGAAGCACATGTGTGACTGCATGTATTTGGAATGTCTCACTGTTATTTATCAGGTGACAGAGGCAGCTCTGCCATGTTGTAGCTCGGACAGAGGTGAAGAGGCGAGGTCACAGGTGACTGACTGATGATTTAGATTAACTAGTATTTATTATGATGACAATTGTCAGGCTGCTTTTAGTCATCCCAGTATCCTCGGCTGAGGCTGAAAAAAGCTTCAGTGCTCTCACAAGACTAAAAACATGGCTAAGGTCAACAATGACTCAAATGAGATTAAACAATGCTGCTGTATGTCCACCAGGAGACACTGGACAGTATAGATGTAAAACCAATATGCCAGCAGTTTTTCTCAGTTAACGAGAGGAGCAGGCACGTGTTTGGCTCCTTCACATAGTGGACATTGAGTTGTTGTGTGGGCACCAGTAGTCCATGTCTGTTGCTGTAACAGTAGTTCATGTTTAGAATAAAAAATCCCAGCTCACTGATTTGATCGGGGCAATAGTGCCTAAAATGTTGCATCATTTTGCTGAGAGATCTTTTACTTTGTGGTAATCTTAGATGAGTAGTTTTATGGACAAAAGCCGCCAGGTCATTCAGTGTTCCCTTAGTGCTAATGTGTAAGAGATGTTGGTGTACTATAACTGAAGTAATGTTGTTAAGTCCTTAAAGTCATGTTCTTTTATTGTCATGACTGTATTTGAAGCTTTTTTTTATTCTTGTATGATAATTGATTTATATGGAATATGGCTGAAGTAAACTAAAGTCTAAAATACTTAGTCATTTGTTTAATAGTAATTTGACATTATATAATTCACATATAAAACTATGGATTGTAATTTTAAATGTGGTATGCTGCCCAACATCCAGGCCAAGAAGATTAAGAAAGCTAAATAAAATCCTGCGACTGTCCTCAACCAACTAATGGCTCTTTTAAGAGCCATTCGCAACCTCTGAGAGTACACTTGATTAAAGTAATGAAACTAAATCTTTAACCCATAGATGTCAAACTCATGTTCACACTAGAACTGAAGTGGGCCAGCCCTGTTAGTCTATCAGTATGTGCAACACATTTAGTTGTTTTACTACATGAATAAAAAGGTTCAGACTTATAATAATTATAAATCACTACAAACTCTCATTTAGGTCTAAGATTCATTTAGACCGACAGCGAACCACAGCTGTGAGCTACATGCAAACACACTTTGTGTGTGGTGTATTTTCTGTCATTCTGATCCACTCCTTCAATGGAGCTTTTTTTAAATTTTTTTTTTTTTACCTAGAAGCACGTCAACTAAACGTAGATAACCTCGCAAAACTTCTTGTTTGCGATGTGGGTCATTTCATTTACAGTTGCCTTTGATACTTTGTTTGCAGTTTAAACAGACATGTTGCATTGCAAGTGCATAAAATCTGGGTACTAAATATATATATCTTTGATAATGTTGCTTGTATGAAGGTTATGTCAGGATTGTGAGAGTGAGTAAGCCTTTCAGAAAGGAAGATGACACATCAAAATTGTTATATTGATATGATTGGTTAAGATATTATTTCAGGCACACATCAGGAAGAGGTTTCAAAGGCTTCATCCACTCATATCCACCTTTTACTAGATCAAAGGTGGGTTGGTTACCAAAAAAAATAAATAAACTACTAAATGAGCACTTCTGCGTCAAGCGGATTTCCCGCAGGAAGACATTTATAAATAAACAGATGAATCAAGTGATATCCATCTTTGTTTGGTCTATGACTGTTCAGTGAGTATTAATAAACCGTGGTATTGAATCCGTGTGTAACCTCTGAAGTTCAGTTTGTGGTCATGTCAGTTATTGTAACGTTGTGAAGAAAAGCACGCATTACAGCTGAATCTTATAGCAAAACGAAGAGTCAATATAATATGTTGGGAACGTCAGTCGGTAATCGTTCGTGAAGTTCTAACACACTACATCAGCAGTCAGTAGGGAAATACTGGCAAGTATTTTACTAATATTTTGAGGACTTCATCCAAAACTTGAGAAAAAAAGAAAAAAAAAAAAAAAAGGGACACTATAACAGAACAAAGCTCTCAAAGTGAAGTGGGTGGCTCTTAAAAGAGCCGTTTGATGGATTAGGGCGAATGAGTTTACCCGCCGAAGCCGTACAGAGTGCGTCCCTGCCTCTTCAGGGCGTACACCACATCCATGGCGGTCACAGTCTTCCTCTTGGCGTGCTCAGTGTAGGTGACGGCGTCGCGGATGACGTTCTCCAGGAACACCTTGAGCACACCGCGAGTCTCCTCGTAGATCAGACCGGAGATACGCTTCACTCCGCCACGGCGAGCCAAACGACGGATAGCGGGTTTGGTGATACCCTGGATGTTATCACGGAGAACTTTACGATGACGCTTAGCGCCTCCTTTACCGAGTCCTTTGCCGCCCTTGCCTCTTCCACTCATGGTTACAGTTTCTTCTTTGAACGAGCAAAGTCGAATGAAGTTCAAGCCCACGGAGCCGTCTTATTATGTGTGCTCGGCGGACGTAAAAGGAAACAGACGGTGCGAGGTTCGCTGGAGGACTCGAAGCTCAGTGGCTCCGCCCACTCTTCTATTCTCTAAATGTGGAAATGTTGTCTTTTGTTAATGATAAATTAAGTCTAACCGAAGGGAGGCTCACACCAAACCGCACCCACAATGTCATGTCAATGTTATTTCTGAGAAATCTACAAGTGTATTTATTTGTGTACAGTAAACTGCGATGGAGACAACCAGTGCTACTCCACCCACAATCACAGTCATGCTGTTCGTCATTTCCGCCAAAGGCCAGAAGATGGCGGTAGTTTCAGCCGCTCCTGTTTTCTTTGCTCCCTGTTATCTTCTTTTACATAAGATGTAAATTTAGGAGTCCATCAAGCAACCCTTCAGATTCATTTCTTAACAGCAAAAGTGAGTGGAAGAGTTAAGTCTTTGTTCATTCAAAGAAGAAACTGTAACCATCAGTCGAAGAGGCAAGTGTGGATTCATTTCTGAACAAATGAATTCATTTCTTAACAACAAAAATGAGTGGAAAGGGGTAAGCATCTTTTTGGTGACATTACAGAGCAGTGGAAAGATCTTACAGTTTTTTCTGATTGCTTAAGCACATTTTTTGTAACTATTGGCTATTTTTGCAAAACTCTACACACAAATAAGAAAACCTGTCACCCAATTATCAAAACATTGTAGTACTCTTGCAAAAGCGAACACAGCTAGATTAACTCTTCACACCTTCGTAAAAATGGTGTTTTCGTATCAAACAGTACACACAAGCCATCATCTACTAAGCACACAATGCGCCAACTACACACTGATGGTATGAATACAAAACACATCTGGCTTTTGCTTTCTCTGTGCACAAAGTAGGCTATGTCAGTTTGAGCTCATACTTTTGTCATAGATCCATAAGCATAGAGGGATCCAAACTTCAAGTACTGGTGTTTATTCAAACACATCAAAACAAACACAAGTGTTTATTTCCAAGTATAGGATTATTTGAAATCGCCATAATGACTATATGGGTTTCTTGGTCTTCAGTGAACATGCTTCCTCTGCCCCCAGCATCTGGTCATCTAGCAATGGACTACTTGCACAATCACTTCCGCGTTCTATGTAGTCCTGCCCCAGTGCTTCCGGTGTGGTTAAACCATGGCAACGTTCTACACTCGCTGCCTACAAGAGCTCCCAAAATTGAACATCACTGATGTTCATCGGATTTGCAGAGTGACGACTACCCCCGCCAGCAAATTAGATAAAGGATTTAAGTTATATGCTGCATCATATGTACACAACTACGAAGGTAAGAAAACGTAAATTAACCGACAAAGAAACACTAGCTAACGTCAAATGCAAACACTACGTTACTCCGCTATGTACTTCATTTGATGTCAATTCTCTATATTACATGTTTTATTAAACGGTATTTTATGTCGTCCGAAACTATAGTTGAGGTTTTCTTAGCTAATGTCACTTTTGTTGTTAGACACTGTTATAATAGCGTTAGGTAGTTGGCTAACTAAGGAGGTAGTTAACTACCTAATGCTACTCTTGCTAAGTGTAAAATATATATGTTTAAGACGTGCTGACATGAGTAATACAGAAATAATGCTAATGGTACTTGTATCTTTATTCAGTGTCCAATAAAGACAGGTTGTCAGGGGAGGTCAGTGTGAGAGCCTTGTGCTACAGGTCAATGAGGAAGTGTGAGGCACCACACAGACTAAGTGTATGCAGGAAGCTGTGTAAAGTTGTTAATCCCCGTTCAGTGGGGTTCAGTTCATTTAAGCATTAGTTAAGTTCATTCCTAAAGGCCCATCAACTTGAATGTTTTCCTTGTCTCCCTGCTTTATCACTCCTAATTTGACTAGTCAGATAGTTAAATAAACGTGTGTTTGGGTGATCAGAAACATTTGACACCAAGTTAATACTGCAAATATACACAATCAAAGTTATTACAGTTATCAAGGATGGTTAAGTTGTTTTAATAGGGAGAGAAAGAAACGCTAAGCATTCAGGAGGGTAAGCCTGTAGGGGTCAGTAACCATAAGACTGAACTATGTTCCTGTTCGGCTCTTCCATGAAGATGTTACATTTTTAAATTTTTGTTCTTTCTTCTTAGATTAAGCTTCTGGATTCATCGCTGGTGATACTGACACATAGTCAGTGCTCCTGTGTGGCAGGCGCTGTTATGTGCAATCACACAGTGGCACTGCTCTTCCAAACAGCACACTACTCACAACTCAGTGCCGGTTGTCCCCCCCTGTGCATAGCTGCACGGAATCTGAACAGCAATGGCACAAGCCACGGACAGTGGTAATTTAAATGAGGTTAAAGTTTTTGAATTAGTCCATGTTTACATATGAACAGCAACACCATCCATAGTAAATGTGCCTTCTGTTAGGGTGTGAAGCCAGGACCCATCAACTCCATGATCTTCACTAAGCCGGTACCAAATAGGATGGCCCAGACTGGAGTACGGTAATTAGATTTGTAAAATTTGGTTTCACGTGTTACAAATGTATGTTGCTATTTGTTCATACATACATGTGTCAGAATAGGTATTAATTTACATACAACATTACACTTTCTGAAGACGGCTAACTCAGTCATGTACATATACATCCCAGTCTCTAACTTATGCACCACTGTTTTACACCTTTTAGTTTTTAGTTTAGTTGTTGTTCAACTGCTCATCAGTGGGATGCAGTGGTGTGACTTTGTTGTGTGGGCACAAGAGGACTACCTAGTGCAAAGAATATACATGGATACAGATGTGCACAATGCAATCAGAGAAAAGGCAGACTATTTCTTTTTTTACATATATATGCCAAGATACCTGTGTTTGGAAAAATGAACAGTGAAAACATAGCAAAAAGAAAAACAGATCCTTCAGGCTGGCTGGAACAAAATAACTGATGTTTTATTTGCAATGTATTTCATGAATTATTTTGTTGTTACATGTTACTTTTATGTGAAATCAATAAACTGTTATTTAAGCAATGGCATCAATTTCATTTTTTAAAAACACACATTAAAACATTGAATTTGTGTAGAACTTATTTACATAGTATTTAAAACTCCATGCCTAGCATACTGATATACATTTAGACAATAACACAACTGAATGAAGAAAATGACAAATGGTATTTTTGATGTTACAAAAGCACAATGTCACTTATGATTTTAAAATGATTTAGTGATTTACTTTATAATTTTGATAAACAATTTTGTTGAATCTGAATAGTAATATAGTAGTATAATTAAACAGTATTATTAACATTCAACATTTGCAATGAATTTGAATTATCAATAACTGAAACTCAACTATCAGCACTCAAGTACCAGTTCTGTAATCAAGTATTGTCAGCTGAGAAGGAAGAAATGCAACTGTAGTGGCCTCAGCTGCAGGTCATTTTCCATAAGTTACTTGTACTGGCACTGGTGTCTTGGGAAAAATCCATCTTGTCTCACTTAACCCATTTTTTAACTAATGCTGTGTTCTGGTAATTTGACAGCATACATGCTACTGCAAACAGTTGGTTGATATTGTAAACATGTGACATGGTAATGATGCTATCAAAAAGTTTGTTCTGTTTTATCCTCCTAATGACTCGCTCCACATGCACCCTGAGTCTGGCTATGGCCTGCGTCTCCTTAACCTGGTATGCTGGCTTCTGCTTAGATAGAAAAGGTGGGCAGTACACTTTGCATTTACAACAATCGGTGATTAGGAAGCCCTTATCTACCATCACTGCCATGTCTTCAGTCAACTTCTCAGCAATGCCTGATTGTTTGAATAGTTCCTTGTCACTAACCGAACCAGCATACAGATTAGAGATGAATGTCACTGGACCATGTGGAGCTATGCCAACCAGGGCTTTCATCGTACAGTGGGATTTGTACAAAGAGTACATTTCACTTTGGAGAAGTGGTGAGGATGGTGTCTGACGCCTCAGCTCTGTACAGTCAAGGATCATCTGGGTGTCTGAGAAATCTTTGAATTCCTCAGGGAGGTAAGCTTGCACTTCTTCACGTGTAAGCCAAATGCATTGAGACCCCAGTGCAGTGGCAAGAAAATTTGTCCATGTTGCAATAATGCGGCTCACTGTGGACTGGTGTATGTTAAATCGGTGTGCCAGGTCCCTCACCTTCAAACCAACTGACAGGAAAACCAGGAAAAGAAAAAAACTCGTCAATTGGCTGTAGCAGCTGCCTCTGGAAGGTGAAAACAAAAGGGAAAATGTTACTCCTTAAGCTATGAACTAGTAAAATTATGCTTTTCTTGGCTAAATGTTTTGTAATGGTTATGCATACCATACTGTACCATGGGGTAAACAATGAGGTGCTGTAGTACACAGTATGCAAAGGATACTGAGTCTAGCATACATACACCTGTGTATGTATGCTATTGTACATTATGTAATGTTATTGTACATAAATACAATAACATTACACCTCTAGTTCTAACTACCAACAAACCCATAACCTACCGTTGATGTTCGTGCAGGTGTCAACACTTCTTCGTTCTGATTGGCAGCTGACTTGGCTCTTGAAACCCGGATCATTTTATAGATGCAAGGCTCAATCAAAAACCAAAATGCCATCAAATGATCATAGCTTTGAAATCTATTCACGAGAGAGACATACATCGTGTCAATCATTAATTAACATCCAACATTGGCATAAAAATAATGTAAACTGTGACAAATATGCTATTGGTATGCTGTATAAAATAGTCTGATTAAGAGTCTATTTGGTGTTGTATTTTACCTGTAACATTAGGATATCGTTTAAATACTAAAGCATCTACATGAAACATACAATCAGCAGAGAAAAAGTAAATATCTATTTTGTTTTCATTAAGACTGGAAACACTTGAAATTTAACCTTGGTATATTTTAAACAGTTAGCTTGAATAGAACATAGGTGTACCTGGTATAGAATCGGATGTCAGTGTCGGAGCCAGCAAAACGCTGTAACCCAAATTCTCGCTGGACACGTAACTCCTGTATTTCCTTTCTCAGAGTCTCCACGTCTTTGGACAGGTCTTCTGCAGCTGATGCAGATATGTCCAATGCAGACGGCTCAGGGACTGAGCAGTAGTCATGATCTCTTGTAAGACTGTGCTCTTCTTGATCGTCAGGAGGAACTAGTTCAGGGCGTCGCTCCGTTCTCTCCCAAACACTACGCCGCGGTGGTTCAACTTTATAGCCATTCCACTCAAAACGTGTTGGTACAGCACCTTTAATAAGCCGCCTTCGACCATCGAGAGTTGTTGGCTCTATGAGTTGATCACTGGCAAAGTGTCTGCAGCAGACCCTGGTGTGAGAGGTAATCGTGAAATGATCCCGGCGTATGTTTACCAGCCATTGTCTTCTCAAGTCGGAATGGGTCGGAAAGCCATGAAAACTTAGTATGCCGTTAAATTTGGCTGAAGCCGAACAAAGTGGGACACAGCAATGTTTGGAGTATTTCTTCTCCTGTTTTTGAAAATGTTCTGTTTTAAATACTTTCCTTTTTATACTCATTCTGAAGCGACATTAGCATAGCTACCGACAGATAAACAAACATACCGGAAACGCCCAAGCGGTAGTATTTGGAAACGGAAATACGTCACATGCCCTAGTGCAAGTAGTCCATTCTGTAAAGTAACAATTTCAGTATTTTCACATCAATGGTATTGGTGTGTTTCTCATTGGCATATGGCAGTGCTACAAATCTTTGTGCAAAGTGACTGTACTAACCGATTCTCATTTCAAAATGTCCTTATGATACTTGCTACAGTGTAGCGGCTCGAGTTAGGCTGGACCCGTTGGCCAGCTTCCCTCAGGGTCATTCCACGGTTGATTACATGGTCCACTATTGTAGCTCTGATGTCATCAGTAATTCTATTTCTTACTCTTCTTACCCTTCCTATCCCCCCTCCTCATCCTCCTATCCCCCCTCCTCGTCCTCCTCTCCCCCCTCCTCATCCTCCTCTCCCCCCTCCTCGTCCTCCTCTTGCTCCTCCTTGTCCTTGTCGTCCTCTTCATCCTACTTCTTCACCTCCACGTCCTCTTCCTCGGCCTCCTCTACTTCTCACTCTTCTTCTTTTTTTTTTTTTTTTTTTTAACACTTTATTTAAATATCAAATTTCACAATTACAAATACACATAATACAAGCACCATGCACAAATTATTCACATCTTATTTTACATTTTACAATAATAAAAGCTCCCACGGCAAGTCGTTTCCTAATTTCATATCTCTCGTTTTTCTTCTTCTCAGCTCAGTTACAATGTTTTTACATACTGTGAAACTACTTATCATTTTTTGTTCTATAAAAACCTTTAGCCCTTGTTTTCCATATGTGTACATTTATAATGCACATCACCAGCCAAAACAATCTTCTTTTATTTTCACTCATCTTTTCTTTAAACAAACCGTATCTTACTGATTTTGTATTATTTTCAATATTAAAACCTAGTTTTTCCATCCTCCTTCTTATTTCAACCGTCCTGTAACATGATAACAATAGATGATCAAGAGTTTCATCTTCATCACAATTCACCATGGGGCATTTCTTTGTGGTAACGAAGCAACTCCACAGAACTACAGCTCTTACTGGGAGACGTCCGACAGAGATAAGCCACACTGTATCTCTCATGTTCTCAGATATTACTTTATCATATATGTTTTTAACTATTTTCTGATTTTCTTCTTTTTCCACAGCCTTATATTGTATCATACCTTCGTTTTTTTTAGATTGATTTTATTATATATTTGTTTTGAGTTTAATTGTAAAAGGTTTAAACCATCTAAATTCCACTGATCCACAAGATCCCCAAACATAAGTTTAAAGTATGGCACTCCCGTTCGGGCTCTCCCTTTCATTTTTTTCCACAAAGATTTCTTCCCTTGGATCCAGTGGGTGCTTCGCTCAAATGTGCTATATACATTTTTTAGAAAAGGATCATCAAAATAATGCTAAGATCTGGTGCTCCTAATCCTCCATTTTCCTTTCCTTTATACATTAATTTCCTCTGCGTTACTTCGCGGTTTGTCCCCCAAATCAATTTGGTACACAATTTACTTAATTTAATAACAGTTTTCTGAGGAGGGGGAAAGACAGTAGCCAGAAACAATAACTTTGAAACTATATGCGTTTTCGCGATATTCACACGCGCTTTATAGTTCGTGTTTTTATTGTCCCATTTAGCTACTTCGTTTTCTATTTCACTCTCTTTTTTATTCCAATTTAAAAGACATGGATCATTTTTAGTAATCCAAATACCTAAAATCTTCATCTCCTTGTTAATTTTTAAATCAATTACAGGTTCTTTTGAATTTTGTCCAAACCAAACTCCTTCGGTCTTTTCCTGGTTTAGCTTAGCACCAGAAGCTTGTTCATATTTTGTTAGCAAATCGTTAAGTATTGATAGCTCCTTTTGATCTTTAATAATTACAGAGACATCATCCGCATAAGCAAGGGCAGTCACCTTGTAGGCGTCATTTAGGACATATCCAGTAAAACGGCTATCACTATTGATTGTTTTAAGTAACGGATTTATTGCTAAAACATATAGGGCTGCGCTTAAAGGACATCCTTGTTTCACTCCACATTCGACTCGAAAGGGTTCGGTCAGTCTTCCATTTACTTTAATCTGGACAAGGGATTTTTTATATAATACTTTAATCATAGAGATGAAGGTTTCAGGCATATTATACGCTTTCATTACTTCCCACAAATAAGAGTGGGAAATGTAATCAAAGGCTTTCCTTTGGTCAAGACTTAAAATGAAAAATTCTGTATCTTCTCTACTATAAATTATTTCACGCAAATTACATAAGTTATCCCACATCAGACGACCTCTTATTGCACATGTTTGCTCTTTTTCTATAATTTTATCTAATACCTCATCAAACCTATTCATAATTATTTTAGCAAATATTTTATAATCAACATTCATTATTGTTAATTGTCTATAATTATTTATATTATCTCTTTCCCCTTTCTTATATAGCAAACACATTAATCCATTATAAAAGGAGTCACCCAAAGTTCCCTCATGCATGCCTTCATTAAAAACATTGGCTAAAAATTCGGATATTTCATTCACAACTATTTTATAAAATTCGGACGGAAGCCCATCTAAACCAGGGGTTTTGTTTATGTTTAACTGACTGATCGCACATTCTACCTCCTCTTTAGTAATATTTCCTAAAAGTGAGGTATATTGGATGGAGTCCAGAGGCTCTATTTTACTTAACAGGTATTTTGCTGCACTTGTTTTTGTAGATAACGGAGAGAACATATGGGCACATAGCCTTCTGATAACTCGCCTTTTATCTACTTCGTTTACAAAGGAGTTTCCTCCCTCATCTCTTATAGAAGAAATAAAATCATTATTACGTTTCTTTTGGTTAATACCAATCATATAATCTTTATTACCATTTATATCACCTCCCATAGATTTTTGTATGTTAAATAATATTTCATTATTTACTTTTTCAATACTAATTTTAAGTTCTTCCATCTGGTTCTCTTCATCCTCTTTTCTAAATTTTTTATTCTTCAACAAAATATATTGATTTACTTGTTCGTTATACTTTATATTTTTTGCATAATTTATTTCTCTACATTTAAATTTGAAAAAGTTTCGCATACGTTCTTTCAGCATCTCCCACAATTGTATATCAGATGTTGTGAATTTTTTAAGTTGCAAAACTTTCTCAATTTCTGCTTTTAATTCCAAAACTAGTGCCCCGTCACCTAGACAGCTCGTATTTAATTTCCAATAAGTGGAAGGAGGGTCAGTGCCACACAAAATCGTAGCTCTGACTACCTTATGATCAGAGAACTCAGTTACAAAATCATTATATCTTAAAGCTAAAATCTCGGAAGATATATAAATCCTATCTATTCTAGTTTTAGAGGATGAGTCAAACCTTGTAAAATGAATTGTCTGAGGATTTAAGATCCTATATACATCCCTAAGAGATGCGTCATTACATATTTGTGTAAGTAGTTTGCCTTCCCTGGACTCTTTGAATATCGTACTAGCGATCCTATCATTCTCTTCCGTAACCATATTAAAATCCCCACATAAAACAGTATTAAATCCACATTCCAACAAATGTCTCATTTTCTTTAGCAATTGCATTTTCTTTGTTCTTTCTGGTGCGGTATACACATTAATTAACCGGAACTTTTGACCACCATAATGGCAATCCACAAGTAAAAGTCGTCCTGGTATTATATCTCTTTTCTTTATGATATTCACATGAGTGTTTTTGAAGAAAAAGCCCACCCCGTCTGCACTATCTTCCCCTATTGAGACTACTGAGTGGCTTGAACCCCATAATTTAATCAGCTCTTCAAAATCTTCATTGGTTTTCAATCTTAATTCTTGTAGGCACAATATATCATAGTCCAGTTTTTGCAGAAAAAGCACTTTCTTCTTTCTTAGTCTTTCTGATTGTAACCCTCTAACATTCCATGTTATTATTTTAAGAGTACTCATATTTATATAATAGGAGGTTATTCGGTAGAGAGAGGGAACATTGTAGATTCAACATTACCTTGTGGAGGGGTAGAGCGATCATCTTTTCTCTTATCTCTGTTATAAGACGCCGTCGAGACACTTCTTTTCCTTCCTCCTTTCGTTGTTTCATTGACCAATTCCTCCATTGCAGGATGCTGTTTGTTAAGAAAAATCCCTGTTTGTGGATCCGCATCATCTCGTCTTGCTGGATCATCCATAGGAGAAATCTCCACAGGAGTCGAAATGGGTGATTCTTCACTATCACTTGCACTTAGGTAGCTTTCTGATGAATTTTCTTCCTCGCTTTCCCTTCGCTCGTCATCGCTCTCACATTCCACATCAGAGGTTTGTGAGTAGGATTGGTCTCCCGGTTCTTCTCCACTTTTTACTGTTATTTCTTCAAGTTGTCTTGAGAGCGTCAAATCCTCCTCTATGTTGTTATTGTCTGTCTGCGGCTCTGTTACTCCTGGAAGATTTGTTGTGGTACGATTACCGGTTTCTTGTCCTGAAGCAGCTTCAGGGACAGCCAATGGATTTGTTAAGGACACATTTCCATATGTGAGCCTTTCTTGTAGCGGGGCTGGATTTGAAGCTACTGGCAGCGCTGAGGTGGTTGGAAGGTTCGTGCGAAAAACACTCATGGAGGGCTGCTGGGAAACTTTAGTTATATTAGCAAAGGATTTGGGACATTAAAGAAGGTGTGTCCCTTCAGTCCGCACAGGGAACACTCGCTGTCATTTTGGCATTCTTTAGCTTTATGACCCAACTCCCCGCATTTCCAGCACTTATAGGTAGGACAGTCTCTTACTTGATGGTCTAGAGCTTGGCAGACAAAACATCTGTTTGCCTGTCCAGGATATATGACACGCCCATTAAAAGGGCCCAGAGAGATGGAGTTAGGAATGGAAACAATGTGACCTGCTTCATCTCTTCGCATTCGTACCTTGAATTTTCTTACGCCGTACCATAAGCTGAATTTGTCAACCGGCTTAACAGGAGTTTGTAAGACTTCGCAGTACCTTTGTAGATAGAGCTCAATGTCTTGGTCCGGAACTCTTCCTGTCCAAAATTTCACCACAATTGTTGTGACTTCTAGCTGGACTGGGGATTCTACAGACCATTCCTTCCACTTAGGATGATTTAAGTTGGTATGATGAATTTCCAAAAACCGTCGTAAGGGGGCTTCTTGAAGGAAGCACAACTCAAACTCTCTTCTATTGGGTAACGAGATGAAAGAATAGATGTCCTGCGGGTTTACCCAAGAAGATTGGAAAAGGAGTTCCTCCGCCACATAATCGCGGGAAGGTGGATCGTTACTTCCACCATATTTCAACCTTACCCATAGGTTGCCAAACTTAGAGGCATAGGGTAAAGGTACATAGGGGGGCATGTTTAAACACACAGGGGCTACAAGCAGAAGGGAAGGGATAAACTCAGGCGAAGTTGCCTCCCTTGCCCCTTCCACTCATGGTTACTGTTTCTTCCTTGACCGAACAACGTTCTCACTCTTCCTGCTCCCTCCATTGTACTCCACACACAGAGCTTACCTGTATTATAGTGCTTAGGCTGATTGCAAAGTGAACTAATTATCTAAAAAAGTTTTCACATGTGACAGTGTGCCAGACAGTTGGCAAAATAGTGTAAATAATGGCCTTAAATGTGTATAGTTTTGCTAGGAGTGCGTTGATCATTTGGAAATTGAGTGTAAAGCAGTGAGTTGTGTTTACAGTTCTGCAAAAAGAGTGCTGTGCAGTGGATTGTAGCTACAGGTTTGCAAAGTGTGTGTTACAAAATGGCAAACTGAGTGCAAAGCAGTGTTTGTACTTCTAGTTTTGCAAACTCAGTGAGTGGTTTTGCTATAAGTATTAATAGTTTTAGAAATTGTGCTATAAGAATCACAGTTAGGGTTTAAGCATTCAGTAAAAACTGTAATGTTAATGTTCAAAGAGTCCAGTGAAGGCAATCTACTGTCACAAATATGTAAAGACGCATCTCTTAAGGATTTATATAGGATTTTAAATCCTCAGACAACTCATTTCACAAGGTTTGACTCGGCCTCTAAAACTAGAATAGATAGAATTTATATATCTTCTGAGATTTCAGCTTTAAGATATAATGATTTCGTAACTGAGTTCTCTGATCATAAGGTAGTCAGAGCAACGATTTTGTGTGGCACTGACCACCCTTCCACTATCGGAAATTAAATAGGGGCTGCCTAAAGGATGAGACACTAGTTTTGGAATTAAAGGTAGAAATTAAGAAAGTTTTACAACTTAAAAAACTCACATCACCTGATATACAGTTGTGGGAGATACTTAAAGAACGGATGAGAATTTTTTTCAAATTTAAATGTAGAGATATAAATTCTGAAAAAAAAAATATAAAGTATAACGGACAAGTAAATCAATATATTTATTTGAAGAATTAAAAATCTAGAAATGAGGTTGAAGAGAACCAGATTGAAGAGCTTAAAGTTAGTATTGAAAAAGTAAATAATGAAATGTTATTTAACATACAAAAATCTATGGGATGTGGTTTAAATGGAAATAAAGATTATATGATTGGAGCTAACCAAAAGAAACGTAATAATGATTTTATTTTCTCTATAAGAAATGTTGGAGGAAATTTCTTTGTTAATGAAGTAGATAAAAGGCGAGTTATCAGAAGGCTATGTTCGCAAATGTTTTCTCCGTTATCTACAAAAACAAGTGCAATAGAATCATTCATAACTTGTAATGCAAATAGAAATTGTACATTTTTAAAAAAATATGCACAAGTTTTGCATACAACAAAGTTATATGGTACTATTTACCTAAAAATGCAGCCAAGGCTCAGACGTTTTTTATATAACCATTTAAAACTATTTAGAGAACAATCAGCTGTTCTGCATCAAATAAGAAGGCACACAAATTATTTATGCAACTCCAAAAAATAGTTTGTGTCCACTATAACACAGATGAGAACAGCACAGGGACAAATCCTGCAGGTCTGACAGCAGGTGTGTCACTCAGCGTTTACACTGCAATTTGTGCAGGTAAAATTAGCGTTTGTGCTGCTATGATATGAGATATTCTGTTATGGTGTTACTGCTGAAAAATGTCTTTTTCAAATGACCTTTCACTTTGTGTGTTCACTTGTTCAATAAAGTTCTGTTAACAAAAACCTCTTGTTGTATTTAATCAGCTAAATTTGTAATGAGTGTATTTTTTTTTTAACTTCAATTTCTTTACTTCAATCACTTTTTGTTCATAAAACCACAATGCAAATGCTTGAGTATTTTTTTTTTAGAGTGGATTAAAAAAACTTTATTGAAAACTACATTTGAACATTTTACACTCCCATGAACACTTTTTGAGAAACGAACAAGCTAGCAGTCTTTTGCATCAAATACACATTTTCTGGCAGAAAAAACTATTATTTGGCATTACTGTGTCTGAAGGATTCTTAGAACAGCGTGTTACATCTGATTTCTGAACAAGGTAAGCTTACATTTAAAATACTGAGGTTTTAGTTACTGAGTTAATACATGATATAGCTAACTGTTTGGATCAAAAGGATTTTTTTTCAATGTTAAACATTTTCAAAAATGTCCAAGAAAAAAGTTTCTAAAGCACTTTAAAAACATGTAGCACACTGGACTAACGTGCTGTACAGTACATGTTAATGGGTTAAACACTCAGACTCAATTTAATAAACTCACAAATTCAATAGCTCCATCTTAAAAACAATAATTCCACAAAATATGAAAGTGTAGATTGGTGGAGAACTTGGGGGAGGGGTTGCTCCTGGCTGTATATATAGGTCAGATATCACGTTTTGCTCCATAATCATAGTGTGTGTTTTTTTATTTAGATGCCTTGAAAGCCATCTGTAGACAAGGTTTCCATTTTTGCAATTCTTTGCAATTCAAAAGAGGCCATAGTCCAAAATGGCAAAATAGCCACTCCAGCTGCATCAGTCTGGAAAGAGCTGAGTCAGCAGCTAGAAGACAAGATGTCAGCAAAGGCCATGTACACTTTTGTGAAGCTAAATAGACACAACATCTGGTCAGCTTTGGAAATCAGTGATCAGGAAAGTAATAGTGAAGGAGAGTTAGATTCACATTGGATTTCTCCTGGACAAGAAAACTGTCAAGCTTTTGAACTAGACGTCCCTTTTGAGGACTGGGTTAAATTTATTCCTGAAAAGGTTGAATACAATGACAAGTTTTCTCCTACCCAAAAAAGGGAATACACAATTTTGAAACCTGGCACTTGGACTCATATCATCAACGATCTTATATGGAAGAAGATCAAAAATACATGTACACTTGTGTTCCGAAGAGTAAAGGTCCATCCAACTGTCAACAATAATTATCTGGACATCAGAGGCAACTGTAAGGAGTGTCATGGCCAGTTAGAAATGTCATGTGACAGACAGACAGCAATTAATAGTCCAGTGGTGCTCCAGTGTTTCATGAGAAATACAGATCTCTCCCTGCACACTGGCCACCCCAAGCGGTTCATGTCTGGAAACCTTCGTGAACAGATCGCTAAAGAGCTGTGTGAGGGCAGAATGGAACCGGCTGTATGGAGGTCAGTGAAGGCAGCAGATCTGATGAATGTTGGAGATCCTGAGCCAAGCCACCTTCCAAATTTGGCCACTCTGCGAAAAGCCAAACAAGAGAGAAAAGACTTGGAATTAGGAGATAAGGACCCCATTGCATCTCTGCAATTGTTAAAATATAGTGTTCCTTACAGTGGTAGCATCCGAGATATTGGACTGGACAGGTTTTTCTGTCACTACTGGAGTCAAACACAGATGCATGTTTATAAGACATTGTCAAAAAAGTCTCCCCCAAATGTGTGTTTTGATGCAACCGGTTCAGTTGTGAAAAAACTGCTGAGACCAAATGGCAAATCTGGCCATATCTTCCTTTATCAAGGTATTCTGAAAGAAAACAATTGCCCCAGTGTCCCAGTGGTGCAAATGCTGTCAGAGAAACATGATGTTAATGTCATCGCAAACTGGTTGACAGAATGGATTCGTGCAGGTGCACCTGTGCCAAAGGAAGCTGTGAGTGACTTTTCTCTGGCAATTCTGGGAGCTCTGGTCAAGGCTTTCACTCCTCATCCTGATCTGAAGTCCTACCTTAATGAATGCTTTCATGTCCTTCTTGGAACCCAGTCTGCCAAACTCCCCTCTTGTTTTATCAGGCTTGATGTTGCGCACTGCATCAAGATGATATGCCAGTGGAACTGCCTGAAGAAGAAAACACATCGTGTTAAAGATTTCTTTTTCAGGTCATTAGCAAAACTTCTTCAGTCTCAATGTTTGGACCATGCAAAACAGCTCCTACATGCTATCACTGTTGTGGCCCTCAGTGAGGCAGAAGGTGATGACAGTTCTGGAGCCCCTCTTCCTTCAGAAAGGTGCAAGAAATACCTGAAAGCCCAAATTGCTCAAGACTCCATCATCATTCCAGATGAACAGACGGAGGAAAGTGAGAGAGTAGATTCAGTGGATGAGATCCAGACTGACCTACGACATTGGGTAACAGAAATATGTGAGGAGAGCAGGTCACTTGCTGCAGCAAACGGGGATAGAGATAATATTCACTTTCTCCCTGAGATTATTCCTCATATAATAAGACTGGCAAGTTACTTGCCACTCTGGACAGGAATAATGGTCCCTCTCTTTCAAAGCACCAGCATCACAGCAAGTTCAGCCACTGTTGAAGCTGAGTTCAAAAACATAAAACATGGCCTTTTCAAACATGAAAACTTGCCTGTTCGAGTCGATGGCTTCATTGCTCGTCATCTTTCCTTCATCGAGGGAAATATGCGGATTTGTTCTGCAAAAGAAAAGGTCAAAGATGAGGCAACAGTGGGATCACTGAAAGTCACAGATGCCAATTCTGGATCCATGACGACTCACAGTGCAGAAGACAAAATAAAAATGGATGCTCACCCGTTTGTGGGATCTGATGCTGCCACAAACATTCTTCCGTATTTGTTTTGTGTTGACCTGGTGGCTTAAGTCAGGGGTCAGCATCCTTTTCAGTTCAAAGGGCCCCTTTTTCCCCTGCTGCTACAAAACCTGTCTAGAGCCTTAAAAAAGAAAGAGCTTATAAATATCTAGAAAATGAGTTGGCTGATGGGGATGCAGTTGAGAACTGGAGGGGCCTAGCTGTTCCACCCAAAAAAAGGAAGAGGACTTCCTACCTCTCTTCATGTACCGAATGGCTCCATGCAGATGAAACTTTTGGGGCCAAAAGAGTGAAAGTGGGATTATTAAAAAATGGAAACCTCCATCAGCCTATTAGATTGGGGAATGCATCAAATGCACAGGTATTGAGCAAATCTCTGTGCTCAATACCTTTGCATTTGATGCATTTTTTCAGTGCTTATGTTGTGCCTTCTGTGACAGCTCCACATTTCAAAATGCTGTTCTGAAAGACAGTGAAAACCCAGTCCTGCAGCTGGTGAAAGCCATTGCCACAGATGGTGTGACCCAACAAACCTACAGAAGGAGAGCAGAGCTGCTTAGTGTAATGTTTGAAGCTGTCTCGTTAAGGTCTGGTGCGATCCAAATCGATGCTCAGTGCAATATCTCCGCTGTAATTGCTAAGACAATGAGGAACATCTCAAGTGTTTATTTTACCAAACACTGCTCTTCACAGCACTGCTACCTCAGCAAAGGGATGACAAGGGAAGTGCCATTTGTTTCTCCTGCCATCTCTGTCCTCAAAGAGTCTGGTATGGCTCATCTTGGCACGGCTGTGGAAGCAGGACTTGGCCTTCCTGAGTCTACCTGCCTCAGGCCACTCTCCAATCCATCTCTGTGTCCATCAGAATTCAAATTCAGACAGCACCACAGGAAATGAGCTCTGTGCAGGGACAGTTACTCACAGCTACAACATTGGAGATATCGTGTGGATTGATACTGACCTTGCAAACCAAACAGAATTTCCACTGAATGAATTTCCCTCCAACCTGGTTCTCCAAGGAAAGTTGTTCACTTTGAGGGCATTAATTGCTTACCATGGAAAGATGACCACTGATGGTTTGGGCCATTACACTGCATACTGCAGGAGAGCTCCATGTGTGTGGGAGTGCTATGATGACCTGGGAAATGGAGTGACAGGAGCATCTGAAAAGAAAAAAAATACAACCCCATGCTGTGTTATACACAGTATAATGAGTGCTGCCTGCATTTTTCTGTTTTATTTGGTTCATTACAGTTACATGTGTTCAAATGGCTAGTGTGTGTTATCAGTAAGTTCAGTTTTGCACATAAAGTTAAAGTTCTAAATTAAAAATCTTTTAACACTCTTTTCTTTGTCAGTCTGATGCATATTTGGTTTTACACACCCAGTCACCTTCACCCGTAGCCTTGAAAGTACCCGTTCCATTTTTCTGTCAATAATTTTTCCGTATTTGTTTTGTGTTGACCTGGTGGCTTAAGTCAGGGGTCAGCATCCTTTTCAGTTCAAAGGGCCCCTTTTTCCCCTGCTGCTACAAAACCTGTCTAGAGCCTAAAAAAAGAAAGAGCTTATAAATATCTAGAAAATGAGTTGTATCGTGTAAGCTATGGAAATGTAAATAAAAATGTTTATTTTTAGATTTGATAAGAAAATGAATCATCAAAGCTTTATAACGGAAAAAAGTATTTATTAAAATGAAGCCAGCTACGTGAGTACTTTCCATAATAATTGAAAATTAGGAAAGATGGGCAACCAACTTGAAAATAACAGTAAACAGATTTGAAGCTAAGAAACATTAAACCACTTTTAAAACCCTTGTATATTCAGTGAATAGTCAATGCAGATATTTCATAAAAAAAACAAACTGTTAACAGAACCCTTTCTTGTTGTCTTTATAATAAAAAATGACTTACTTGGTCTTATAAGAGCCACAGTGGAGAGGCCAAAGAGCCACATGTGGCTTTAGAGCCGCAGGTTGAACATCCCTGGCCTAGGTGCTGTGGAATATTCAGTTTTCTACACGTAGGTAACAACCTATCAAAGCAAACACTTCATTTTTTATGAGACAGCTACATTAATAATAATGAACATATATAATTCAAAACAAAATCATAGAGGCCAACTGGGTATGTAAAAAATAATAATAATTTAGATATATGTGAATCACTTCACATGAAACTCAGTTTTGCCACAGAAAAAATAAAAACTTTAGCCTACCTTGTGTACGTTTCTGCATTGGTAACAAAAGAAATATCGACCTTTCCGCTGAATAAATTGTGTTACTAAAGTGTAAACTAATAAAAGTTAATATGCAGCAAACCTAGAAAAAGTGGATAGTCTTCTATAAAAGTGCAAAACTCCACAGCTGCTGAAACTCACTGCCACTCACTACAGCGTAGGCCGTAATAATTAAAATCATTATATCTCAGAAACTGTAGCAGCACAAACGCTCATTTTACCTGCACAAATCAGCACAAACGTAGCACTAAAAAAGTAGACCATTTTGGTTTGTTTTGGAGCAGTCTGGGGGGATGGTGACCTTTGAATGACCTATAAAATAAAGTTTAATATCTCGTAAACCGTAGCAGCACAAACGCTCATTTTACCTGCACAAATCTGCACAAACGTAGCACTAACCGCTCCGCCTATTTGCCTTTACATTTCAAGTGGGTGGGGGGTCAGCTTCACTCTGCTGGAGGACAGTGGTTGGCTTTCTGATGAGGTAAGCGAAGTAATCATTTTTGGTCCAAGTGGTGGTCTGTAAAAAAATAATCTTCTTTTAATCCAAACAGGTCATTGATGCATACCTGCACTGCCTCATCAGGAAACAAAAGGCAAGTAAGAACGTACGCCCGGTTTTTATTGTATAAAAAGTATTTTATACAATTTTGTAATTTCTTTAAAAAAACTCTTGCATTTTTCAGAAACCTGTGTATCAGTTGTCTTGCGTTGTTGCAACCTCTCTGTTTTCTGGGAAGTTTAAATGTGTCAGCAAGATAATGTAGATGTTATATAGGTTATATAGTGCATGTTATGTAAATTAATCTAAACCTTTATAAACTTAAAAATATTCCACAGATGATGTTTCCAGCTGAGGACATTTGGTTGTGCCCACTGAACTTTGGTGCACACTGGATCATTGCAAATTCCTTGTAGCTTGACAAGATTTATTGTCTTAAATTTAGCCAGATTATCTTGTCCATCTTGTTTCGAACATTACAAGCTAGTTTCCAGTCTCATAAATTAGATTATATTAGAGTTGTTTCAAGTATATATTACTTTTTTTTCTTATTTAGTCTGTATATCTAAAAATGAACCATTTTACATTTATTTTAAGCAAAAATAGCTTTTAGATAGAGTGTAAAACAAAAAAATTATCTCAAAATAAGAAACATTCACCTTTTTCCTTGAAATAAGGAAGTCACTCATTGGAAGGTATATTTATTTCAGGTTTTTAAAGCAAGGACATTTTTGTCATAACATAGACACTGTTTCTGAAATTGACTGGGTAATATGACGTAAAATGTTCCTCTCACACGCTCCTGCACACCAAATCTGGAACTACTGTCCATCATGTGTCGTCCTTTTTATCTACCTCGAGAGTTTACGTCGGTCATTATAAGTGCCGTTTATATTCCACCGCAAGCGGACACAGTCAACGCCTTATGCGAGCTGCATGAGGCACTCACACAGCACCAGACACAACACCGGGACGCCGCGCTTATTGTGATGGCGGACTTTAATAGTGACAACCTCAAACGCACAGCGCCAAACTTTCATCAACATATCACCTGCCCCACCTGGGGTGAAAGGACACTGGACCACTGCTACACTATGGTCAAGGACGGCTAGAAGGCACAATCTTGCCCTCCGTTTGGCAAATCCGATCACGCCGCCATCTTCCTCATGCCAAAAAACAAACAAAGGCTGAAACAGGAAGTTCCGGTGTTCTGACAAAACGTCCTACCCATCAAGCTGCCCTACTTGTTGTTAATGCGCATGCGCACAATTCAAAACGGCCATGTTTCCGTTGTAAATAGTACACGCCTATTATTTCATCCTACCCCGATCTTGTGCCGATCTCGTTGCTTTCGAAAAAAGGTTTGTATTATAAGTTTTACTTCTTTATTACAGATGATAATTGTTTACCTTAAGCTGCTCACTCGAAGTCATATTCCAAGTGTTTATTTTGTGCTTTTCAACTTCTGCAAACCTTCTCAATTTATTTTAGTCCTCCTGCAGTTACTGGACACCACGCTCCGTTGTTATGTTGAATAAACGCTCCGTTGTTATGTCGAAGAAAGTACTACTGCACCACATACTTGTTAATTGCGTGATAACGTCATGTAGTCGTTTTATTTACTGTATGGATTCCGAAGCCATGTTGAAATTGTCCGATTTTCTCCTTAGTTATGGAGAACAAATACGAGGAACTGCTCATGTTTCTGTCTGCTGGGTCCTACCCATCGGAATACGATAAGTCCCAGAGGCAAACCCTTAGGAGATACGCCGCAAAATTCAGGCTGAAGGGTCAGTATTGTAATGTAAATAAACAACTAAATGTAATTATTGGTTAAATACATGTTATAATTAATTTAAATTTTTTTAAATATAGGCGGAGTGCTCTTGTTTGGAAACAGGAGAGTGATAAAAACAAAAGAAGAAGCCATGGGACTATTCCAAGAGTTTCATTCAAGTCCCATCGGTGGACACACTGGTGTACTCAAGACTCGAACTGCAATTTGTTCCAGATTTTACTGGTATGGAATGTCGGTTGACATTGGGAATTGGGTATGTATTTTTAAAGTTGTTATTTATATATAGTATGTTAATAGTGCACCAATAGAATGCATAGTTATCCTGAAGACACGTACCAGATTTCAGGATGATGTACAGTAATTAACACTGTTTCGCGACTTGATCGAGTATTTTTTATAGAACATTTGCAATTTTGTTGTTTAATTAATTGCGATTGTTGGATAATATAAAGATCGTTCAATATGTTTAAGGTCCTGGCTTGTGACCAGTGTCAAAAAATGGGAAAACCATTGGCTGCTGTGCAACCACTGCAGTGTATAAAGGTAAATATCAGTAGCATTTTAGTAGAAAATAGTAATGTTATAATGTACATTACATATTAATGTGATTCTTTTATCATTGACAGGTGTCACATGTCTGGGAGCTAATCGGAATAGATCTAACTGGACCTCTTCCAAAAACGTCTAGTGGCTTCCAGTACATTATGACTGCAACAGACTATTTTTCAAAATGGGTTGAGGCTTTTCCATTAAAAAGCAAAAGTGCTGCTGAGGTAGCTCATCAGTTGTGCTCACTCATATATAGACATGGCTGCCCAAAACGAATTTTATCCGACCAAGGAAGAGAATTTGTTAACGAGGTAAGTGTTAAGTTTACTTTTCCATACCTCTTTAGGTAAATACTTGGCCACAGTGTGCCAAGTAGCTGCCAGGCCAAAGGTTTTGTGTGATTGTTTTTAAAAAACAATTTTCTTTTTTCTTTTAAGCTCAACTCAAGACTTTGCAGCTTAATGAAAATAGAAAGAAGTGTCACAGCAGCGTATCACCCTCAGACAAATGGCCTAGACGAAAAGACAAATGACAACTTAAAAAGGTATGTTTTATTTGTATGTAACATTTCATTTGCTTTTAAGACACTGTCACTATTGTGTTTTTTTTTATGTCCACATGTAGAGCCCTGAGAAAATTAGTCAACAGTCAACAGAATGACTGGGATGTGTATCTGGATGCTACACTGTTTTCTTTGAGGTCCAAGGTCCACACCACAACCAAATACACACCATTCCGTTTAATGTATGGGAGAGAAGCTACATATCCTTCTGAAGTTCCTGTTGAAGTCCCAGTAAGTGTTATTAAGGAATTCTATTTATGCAACAACTATGATAATGCATAAATTAAATGTAATCTTAATTGGAAATTGTGCATATTGATATTGGCTGCAGTTTTAATCTTCTCTGCTTAACTTCTATATGCAAGATACATTTAAAAGATAAAGTAAGTGACTAGTTACTTCTTTATATTTGTATCTTTATGTAAAGTAATAAATCTTGAGGAGACCTTTAAGTATAATGTGTTCACCTATGGAAGTGTATCAAGAGTAAAAATGACTATACAAAAAATGATATGAGTCTATCTTTGTGGCTTTCTGTGCTCAAAGCTTTATAATAGTATATTTACTTTTAAACATGAGTTATTATAGTTAGAATTTTCAGTTCATGTTTCACATGCATTATTTGTCTTTATGATTTTAATTGTAATTTAAAATGTGAAAATTTTAGCTGTCCTCCATCAATCTCCCTGAGGAGTCGAGTTACGGTGACTTTGTATCTTCTACAAGAGACACACAAGAGCAAGTTAAAAAAAACTGTAGAGGAAAATATGGCAAAGTCCCAAGACTTACAAAAGCAAGCCTATGCCAGACGAGTCCAGAAGAAGTACAGAAACCTTGTGTACAGCGTTGGAGATGAAGTTCTTCTCTTGAACATGAGGAAACGTGGAAGGAAGGGAGGAAGGTTTGATCCAGATTTTTCAGGACCCTACACCATTCAAGACATCGCTGGCAAATGTGTGAGATTAAAAAACACGGAAGGAGCAACTTTAAAAAATCACTACAGCATTGACCATATCAAGCCGTACAGAAGAAGCCACCATGTAAATGTCAGTCAGACAGTGAACAGCAGCACAGACCTGAAGATGCCCCCCTGCCATCCTACTGCTAACCTTCAGTGCCAGCAAAGTCCAGAGGATATCAGACCCTCTATTATTCATTATGCATCCAAAACGGCTGACAAAAGTTGTTGCTCCCACAAGGAGTTTAATTCTGTTCCAGGACCGGAAACGCGTGAACAAGAACTTCCCTCCCAGACACAAAGCTTAGAAAATGAAGGTGGCATAGTGAACAACTCTTTTTGGCCCGTTAGTCATTTGTTGCCAGTTTGGCGTTGCAACATGATTGATCATTGCATGACTTTGTTTGCATTTTGCAGTCTTCAACTTATATTGGATGTAAAGAAACATGCAACGTGCACTGAGCTTGTGGAAGTCTGGAAATGGATCTGCCTGGCAGTAATTTTCTCTTTTGCCCACCCGCTGTACCTTTCCTATTTCTCTGCGTGAAAATGCATGTTTATTGTGTTGACTTTTTTCCTGTTGTGGCCCGTTGGCCTTTACCCGGCTTTTCCACTAAAAATCTCATGCATGCCTGAGCTAACTTATCATATTTTTCTTTTAGTAAAGAGGCTATGGCGTGCAAAGGATACTGGGCGCTTGGAGTCAGTTGTTGGACCATACAAGTTATTTGATTCCTCTTTACGAACACTGCAGGGGTCACGGTGGCTTTCTGATGAGGTAAGAGAACTTATCATTAATGATTCTGATTTTGAAGTGCTGCTCCTTCTGAAGCATCTGCAGTGCAGACACCATTAATAGTTTAAAATGTGCGGATAGGTGGGGGGGTTTATATAGCAAAACTCTGATAAAGTTTCACCCATTCACTTCAATAGGAAAGATTGTTATCAACCACAACACAGATGTTGTGACATCTGTGACATCATAATACCCAGTTCCAGTATATGCAGAAAGAACCTTTATCAGCAATTATATTCCTTTCCAAGTTTTTGTGTACAGCACTCAAGCAGTTACTTCAGAACTTGTTGCTGCTGGTGTATAAACTCTGACTTTTCAAAATAGGTCATTGATGCATACCTGCACCGTGTCATTGAGAGACGAAAGGTAAGTAAGAAATGTTCTTTGCCCACTTATATTGAAATACAAAAAAATGTATTTACTGTTCTGTAACATTTTTGTATACTTCTACAGAATGCTGTACACCTGCTCTGTTCAGTAGTTGCAAGCTCATTGTTTTCTGGGCAGTTCAGATGCCTCACCAAGGTAAGTTGAAAGTTAAGAAGTAGTCCAAAAAGTTGACTCATTTCTATTTCTGAGGACAGAGTTCAGTTCCTTTAAACAACACTATATTTGAAAACACCCTGAGATGCATGGTACCTAAGTAAATCGAAATTACTCTGCACTTCCAATCCCACAGATGAAGTTCCCAGTTGAAGACATGTGGTTGTGCCCTGTGAACTTTGGTACGCACTGGATTCTTGTGGTATGTGTTCATTTAGTTATTAATTTGTTGTGAAGCAGTTTCTTGCTCAAAGTGTTATTCTTAAATAGGTTTTCAGTGGAAAAAAACTATAGTAATTTTTAATTTATTAACTTTTTCTTTAGATTGTCAACATTTCTGCACAGAAAATACTGCTCATAGACCCCATGGGGAATGAAGGTGTTTATGACAGGAAAATTCTGCGCAACTGGAGGTATGCATGATACTGAGGTATTATTCTTAGATAAAACATTTCTTGTTTCATTACAAACATTTTTGTTCAACTAGGAATTTTCTGAGGATGAGAGGGCATGAAGACACCATGGAGTGGCAGTTACAGACTATGCAACACAACAAGCAACAGGATTCCAGCAGTTGCGGAGTTTTGCTGTTAAAGGTAACCCTTATTCAAATGATTCCATTTATTGTTAGCTACAATTAGGACTTTACATTATAATAATGAGAAATCTCACAGTTTGCAGAACACTACCTTGATTTTGGAGAGGTCAGTGAAGTATTAACCACTACAGAAGCAGTTGTGCTGGAGCGAATGCAGATAGCTTGCACCCTACTTGAACATCGAGGTAAGTCCAGTAAAGTCCTTATCACGTTAGAGTGTGTACTTCCAATTTAAATAGTGCTTTTTAAACAGCACAGTACAAATAGTGCTTTTCAAACACTTTCAGATTAGACCCTTCTTTAAGTCTAATTAAAAAAATTCAGGGGACTAATTTGCCATGAAGTATTTGTGGAACAAATTTACTATTATTTTTTAATTAATCAATAAATAATGTTTGATTAAAACCTAACCATGAATGTGTTTCAGGGAACGCTGAGGATTACTGCATTGTTTGCTCTATGTTAGATGCTGACGCTGACCACAGCATGATTGAAATGGTAAAACAATACAAAACAAAAGAAACACATAAGTCTTAGTATCATTACTTGCTAATCATGTTTAAAATGTTGACTAATAGTATTCACCAAACATAATATGAGCTATTTATTTTTCCTTTCCAGGTGCAGTGTGAATCTTGCCAAAGATGGGCACATTTTGCATGTGCAAAATATAAAGAGAGCAACCAAGAATATAAATGCAAAAAATGTAAGGAAAACACATAACAACTTCTAATAAAAACAGCTGTCTTTTCCCCTCCATGTCTCTTTGCATTCTTTGTCAACATTAGATGATTGTGTGCTGGAGGCACGTTTTGATAGTGTGATTTGGCCATCTGAACATGCTACCTAAATAAAACTATACAGTAAGCATGTTTTGATAGTGTGATTTGGCCATCTGAACATGCTACCTAAATAAAACTATACAGTAAGCATGTTTTGATAGTGTGATTTGGCCATCTGAACATGCTACCTAAATAAAACTATGCAGGAAGCATGTTATGATAGTGTGATTTGGCCATCTGAACATCCTACCTAAATAAATCCCAGCAGGAAGCATGTTCTTAACGTCCTAGCGAAATAACTCAAAGTTTTAAGTGCGATTTGGCCATCTGAACGTCCTACCTATACGATGGAGCCATTAACTACGTAAGGTAGCATATTCCGATAAGGTAGCACGGATTGATAGACAAGACCATAAATTTACGCTACGGTAGGATGTTTTGACAAGGTAGGACGTTTTGTCAGAACACCGGTTCAGAGGAAGGTCGCGCGCTGGACGGACCAATCGGTGGCCGCGTTACAGGACGCACTCGATGACGCAGACTGGGACATGTTCAGAAACAGCTCTGATGATGACGTCAACGTGTTTACGGAAGCGGTTGTGGGATTCATTGGGAAACTAGCGGATGATACCGTGGAGACAAAAACTATCACAACGTTTCCCAACCAGAAGCTGTGGGTGGATAAAACCATCCGCAACGCTCTGAGATCCCACACCGCTGCCTACAACACGGGACTCGCGATGGGGGACATGAACCCGTACAAAGCTGCATCATATGACGTGCGGAAGGCGGTGAAAGAGGCGAAGCAGCGCTACGGGAGGAAACTAGAGTCACAACTCCAATAGAGTGACTCTAGGAGCCTGTGGCGGGAACTAAGGACAATAACGGATTATAAAGCACCAACAACCGGTATGACGAATGCAGACGTGACTCTGGCAGACGAGCTGAACACTTTCTGTGCTCGCTTTGAGGCTGCAGCTAAGGACTCCAATGATGCTAGTGCTAGCGGCGCTAACGGCTGCAGACAGGAAGATACTGCCAACACCGGAAACGTGCTCGTCATCTCCGAGCATGACGTGAGGAGAGCCTTCAAGAGAGTGAACACCAGGAAAGCAGCAGGACCAGACGGCATCCCAGGTCGTATCCTCAGAGACTGCGCATACCAGCTAGCTCCTGTGTTCACTGAGATATTCAACATCTCTTTATCTCAGTCGGTGATCCCCACATGCTTCAAGGAGTCCATCATTGTTCCTGTCCCAAAGAAACCCCACCCTGCTTCTCTCAATGACTATCGCCCTGTAGCCCTCACCTCAGTAGTGATGAAGTGCTTTGAACGCCTGGTCAGAGACTTCATCATTTCTTCACTACCAGACACACTGGACCCGCTACAGTTCGCTTACCGTCCAAATCGTTCCACAGACGATGCCATCTCTCATCTCCTCGACACATCACTGGGGGAATTATGTTAAAATGCTCTTCATAGACTACAGCTCTGCATTTAATACCATAATTCCCTCCACACTCACCACCAAGCTGGATCATCTGGGACTCAGCTCATCTATGTGTCAGTGGATCTCCAACTTCCTAACTGGCAGACCACAGGCAGTAAGGATGGGCGGACATGTCTCAGCCTCCACCACTCTCAGCACTGGAGCCCCCCAGGGGTGTGTTCTGAGCCCCCTGCTGTACTCTTTGTAAACATATGACTGTGTGGCCACTACCAGCTCCACCACCATCATCAAGTTTGCTGACGACACCGTCGTGTTGGGCCTGATCTCTGACAACAACGAGGCGGCCTACCTGATGGAGATTAGGAATCTGGAGAACTGGTGCCAGAGGAACAACCTCCTTCTAAACATCAGTAAGACAAAGGAGTTGATAGTGGACTTCAGCACTAAGCAGGAGAGGAACTACCAGACCCCCGTCATCAACGAGTGCCCAGTGGAGAGAGTGGACAGCCTCAAATACCTCGGAGTTCACATCACGCAGGACCTGTCATGGTCCTGTCACATCAACACCGTGGTGAAAAAGGCCCGACAACGTCTCTACCACCTCAGACGCTTGAGAGACTTCCAACTGCCCTCCAAGGTGCTCAGGAACTTTTACTCGTGCACCATAGAGAGCCACAGCCAGTTTCTTAACAAAAGCATTTCTGCTCTGAACTGGAAGAAAAAACCCTGAGTAGAAGCTCACATCAAGAAAATAGCTCCTCGGTTCACAGTAGCATCGCTCTGCTAACATGCTAACAGCACATTTGAGCTACTCACCCCCTCCCTTCCTGTGCTTAATCGTAAGCATAAGCGAATCACTTAGGACTCGCTCACCCCCTCCCTCCTGTGCTGAATCGTAAGCGTAAGCGAATCACTCAGGAATCGCTAACCCCCTCCCACCTGGCTCACAGCTTCTTCTTCTTCTTGGTTGGCAACCAATGTTAAGGCGCATTACCGCCCCCTGGCTCACAGCTCAGTGGACATTTAGATGAGAAAATATATATTTGACACACACACACACACATATATATATATATGATCTGAGGGACCTTTTTTCTGTGCCTGAGCACTTTCTCAGAAGAAAACATGTGTGGTCAATAAATCATCCTGAGGTATTATGTAAAAAATATTTAGTTCAACTAATCTCCAGAAAGTATGCTTTTATTTTAGCAGTACTTGACATTTTTATTTTCTCACTCTAAACCAGGAAGACCATCCTTTACCACAGAAACCTGAAACAACTTCTTCACTCAGGGTAGTTGCAACAGCCAGCCCTCCAACTGCTGATGCTAATGTAAGCCAGCTGAAAACCTTGCAGCTCCCCAGTCCTCCGGAATATGTTTTGTACACAGACAGTGAGTTGGAACAATGCCGCAAGAGTTACCTGGAGTTGGCCCGCTCAATGTTCTGATTTGTTGCCTAAAATAAGTGTAAAAGGCTTATTGGCCACTGGCAGATAATTTCACTTTTTAAGCAAATCTTCACCAAAAATAAGTCTATTTGTCTAGTATTAAGGAGGTGGGTTTTTGCAGTGATCCTTGTGGTACATGTTCACACCTCGTGTTTTTTCTCTTTTTTGTTTTATTATTCTTTTCAGAAGCATATTCTTATTTTGAAAATGCTTACAATTGATTATGTTTACTTAAGTGAGTGTAATGCACATATTCTACTAAATACAATTTTTAGTTTAGGTTGTCAAAATCTCACAATCTGTACTGCTGTTAGACCCTCTTGGAAATGAAGGTTGTTATGAGAGGAAAGTTATGCGTAACTGGAGGTATTCATCATTCATTAATAACCTGTTTTGGGTTGTTTGGTTTGTGTTTTGTTTTTGTTTTTTTTTTGTTTGTTTGTTTTTTTAATTTAGAGCAAAATGCTGGCTACATTTAAAAACTTGTTTTATTTTTATTAGGAATTTTCTGAAGATGAAAGGAAAGGAAGAGTCCCGAGTGGATTGGAAAATGGAGACTCTGCCACACAATAAGCAGATGGACTCCAGCAGTTGTGGAGTTTTAGTGTTGAAGGTATTTAATAAGCAATTGTATTGAATTACAGCTAATTAGAATTAAGTTAATCAGTTGCAATTACTGTAACATATTTTACAGTTTGCCGAACACTACCTTCTGAGTGGAGGAGGTTACTAGGGTGCTGTCCACTCCAGAAGCCGTTGGGCTGCAACGCACTGAAATTGCTTGCGAACTGCTAGAACATCAAGGTAAGATCAGTCATGTGCTTTTGTATTGCAATATGTACTTTCAGTTTTTTTTTTTAAAAAACTGTTTGGTTGAACGCCAATGTGTTTCTAGGTAATGCTGATGACTACCGTGTGGATTGTTCAATGCTGTAAGGCGATGCTGAGTCCAGTATGATTGAAATGGTAAAACAAATGAAAACTATAAATGCAATATACAGTGGCTTGCAAAAGTATTCAGCCCCCTTGAACTTTTCCACATTTTTGTCACATTGCAGCCTCAAACATGAATCAATTTTAACTGCTGTCCATCTAATCTGACTGAGCTGGAGCTGTTTTGCAAGAATTTCATTCGCTAGATGTGCAAAGCTGGTAGAGACATACCCTAAAAGACTGGCAGCTGTAATTGCAGCAAAACGGTGGTTCTACAAAGTATTGACTCAGGGGGCTGAATAATTACGCACACCCCACTTTTCACTTATTTATAAAAAATGTTTGAAATCATGTATGATTTTTGTTCCACTTCTCACGTGTACACCACTTTGTATTGGTCTTTCATGTGGAATTCCATGTTTGTGGCTGTAATATGACAAAATGTGGAAAAGTTCAAGGGGGCCGAATACTTTTGCAAGCCACTGTAGTAATTATTTTTTCATCAAATTCGTAATGTTGGTTAACACACTTACACTCCCTCCCCCTCTTCTCCCTCTTCAGGTGCAGTGTGACTTTTGTCTCAGATGGGCACATTTTGGATGTGCTCAATATGAGAGCAGCCAGGTCAAGTACTTGTGTGAAAAATGTGCATAATTTCTTATGAATACTGTTTCTTTTCCACTTCCTTCTCCCTGTGTTTTGTTGGATCTGTAAATATCAAATATATATTTCTGTAAATATATGCTGTCAGTCACAAAAAAGTACAAAGAGCAGCCTGGTCAAGTACTTGTGTAGCTGCCGTCATAGGCAACTCTCGCATTTAAGTTCATTTTATTAGATATGTAAGGTTGAAACAATTAGTAGTTGAAATATTAAGAAATAAGAAATAAATAAATAGTAATTAATGTTTTGTTCATTAGATTTATATGTTTAAATGTGTTATTTGTGCTAATTGTGCAATTAGATAGGAACCTTTTCTATAGTTCTGTCTGTTGTTGCTAAGAGGGTATTTTTTGGCTGCACTCAAAAAAACTAGGGCATGTGTTTGATTAACAAAGTAGTAATATGTTTACATCACATGAAGAAATCATTTTTATGCTCATTAAATGATTCATTCTTTTTTGTTGAATATAAATCAAAGAAAACTTTGATGAGTTAAATTCGTTCATGGCAATCCAATGAGAATGAGGTCCATCAAACCAACGGCTCTGATAGCGTCATGTATTGCGCATGCTCCACGCCCACCGGATGCGGAAAGGTCAGTTGAGAAGTTAACGAGCGCACGTGGAGTTACTTCTTTGGCATACCTGATAGTGAGGTAAGTAATATTTCTTGATATATTTATTTAGGTTAGTGGTGTGAGAGATAAATACTAGTAGTTAAAATTTTTTACCTGTGTAGTGTGGAGATTTAGAGGAGTTTTATATATAGCAGGGAGGTTGTAGACCCAAACATTTTTCAAATGTAAGTCGGTGAATTTGATTTTTTTTTAAAAACTTAACCGGAGTCGCTAATTGTTGCAACAGAGCAAAAACTGATGAGGTTATTTTGGTAAGTTCGTTTTTTTTTGTTTCTGTCAACTTTGAATGAGGTGTGTTTCATGGTTATCTGCGTGGGTAGGACTGTTTTTCTTCTCTGGAGTTAGCTAACTTTGAAGAGCGGGAAAGCCGCGTAGAGCTGTAACGTCTTCGCATATAGCTCCGTGAATGACAGGTTACTTTCTGCTTAACCGGAGTTGGTGATTGTTGGTAGTAGTGGTAAGACTGACCGACATGGTTTTGGTGATTTTATGAGTGTTTTATGATGCTCTATCTAAAATTCCTGTTTTTGTCAGTGGAGTTTAGTGGCGGGCAACCGCATTAACTGGATTGATGAAAGGTTTAATTCAACTAAACCAGCGTTTAGGGGAGTTAATAACAAGGAGTAAGATAAAATCTGTCACAATAATTGCATGTGCATTTTCTTTTTTTGTAATATATTCACTTAGTTTTCGAATTCAGAATGATTTAGGTGGATAATTGTTCGGGTTATAGTTTCTCTGGTGCTCTGCATTAAGGCTGACTAACGGTGCGTTCACACCGAACGCGATAGACGCCCCTAGCTGATCGCGTGCACATTTGCACCTCGAAGCGCGTCCAGCATGAACTGGTCGAGCTTTAAGATATGCAATTTTCACGCGTATGAAGAAGAGATCTGGGAGGAAGTAGTGCCAGACGGTATGTTATTAAAATGGCAGCTGTCAATCTAGCGTTTGAAGAAAGAGTCTCCCTTCTCTATTTGCTGTGGAGAGCAGAGCAGTGCGTAAAGGACGTCCTCACCGTACCTGGGTCCATCAGTTCTTCCACAAGCGTGAGCAGTTTGGTGAGTTTCACCACTTGCTCCAGAAGCTGCGTCTGGATGACGGCCGCTTTCAGCTGTACCACCTTCTGTCCCTTGCCGAGTTTGAGGAGCTGCTGTCCCGCAGATTTTACCAGCTCGAGCGGTAGACGTGATAAGCGCGAATGCACAAAATGAACCACACAAACTGCAGCGCGTATTTTACTTCGCGCTTCAAAGGCGTCAGTCCTGTGAATTAGGCAGAAAAGCGTTTTCTCGATGCAAATCTGCTTCCAAAGTTTAGCTGGACCCCCAGTCGCGCTTCATCGTGCTCCTCCATTGACTTTACATGTAAACCTGAAGCTCTGGTCGCGTCTATCGCGTTCGGTGTGTACACACCGTAACAGTCTTCACATTTCACAGTATGTAGATATTAACACAAATTTGTCAGAGTAATAACTTTGTTTTAATTAATTTCTCTCCCCAGAAATACATCACAAAATAAAGCCACATTCCCATGCTCTGAGATTCTTATGCACCTCCTCAACAATACATGGTAAGTTCATGTTTGCCTTATTATTATTATGTTATTTATTTATTTTTTTTGGATGATGCAGAAGTTTAATCTCCTTGACGTTTTCTAATGCATATTTCATTTTTTTATCAGTGACGTGTATGTGGCAGTGCAAGCATTGTGTTACCAGAGAGAGCAGCAGGTACAAATTACTTCAACATTATAAACTACATCATCATTACGGAATAGGTCATCATTATCTGTGCATATATGTTAATTGTCCGTGCACATTTAAGACTCGGAGTGGACTGAACACTCATGTCTATAAAGCTCATTCATCTCAGTTTACACAGACAGCTTCAAGTTCAGTAACTTTTAAATGTGAGTTATGTGACTGCAGTGACGTCTTCTCTGAGAGAGATTTTTTTGTCCATATTGGAACACATCTGCGAAGTAACGAGACAGTTGTGTGTTTCTTGGTTGCCCTTTCAAGACAAATATTTACAATACATTTTATACACACAAAAAGAGGAAGCATCATCCACACACACTTAAAGATTTTAAAGCCAGTGTAGTTACACGTGTGGACCCAGTTCAAGTGATAGAGTCCTCTGATAACGTAAGGGCTAGCTGTTCTGAAGATGTATCCTATGGTGAATTTGAAAGTGAGTCAGTGACAGAATGTGATAATAGTGCTGTTGAAAATCAGCCCGAACTAATTGAACGGAAATTAGCAGTAATATTGTTGAAATTGGAACACATATTTCATGTTCCAGCAAAAGGATTAGATGAGTTCTTAGAGGAGTTAGTTTTTCTGTTGAGTTCAGCTAGTGTACCTCTGACAAAGCGTACAATTACAGAAATTTTTAAGAGCCATAACCTCCATATTAGTCAGGCTGTTATTGAAGAGCTTGCAAATTCTGTATGTGTTTCTAACCCTGTGGCTAAAATATTGGGAAAGTGTGGCCCTCTTGCCACTCCTTATAAAAGAAAACTATACTACATACAAAATTTTAGGGTTGTAGAGCCTGTTGAGTATTTTTTATCGATAGACCAAAGGAAGTCATTTCAGTACATCCCTTTATTACAGTTATTGCAGGAAATATTGAGTCACAATAAATTGCTGGATAGAGTGATTGAAGAACAAATAGCTCAAGAAAATAGAGAGAATCTGAATGGTGATCAGAGGGTTTACAGATCTTTTCGAGATGGGGAGCATTATAAAAGAAATAGCTTTCTAGATGGTGAGAAGTTGAAAATTTCTATTAACCTTTATATTGATGATTTTGAGGTTTGTAATCCTCTTGGGACCTCACGGAAAAAGCACAAGCTTTGTGGTGTATATTGGGTCTTGGGCAATTTACCACCTGGTTCTCATTCAGCCCTTTCATCCATTTATTTGGCAATCCTTTGCAAGAGTGAAGATTTGAGGACATTTGGGTTTGAAAAAGTCTTTGATCCACTTTTGAGAGATCTGGTAACTTTGGAGCAACATGGTGTGTTCATCAGTCAGTTGAACGAGTGTATTAAAGGAACTGTGAGCTGTGTCATAGCTGACAACCTAGGAGCCCATGGGCTGGCAGGTTTTGTGGAAAGTTTTTCTGCTGAATACATATGCAGATTCTGTACAGCTAAAAAATCTGAAATAAAGTCAGTGACTGCTGGTGATTTTGAGCGTAGAACACCGGAACTTCATGAATTCCATTTGAAGCGTGCACAAGAAACAGCAAGTGCTTGTTGTGGAGTTAAGCGAGATTGTATTTTGAGTAAGAATCTGAGCCATCTTCATGTCACTGCAGGCTACCCTCCAGATGTAGCACACGATCTGCTAGAGGGCATAATACCAGTGGAGCTTGCGCATTGTTTTTCTTTTTTAATCTCTAAAAAGTATTTCACCTTAGAAAAACTTAACAACTTGATCCAAAATTTTGAGTATAAATGGGCAGATAAAACCAACCGGCCTCATGCAATTCCCCAGACTTTCTCATTAAAAAAAAATATTGGTGGAAATGCACATGAGAAATTGGTCTCTACTTCGTTTGTTGCCTCTAATTATTGGTCCACTTGTTCCAGAGGATGAACCTGCATGGCATATTGTTTTGGATCTGAAGGACATTGTGGAGCTTGTTGTAGCCCCTGTCCAGTCTGATGAGTCGATTTCATACCTTGAGTGTAAAATCAGTGAACATCGCCAGAGATACCAAGAACTTTTTCCAAACAACAGTCTTCTCCCTAAACATCATTATTTGGAGCACTACCCTGCTCTGATTCGGCATTTTGGGCCTCTTGTCCACAAATGGACAATGAGATTTGAGACGAAACATAGTTTTTTTTAAACAAATTGCTCGCCATACAAACTGTTTTAAGAACATACCTGTTACACTTGCCAAAAAACATCAGCTCGTGATTGCCTCTGACTTGCACTCTTCTGACCATAAGACACCTTTAATGGTAAATGTTGGCTCATCAGTACCAATTGATGTTCTGAAAAGTGATATCGCAGTAGCTATAAAGCAAAGATTACCAGATGAAACTGATGTCCATATTACAAAAAGCGTGTCATACAATGGCATGAACTACAGCACAGGAATGATAGTTGTTCATGGGCAATTATTTGGTTTGCCAGAGTTTGCAGAAATTCTGCAGATTTTTATTTTGCATGGCAGAATATACTTTTTTGTAAAAAAGTTCTCTGCTTGGTATCGAGAGCACTTCAGAGCTTTTGAACTTGACATGTCACATGCGAGAGAGGTGTCTCTGATTGAGCATGGGGAACTACTCGATGACTACCCGTTAGCTGCCTATTCAGTGGGAGGCCTGCGTCTGGTTACTCTGAAGAGACACACTAACTTGCAGGGTAAACAGGAGTGATGTTTGTAAGTATTTTCCCCCTATATCACCTGGCACAGTAAATAATACATCATACTTTGCAGACCAATTGCTACTTAATTTATTGAGAGTAGATTTCTTTTAAGCATCTTATGCAAGAATCGTCATTAATTAGAAGAATGCAAGACAAATCTGGAAAATGCACTATTCACTTCTCCAGTAAAAAAATTCCTAGAGGCCAAGGTGACATCATCAAATTATCGTTGACATTAGAATTTGTTACACACACTCGCACAATAGTCAATGAGTACATCTTTATTTATTTTTTAAATATTTGATATTTGTCCAGGTCAACATGATGGCCCAGCCCATAAGACTGAGGATCATTCTCGGAGAAGATGATGCCAGGAAACTAATTTTACCAGCTGGGATATCAGACTCCATTGAGGAATTGTGTCAGGAAATAAAGACAAATTTTGGAGTGCAACAGGATTTTCGTCTTCAATATCAAGATCCTGATTTCGGAAATGATTTCGTAAATCTGACTGCGATCTCTGAAATTAATGATAAAGCAACTTTAAAGGTTGTATACTTGGATAGTGTGCAGTTGCAAAGTTTTACAGAAGATGGAGTGACATGTCAACCAGTGCGAAGTCCAACACATTCCTTTTCAAGCTCTTCAGCAGACACAGACAATACAAGGCCCGTTTCATTGTCAGGTTCATCACCGTCTACAAGACTGTCAGTGTGGCCAAGTGTCTTCACAGTCCCTCGTTTCAGCTATGAGGCTGAACTGCAACTTGAAAAGGCCAATGCTGAGTTCATTGCTGGTGGAACTCATTTGACCCCCTCACCAAAACTGAAATCCCACCTTTTAGAAAGGCTGGCTGAAGAAATAATAAAATTTAAAGTCTATCCAACTGACAATGACTAAATGAAGTTGCAGAAGCCCTTGTCAAACAGCATCCTTGTCTGAGGGAGCAGGGATCCTTTAATGGCTGTTATGGTTGGAAAATTAGCCTCAAGTATAAAATGGCCAATGCCCGGACCAAACTGAGAGGCCTGGGCTGTGCTGAGGTGTTGGTAAATTCACTAAAGAACAAGGCCCAAGACAAAAGTCAGGCAGCATTGAATGTGAAAAAGCCTAGAAGAGCAGAAGTCAATTACTGTCCGCAGTATCCAAAAGGAGAAACCACTGACAGCCTGGAAAAAGAGAGAATTGCACTGCTTTCAGAGGTTCAGAAGAGAAACAATGACAATATAGTGACAATGAAAATGCAGAAGACTTTTTCGTACAGAAGGCAAGAAGTTATTCAAGGACAGCCCTTCATGGCAGATTTTAAAAGCAGATGGCCAGCTCTGTTCACCGAGAAAGAGGTGCATGTCCTATATGTCTAGCTTTATGTCGCAAGAGTGTGTTTATGGTTGACCAGTTATTTCTTGCTTCACTAATATTGACATAACATAGTGATAAAACAGCTAATAATTCCTGGTATGTCCTTCCTCTGGTGCATATTCTAAGTGCATTGTTCATGTTTTTCAGATTGACAAGGAATTCCTGCGCATATCGACAGTACCGCTGCTATCTAGATTCTTTTATGAGCTAGACTTGTACACTCCACGCATGATGGAGCTCTTTCGAGGCAAAGGTGGGGTGGCTGGCAGAAAAATGAGACACATCATGGTGGCCATCTCCAAGGTGGGTTAGATCTGTGCTTAAGAACTTTTTATGCCCATAATCTGGCAATTTTATGAGCAAAGATATCTATACATATGGTAGGTAAAAGTCCTAAGAGGTTTTCATATTTTATACAAATTATATAAGCATCAGTCTTATATTAATAAGTAATTGATAAAATCGTATGGTTAATTTTGATCAAAATGAAAAAAAAAACCAAAAAAAAAAAAACAGTGTTTAGTTGCCTCATTTTGTGTCTGATTTGGTTTAGACAGATGTTTCGAGGTGGCTGTAGCTCAGGCGGTAGAGCAGGTCAGCTACTAACCAGAAGGTTGGCGGTTTGGTCCCAAGCTCCTCCAGTCTGCATGCCAAATATCCTTGGGCAAGATACTAACCCCAAGTTGCTCACCGATGCATTCATCGGAGTGTGAATGTGTATGAATGTTAGACAGTAAGCACTAAACCCGGTGGCGCCAGTGTTCGACAGCCTCGACCTCTGTCAGTGCGCCCCAGGGTGGCTGTGGCTACAATGTAGCTTACCATCACCAGTGTGTGAATGTGTGTGTGAATGGGTGGATGACTGGATATGTCAAGTGCTTTGGGGTCCTTAGGGTCCAGTAAAGCGCTATATAAATACAGGCTATTTAAACAGTTTAGAAAAAGTGATTGGGTGAATGAATTGTTGTATAAAGGCAGCTTTGAGTGCTCCGAGTAGAAAAACGCTATATAAGAACCAGTCTATTTACCATGTGGCCTTTTGGACTCTTCCAAACTAAGTATTCCTTTTTCAAACTGCTGCCTAAAAGCTAAATATTGTCATTATGGATTCCCTTTTTTCTTAGGATGACACAATACATACAAGATGAGCATGCATCCTGAAGTCCTTGTGTGTCTACCTGAATGAAGACCATGAGAAACTTGTGAAGGAATATACGGTCAGTTACATTCACAAGTTGTTCTGTGTTATGTAATTTGCTCCAGGAGTTATGGGTGATTTCGATATATGAAATGGTAAAATGTGACACCACGTGTGAATAAAAGATATTGCAATTGGTCCTTGTTTTGTTTCATGTCAAATTTCTGAGGTGTGAAACCAGAGACATAGAATTTAGTAAATATATTAGCATATTCACGGTGATTGCTGAATTCCTTTTTTTTTTCATATCTAGACTCAAACAAATGTATTATTATATTTTACGTCACAGAACACTGAGGCCAACACTGAAGCCATGGAACAAACTGTGATGGGAGTGTACAGTGGGGCAAAAAAGTATTTAGTCAGCCACCGATTGTGCAAGTTCCCCCACCTAAAATGATGACAGAGGTCAGTAATTTGCACCAGAGGTACACTTCAACTGTGAGAGACAGAATGTGAAAAAAAAAAAAAAATCCATGAATCCACATGGTAGGATTTGTAAAGAATTTATTCGTAAATCAGGGTGGAAAATAAGTATTTGGTCAATAACAAAAATACAACTCAATACTTTGTAACATAACCTTTGTTGGCAATAACAGAGGTCAAACGTTTACTATAGGTCTTTACCAGGTTTGCACACACAGTAGCTGGTATTTTGGCCCATTCCTCCATGCAGATCTTCTCGAGAGCAGTGATGTTTTGGGGCTGTCGCCGAGCAACACGGACTTTCAACTCCCGCCACAGATTTTCTATGGGGTTGAGGTCTGGAGACTGGCTAGGCCACTCCAGGACTTTCAAATGCTTCTTACGGAGCCACTCCTTTGTTGCCCGGGCGGTGTGTTTTGGATCATTGTCATGTTGGAAGACCCAGCCTAGTTTCATCTTCAAAGTTCTCACTGATGGAAGGAGGTTTTGGCTCAAAATCTCACGATACATGGCCCCATTCATTCTGTCCTTAACACGGATCAGTCGTCCTGTCCCCTTGGCAGAAAAACAGCCCCATAGCATGATGTTTCCACCCCCATGCTTCACAGTAGGTATGGTGTTCTTGGGATGCAACTCAGTATTCTTCTTCCTCCAAACACGACGAGTTGAGTTTATACCAAAAAGTTCTACTTTGGTTTCATCTGACCACATGACATTCTCCCAATCCTCTGCTGTATCATCCATGTGCTCTCTGGCAAACTTCAGACGGGCCTGGACATGCACTGGCTTCAGCAGCGGAACACGTCTGGCACTGCGGGATTTGATTCCCTGCCGTTGTAGTGTGTTACTGATGGTGGCCTTTGTTACTGTGGTCCCAGCTCTCTGCAGGTCATTCACCAGGTCCCCCCGTGTGGTTCTGGGATCTTTGCTCACCGTTCTCATGATCATTTTGACCCCACGGGATGAAATCTTGCGTGGAGCCCCAGATCGAGGGAGATTATCAGTGGTCTTGTATGTCTTCCATTTTCTGATGATTGCTCCCACAGTTGATTTTTTCACACCAAGCTGCTTGCCTATTGTAGATTCACTCTTCCCAGTCTGGTGCAGGTCTACAATACTTTTCCTGGTGTCCTTCGAAAGCTCTTTGGTCTTGGCCATGGCGGAGTTTGGAGTCTGACTGTTTGAGGCTGTGGACAGGTGTCTTTTATACAGATGATGAGTTCAAACAGGTGCCATTCATACAGGTAACGAGTGGGGGACAGAAAAGCTTCTTACAGAAGACGTTACAGGTCTGTGAGAGCCAGAGATTTCCCTTGTTTGAGGTGACCAAATACTTATTTTCCACCCTGATTTACGAATAAATTCTTTACAAATCCTACCATGTGGATTCATGGATTTTTTTTTCACATTCTGTCTCTCACAGTTGGAGTGTACCTCTGGTGCAAATTACTGACCTCTGTCATCATTTTAAGTGGGGGAACTTGCACAATCGGTGGCTGACTAAATACTTTTTTGCCCCACTGTATGTCATACATCAGGAGGGTGCGGAGCCTGGAGATGACCCAGAGAACATCAGTGTCCTGATTGAAGGCGTGGAGGTTCTCACTGGTTTGAGGAGCATTGCAATTGCTTGTGCTCTGTTATTTGGACTGATATACTGTCTGAACCTAAGCTACCCACTGGAGCTCAAATGCACTTTTGAAGTCTTGCAAAAGATTATCATGAAGCTGGATGGACAGAAGTTGTCATCCAAGGCACAGTTCCTAAAAAACAAGCTAATGGGGTGAATGAGCTTGAAACAGACTCAGGCAAGCCAGATATTTTTTTTCAAGGTTTCTGCAATGCAAATATGTGTTTACCGTTTTAAAGTTTAAAATTGTAAGTTATAAAATGTTCATATAAACTATGTGGTTTGCTCTGTGGCTATTATACAAAGATTGTTCGTTCATAACTTAAAGTCTTATACACTTGAAGTGTAAACACTGATTTTTGCCAGATGGCAATTGTTACAAAGGCAAATGCACACTGGTTTTCACAAATTGTTTGAGTGGAGCAGTTATACTCAAAATTGAATGTTTTCTCCACACGTTAAATAGCATAAAGTCACTATTAATGGATACAGCCTGATTAAATGGAGGACTAATGTATGCAGCAACATAGTAATGTTGAATGTTATGTCTGAGCTTTAAATTGTGTTAAAATTCATATTGTTGTTTGCAATGCATATTTTACTACATTTTACGAAAGTTGCTTTGGGGATAATATTTTTTGTCTGCAAACTATTCAACAGACTCTGAAACCTCTGACTTAGGGTTAGGGTTATTTTATTGTATTTTTTCTTTCAGTCAGCATGTCTTGATCTGGAAGTTCTGTGGTCTTAGTATGAGATGGTTAAAGGGGAGAAAGCTAGGCTGAACTGGGATCCTGCCAACTGTTTTAAGAATGTTCATGCAAAATAAAAGATATGGTTTTGCAAGTTATCATTTATGTATGTTTCATTAATTTAATTAAAAGTAATGTTTACATAAGCAATACAAACACTAACTGAAACATGATTGGTGTAAGTACTACAGACATAAATTACATTTGTTCATTCAACAAGATTAACATTGGTGTAACAAACAAATATTTTACTAGTTCATGTAACAAGACTGACTTTTGATGTGCCAAGGTGTTTAAACAATATAACATGAATTTAAATTAATTTAATTAGACTAACTTGGTACAAACATGTTAACTGAATAAAAATCAAATTAACTGAATGTTAATGTTTAAATTATGTTACACTTACAAACATATTTAGTGTTGAAACAACACAATCAAGATGGATTGATATAACATGATTTGTTTAGATGGAATATAGGTGGCAAGATGAAATTAAGTTCATCCAATGAATTATTTTTTTGAGTGTGTCACACTCAGCAAGGTAATTAACCCATTAAAGCCGGTTGGAGCGGGCACGCTCTGTTTTGCATAACTATATTTAAATCCCTGTAGAACCCGAACCGCATAAGCTAGCGCAATAATTTTTTTTGCATATGAAACCGGACGAATTGTACTTACATCTTATGCCATCAGCTTGTCCTAGGTCACGGTTTCCTTCCACATATAGCTTTGCAAAAACTGCATAAAAAGCACTTGCAGCAACAAAAACATAATATTCCAGAAACACGCTTTGCCGATCGGATCAGCTGTTCGTAACACTTCTCACATTGAAACAGACGTCAGCGTAAACGATCGCATGTCCGCCATTTCCTGCCCGAAACCGAAAGTGACGTCATTTTCGCAGAAAATGTAGTTTTTTATTTGTAGGCCTTAAAAGCCTATACTGGTGTTTTTATAAGTCATGTTTGACTTCATGCTTTTCTGAATAGTTGCTGGGATGCTTAGAACTCAAATTGCACTGCTGGAAATAGTTTATTTTGATGCACATGCTGTTTTCTTTGCAAATTTGCATCATAGGATTGTTTTTCGTTTTTCCTGCAGTATATAAAAATTGGTGCATCTCAAAAATAAAACTATGAAGACACTCAAAATAAATTTCCTGTTGTTGTAAACTATTTTTTGCAACTTTTTTGCACTTAAAGTTTTGAGGGATAAACCTCTTAAATTTGTCCAAGTAGAAATATATGTAAAAAAAAACAAAAACAATTTTCAATTTTTTTTGTAGTTTATTGCACTTTTTTGCAATTAATGTAGTTACTATGGACTTAATGCATACATATTATTAAAATATGGGCTATAACAGTTGTATTGATGTAAAGCAACTTGAAATGCTCCCAAAAATGGCACTACAGCATGTAAAAATATAAAGTAAGCTCTGGCGAACTTGGTTCTATGGTAGGTCTTAAAGGGTTAAGAGACGAGCCACGAGGTTTGCACGTCTACAGAAAGATAAATAAAAGAGTGCCTTTTTTGGACCTCCCCACGACGTAAAGATTAAAGTTTTATTCCCTTTGAGTGAGGCCAATGAGGTAAATGTTTTATTTTGTTTATTATTGTTGTATGTAAATATGCGACTGTTGCGTGATATTCTAGTCCAATTACCGCAGTGTGAGGTGTAATGTGTATTTTATTGATCGTTTTGTTGGAATGTTTCGTCATATATAATGCTTAAGGGCTTTATTAAGAATATTCATTTAAGTTTGTATTTCTTTTTAGTTCTGACGGCATTGTATCGGCTGTGGCTGGACATCATTACATGTTAAGACTGTCACGGCTGGCGGGGTGAGCCGTGTGGTGTTGGAGGAAAAGGAGGACCCAAAATGCAGGCAGTGACTGATGATTCGAGTGACGTTTATTTACAAGTGGTGGAGTGGCAAAAACAGGCAGTGAGGGAAGAGAATTTACAGAACAAACCTAAACTGGGAAAGCTAAATAACAAACCGGAGATCATACGAACGGGGTGGGAGGCAGAGAGACGCAGACGAGGAACAGGACACCGAGAGACGCAGACGAGCCGACAACGAACACAGACCGACACCCACTAAATATACACACACAAGGTAATCGGGTAATCACACACAGGAGGGAAGAACAGCTGATCCCAATACACATGATGACCGGAGGAGACAAGCTGAACACAATGACAACAGACAGAGACCTTCAGAACAAAACAGGAAATCTAGAACCCGAACCGGACACAAGGGGGGAGGACACAGAATAACTAGAACAGAGGAAAATAATCATAAAACACAAAACGCTGGGTCATGTCAGCACCATGACAAAGACATGTCGAAGAATCCTCCTGTCCGAAATAAATGTCAATTAAAACGCAAAGAACAATTTGAGCTTTATTAAGAATCGAGGGGAGTAACAACTTGTGTGAAAAATGTGCATAATTTGTTAATCAATACTGTTTCTTTTTCAGTTTTTTCTCCCTGTGTTCCGTTGGATCTGTAAATGTCAAATATATGTATCTGTAAATATATTCAGTAAATATATACTGTAACTCTAATGGAGTGAGTTCATTGTCAAAGTTTAAATAGTCAGGTGTTCCAATCACTTCAGTGGTGACAGGTGTAGAACTTAAGCTCCTTGGCATGCAGACTGCTTCTACAAACAAGTGCCAAACCATGTTACCTAAGTTAATAAGAGTTAGAAGCATACTCTGACAGGAAGAATTACGTGCAAAACTATGCTAACCTTTGTGAATGTGACCTACAAGCACACTTTAACGGGTAAAATGAAGTGGCAAACCCTCCTGGCTTTATGAATATGAGCTACAAGCATACTCTGATGGGCAAAGTTAAGTGGCAAACTTACATTTGTGCTGGAATTACTCTGTGACATCAGAAATATGTATAAACTACTTAGGGAGGAAATTTTGACAAAGTAGGATGTTTTGTCAGAACACCTTCCTACCCATTTAAATTTATGCTGGAATTATTGTGTGGCAGCAGAAATGTGCATAAAATACGTACAGTAGGACGTTTTGCCAAACTAGTCTGGTTTGTCAGAACACCGGCTCCTTATTGGGAGCCGTGGGTTTTTTCTTTTTTCTTTCTCTCACCCTCTCTCTCGCACTTTTTTTTCGCTTCCCTCCGCACGCGAGCCTTGTGCTGGGAAGAGGGGGGAGCGGCGGTAGTTACACTCTCAGTAGCACAGGAAAAGAGCGGGAGGAAGAGAGAGAGAAAGAGAGCCAGGGACAACAACGTCACATTAGAAAGGTATAGTAATCATCCACAACTATTTTCAGTTGCGGATGATAAAGGATTCAGAAAGTTTATTCATGCAGGCCCATATGACAGAGAATATGCATGTTCTTTTTGTTTTCATATTTTAATTTATATTTAATTGTGTTGTGTTTTGCAGTGTTTTGTGTTGTTTCACTTTGAGTTTGTTTAAAAGGAAAAAGCTGAAAATTTAAATAGTTAAAAGTTGAAATGTGAATAGTTGTTTTTTGTATTATATGATTTATTTATTACATTTGATTGGAGTGAATAAATAAAAGTATATTTACGGTGGCCCCTAGAGACAAAGCACGTGCAAACCCTAAAACACATACAAACTCCAAAACACGTACAAAAGACAACAGAAGTGCTCCAGGATGCTAGGCGCAGTGTTGAGCTTTTGTTAACTAGTGGCTACACAAGCCAGCGAGTACCAACAACCGGATTTGGTGTGTGGTAGTAACAGGTAAATGAATATATTTTTTTAAATTATTTGAATATATATGAGTGCTTGTGTATAAATACACAAACAATACACACATGCTTTCAGTTGTTTAATTTAAGTGATCTAGGTAGCTCTGTTTTGGAAGTTCAGTTAACGCTAGGAATATGCTTTGGAGTTTGTATGTGCTTTGTCTCTAGGGGTCACCGCATATATTTATATATAAACATATATAAATAAAAACACTCTTTTTTTTACATTAGTAATTCATTTTGTGCACAATTTTATATTATTGTTAATAATAAATTAATTAAAGCAACAAAACAACCTGAAGAGCCGGTTCGGAGCCGGTTCGGAGCCGGAAGAGCCGGCTCTTTTTAGTGAGCTGGGCTGAAAGAGCCTGAAATCCCATCACCAATACATATACTGTACATTGTTACCTGTATATACGAACTTCGGTTGGTTATGTATCGAAAATTTGTTGGTTTCATAAACGCGTTTGCACGTCCCGTTTAATCACGTCTGCAGTAAATTACTGGATACAAGAAGTGCACTCATGGCAGTGTCTTGTGTTAGCGCCCATTGCCTTTTATCCATGCTTATACATGAGCCTCATGGCGGGTGCAGCTACAGGCGGGTGAAATTGTTTGGTGATTCTAATTAATTTTATGTAATTCTAAGTATACAGTAACAAAGGCAAACGAATAAACAAAGGATAGATATCTAAAAGAGGAGAAAATGGCAAAAATGAAGAAAATCAAAGAGGATTTGGAGGAGATCAAGCTTTCACTTAATTCATTGTCGACAGATGTCGAGAAAGTAATTAAGCAACAAGGATTACTTACGTGTCTGATGGACCAAATTAAAGAAATAAAAAACTTGATGACGGAGAAAGACAAAAAATCCAACTCTTAGAAAGGAGAGTGGACGAGTTGGAACAGCAGACACGACTTGAGGATGTCATCATTACTGGTCTGGAAACCAAACACAGGAGTTACGCGAGAGTCATCGAGACTGCAAACACCTGAGCGGCAAGTTGTGGAGTTTTTTGCGAGCAAAAAACTGCCCCTGCACAGTAACAACATTGCAGCATGCTATACCCTTCCCAGAAAGAATGCTAAGTAGGGCTAAGGGAAATAAGACTTTCTGTTTGTGTGGGGATTATAATATTGATTTTCTAATAGAGAGTAATCACATGGCATCAGACTTTTTAGAATTACTACTTGGAAATGGATTATACCCTCTGATTTCAAAGCCGAGTAGAATAACGGATACATCAGCAACATTAATTGATCATATTTTTATCAATAGTTTAGGGAATAATATTAAAAGTGGCCTCATCATAAATGATATAAGTGATCATTTACCTGTTTTTTTTTACCTTAGATTACAATATTAGAAATCGTAAGGAGGATGAGGAAGAGCAATTGGACAGATGTATAAGGATAAGAAATGAGGATGCAATAAATAAATTTAGACATGATCTCATAGAAGAGGATTGGAAGGAGGTTTATGTAAATGATGTTAATGTCACATATGACGCATTTTTAAATACTTATGTGGCCTTGTATGGAAAACATTGTCCACTGGTACCGCTTAAGGTTAAGAAGAAGAAAACTAATTTTAAACCATGGATAACTAAGGGGCTTGTAAACACGTGCAAAAAGAAGAACAAACTATATAGCGATTATATAAAGCTCAGAACAAAGACCGCTGAAATGAAATATAAAGTCTATAAAAATAGGCTAGTATTAATATTGAGGAAGGCCAAGAAAGAATACTATAACAAACTATTTCAAGAAAAGAAAAATAATATAAAGGGTATTTGGAGTATTTTCAGAGAGATATTAGGCAATAAGAATGTTTCCTTAGATTTGCCTAAGTATTTTTATAAGGAAAATAATATTATAAAGGACATGAATGAAGTGGTAAATGAATTAAATTCCTTTTTTGTAAATATTGGCCCTAATTTGGCGAATCTAATTAGAAAACATGATAAGTTAGAACAAAAGGATGATTGGAAAGGTGAAAGCAGAGTAGTTAAATCTATATTTTTAACTGATATCACTGAAAAAGAAATTGCAGCAATTTTAAACAAGACTAAAAATAAGACATCTATTGATTGCGATGGTTTAGATATGGTTATAGTTAAAAAGACTTTGGACTGTATAATTACTTCACTTTGTTATATTTTCAATCTTTCATTCCATACTGGTGTATTTCCTGACAGAATGAAAGTGGCAAAAGTGATACCTCTGTATAAAAAGGGAGATAAAAATAGTTTTAATAATTATAGGCCAGTGTCACTTCTGTCACAGTTTTCTAAAGTACTTGAAAAACCTTTTGTGTAAAGACTTGATAGCTTTATTGAAAAACATCAATTACTAAGTGAAAATCAATATGGATTTTGGAAAAATAGATCAACGGCATTAGCATTGATGACTACTATTGACGATATTTCATGTGCAACAGACAATAATAAATATACAATAGGGGCATTTATTGAATTAAAAAAAAGATTTTGATACGCTCCAACATTCTATTTTGATTTCTAAGCATAACATCCTAAGACATAGGTGTCAAACTCTGGCCCGCGGGCCAAATTTGGCCCACAGCCTAATTACATTTGGCCCGCGAAGCCATACCAAATTACTATTAGAGCTGGCCTACTGGTATTATACAGCTAATATATATATTGTTTAGTATTAAGCTTTGCTTGTTCCATATTCAGTTTTCCAGCAAAACTTATTTGAGTCCATAAGAAAAGATTCATTCCTATATCTGGAGGAAGATTTTTTTTTTTAATAAATATTAATGTTAGCCCGCAACTTTGTTCCAGTTTTGAATTTTGGCCCACTGTGTATTTGAGTTTGACACCCCTGTCCTAAGACACAAACTCTTCCACGGTATGCATTTTTAATTCCCCTTTGATACTTGGGCTGATTGGGACCCGATGAATGTAAAAACAAGAATTACTAGATTTTTTTTTTTTTACCAGATTTTTGTTTCTAAGAAAAATGAGAGCCACATATGAGGATATTCGTTTAAAATTTCGATAGAACAGTAGCAGTATAATGTCCTCGTAAGTGGATTTCAGGCCCTTGTAGAGTTATTTTGGTCTAAATAACCCAAAATGTGATGTCCTCATATGTGGACGGCAGGTCCTAGGAAGTTAATACTTATGTGGTGAGAGGAATTTCATTAAACTGGTTAAGTAGTTATCCAGAAAATAGGTCCCAGTATGTGCATTATTTAGACAATTCCTCTGAAAGACTGAAAATTGAATGTGGGGTTCCTCAAGGGTCTGTTTTGGGACCAAAACTTTTAAATTTATATATAAATGATATTTGCGATGTGTCCAAAATGTAAAATTTCATTTTGTTTGCAGATGATACAATTTTTTATTGTGCTGGGGATAAATTGAAAGAATTGGCTGAATTAATGGTTTCTGAAATGGAAAAACTAAAAAAATGGTTTGATGTAAACAAATTATCTTTGAATTTGACAAAAACTAAATTTATGATTTTTGGAAATCAGGTAAAAGAGGATGAAGTAATTCTGTCCATTGATGGAGTTCTGATTGAGAGAGTTACTGAACTCCGTTTTTTGGGGGTAGTATTGGATGATAAATTAAAATGGAAATCTCATATTGAACATGTTAGAAAAAAGATGGTTAAAAATATTTATATTCTGGGTAATGTCAGAGATATACTAAATTATAGGGCAATGTGTATTTTATATTTCTCACTAATTTTCCCCTATCTCAGTTATTGTGCTGAGGTGTGGGGGAATACATATGCGACTTATATAAATCCTTTATACTTGTTACAGAAGAAAGTGGTACCAATGGTTCATAATGTTAAATATAGAGAACATACAAATTATCTGTTTATAAAATCGAAATAGTTGAAATTCGAAGACTTAGTGAACTTACAGACATTATTATTCATGTGCAAGGCAAGAAATAGTACATTACCTCTTAAGTTACAAAGTTTGTTTGTATTGTGTTATTGGCGCCCTCTTGTAAGAATAATTTGATTGCAGATAGGGGGCAGGTGCTAACAAGAATTTAGTCTTCTTCCTGCTCCTTTTCACCCATGGGTGCACTGTTATATTAATGGGAAGGAGGTTCTGTATATAGGAAACAAAACACTGTTGAACCATGTGTGAAATAAATGAAATGAAATGTTTATAGGACCACCTTGTGTCTTCCTTTTATATTTTATTTTCCCTTGCTGTAAGAGCTCTGTAACACCGAAATTTCTCATCCGTCGGATAATAAAGGTTTTGTCACTGTCCTAGGTCAGTGACCCAGTGTTTTGAGTTGTGTACTTTTACATTTGATTTTATCATGGGTTATGACTGTTTGTGCTTTGGTTTCTGTCCTAGTATTGCTAGCTCCCTAGTTCTACAGTACCTTCCGAGTTATAATTCTTAGGTTTTGTTATTTGGTTTCCTGGTGTTAACTCTGTTCCCTTCTGTCCTACATTTCAGGTCTCTATGTTCTGTTTCCCCAGTCTCTGTGAAGTTTACTTGTCTAGAGTTCAGTCAGTGTGTTTCCTGTTTTACTTTGAAGGTCTGTGTCTCATGTCAGTGTTTCTAGTTTTGCTTCCCTTTGGTCTCGTCATGTCTGACTTCTCCCAGCTGTATTCTCCTCCTGTGCCTCATTCCCCTCGTTATTCCCCAGTGTATTTAAGCCCTTTTTCTCTGTGTCAGTGTTGCATTGTTCCTCATGTTGTGTGTTTCCCAGTATCTCTTCGTGTGTATTAGTTTAGGGGTTTTTTGGTTTTGTTTTTTTTAAATACTTTATTTAAATATCAAAATTACAAATACACATAATATAGATACCATGCAGAAAATATTCACATTATGTTTTACATTTTACAAAGATAAAAAAAAAACCCACAGCAAGTCGTTACATAGATTCATATATCTAGTTCTCCTCCTCCTCAGGTCCGCTACAATATTTTTACATACTACGGAACTACTTATTATTTTTTGTTCTATAACCCCTTCAGCCCTTGTTTTCCATATGTGTACATTTATAATGTACATCACCAACCAAAACAATCTTCTTTTATTTTCACTCATCTTTTCTTTAAACAAACCATATCTTACTGCTTTTGTATTGTTTTCAATATCAAAACCGAGTTTATCCATCTTCTGTCTTATTTCAACCATCCTGTAACATGATATTAACAGACGATCAAGAGTTTCGTCCTCATCACAATTCTCCATAGTGCATTTCTTTGTAGTAACGAAACTGTCACGATTGGGGCAGCAGCCGTGTGAAGTGTGGAGAAGGAGGACTCGAATGCAGCACTTAATTGAGAAGCAGGGAGATTTATTATATAAGACAGAACACAAAGTGGGGATGGCAAAACAGAACTGAGGATAAGCTAAACTGGGAAAGCTAAACTATAGAATGGCAAACCTGAAACACGAGAGGAGAACTGCAGGGAGAGCACATAGTGGCGACACGGAGAGGTTCGCGGAGTAACGTAGAAACGCAGGGTAACACAGAGGATGAACACAGACGAGGAACAGAGGCAAACACACACTATAAATACACAGAGGGACACTGGGAAATCACACACAGGTGGGAGACACAGCTGGACCTGATTAACCTGACGAGACAGGGGAACACTAACACCAGGGACCAACAGAGGGAGCACAACCCAGAAACCCAGTATCTAAAATCCCAAAACATAAACCATCCCAAAACAGCTCACACATAATAATGAAAATAATAACAATAAATACACGAAACACAAAATCACTGAGTCACGGACTCAGGATCATGACAGAAACAACTCCACAGGACGTCCGACAGAGATAAGCCACACTTGAGTGTAATTGTAAAAGATTTAAACCACAAAATTTCCACTGATCTACCAAATCCCCAAACACGTTTAAAGTATGCCACTCCCGTTCGGGCTTTCCCTTTCATTTTTTCCCTCCCTTGGATCCAGTGGCTGCTGCGCTCTAATGTGCTATACATTTTTCAAAAAGGGAATCTTAAAGGATACCCAGATCTGGCACTCTTAAACCTCTATTTTCTTTTCCTTTGTACATTAATTTCCTCTGAGTTACTTCGCGGTTTGTCCCCCAAATCAATTTAGTACATAATTTACTTAATTTAATACAAGTTTTCTGAGGAGGGGGAAAGACAGTAGCTAGGAACAGTGTGGCACACCCAAAATGTGTGACCACTTTTGTGTTAATCATCTAATTTATTTAATTTGTTTATTTGTTATTTTCTGTGACTATGAATATTCAAAATGACTTTGGTAACATGACCAATTCAGGCAGTATATTATTTTGTCACATGGACTGTGCAGAAGGACAGAAAAATGGAGCAACACCTCAGGTGGAACTATTATTTCAAGGCAGTTGCACCCCAGTTTCTTTAGGGGGATGGACTTCCACCCACTAATCAGATTAGTGATGGTAAATTTGATTCTTTTTACTGAATCGAGTTTTAATGAGTCACTCACCAAAGTGAATCGGGTTTTTTGAGTCATTTGATTCACTGAGTCAGTCGACCAGAGAGTGCAAAAAAATGTACATTTTCACTCAAACTTAATTTGTTTCTCTTTTCATGTAAATCCTACTGCTAAGATGAATGATTCTAAAAGAAAACAACTATTTTATAGAGCAAAAAAGAGCAAAAACATTTCTAAAATTAAGCAATTTCCTATCAAAATTGCTTAATAAACATTTATTTATTTTTATTTTATTTTTTATTTTATTAGTATTTTCCTTAAATGTGTTAAATATATATTTTCTCATTTAAATGTCCACTGAGCTGTGAGCCAGGGGGCGGTAATGTGCCTTATCATTGGTTGCCAACCAAGAAGAAGCTGTGAGCCAGGAGGGAGGGGGTGAGTGAGTGATTCGTTCGCTCTATGATTCAGCACAGGAAGGGAGGGGGTGAGTAGCTCAAATGTGCTGTTAGCATGTTAGCAGAGCGATGCTACTGTGAACCGAGGAGCTATTTTCTTGATGTGAGCTTCTACTCAGGGTTTTTTCTTCCAGTTCAGAGCAGAAATTTTTTTGTTACAATACTGGATGTTGTGTTTTTCTCCACAATTTTAATTACAAGCTAGATACATTGCTGCTAACAGCAACAGGGATGAGTCAGTGAGTCAGTTGGGCTTGTGAATCGTGATTCATGAGTCAGTAAAGTGATTCTCGAGTATTGAACGATTCGTTCATGATTCGCGCATCACTAAATCAGATGCAATCTGAGAGGCAAACAGAGTGCACAGTGTCTTCATTGCTCCTGAACTTTACCTGTATTTGCAGGTTAGTACTTGGTAAAAAAATACTACCACTATCTGTTACATAGCAATGTTTCATCTCCATGCTAAGTTGTAAAGAAGTATAACAGTATCTGTAACACTTATGAGCAGCTGTGCGTGGACCCGCATCAGTGTGAGACAGCGGGGTCAGGCTGCACAGGCCGCTAACTGAAACGTCACGGTAATGTTTTGGTATTGTGGGTCGTAGCGCAGGAAGGTCATGCATATAGATTTAATTTATTTTCATTATGGAGGTTGACACTCCCGCACACTTTACAATTTTATATAAAGTTTTTGGTTCAAGGATGTTTTATTGCTTAGGTATTATTGAGGTTTGGAAAGTATAAAGCTGTTTAATATGTGAGTGATAATGACGTGAAATAGAAGGAAGTTGCCCATGTTATACGGAAGCGAGTTTCATCTTCAGTGTGCTGTAAGTGATGTGTTTATTTTTGCTCAATTTCAGTATTCAGAACCGGTACAGTTGTCCACTTTAATTTCAACCAGATAAGAGTGTGGTTTGCTTTAAATACAGTTGAATATTGCTGTAAATTCACTGTAGATTACAGTGACTTTCACTTGCTTAAGCAAGAACATGTGTGTACTTTTGTTTTGCTTTCACAATTCAATTCAATTTCTTTATTGTCCCACAAGGGGAAATTAGTTTAGCAGCAGGATAAAAATAAACAGAACAATACTATAAAAGAATAATAACAATAATAATGATAGAAAGTTCAAGGACAATTACAGGGAGTGCAGAATTATTAGGCAAGTTGTATTTTTGAGGAATAATTTTATTATTGAACAACAACCATGTTCACAATGAACCCAAAAAACTCATTAATATCAAAGCTGAATGTTTTTGGAAGTAGTTTTTAGTTTGTTTTTAGTTTTAGCTATTTTAGGGGGATATCTGTGTGTGCAGGGGACTATTACTGTGCATAATTATTAGGCAACTTAACAAAAAACAAATATATACCCATTTCAATTATTTATTTTTACCAGTGAAACCAATATAACATCTCCACATTCACAAATATACATTTCTGACATTCAAAAACAAAACAAAAACAAATCAGCGACCAATATAGCCACCTTTCTTCGCAAGGACACTCAAAAGCCTGCCATCCATGGATTCTGTCAGTGTTTTGATCTGTTCACCATCAACATTGCGTGCAGCAGCAACCACAGCCTCCCAGACACTGTTCAGAGAGGTGTACTGTTTTCCCTCCTTGTAAATCTCACATTTGATGATGGACCACAGGTTCTCAATGGGGTTCAGATCAGGTGAACAAGGAGGCCATGTCATTAGTTTTTCTTCTTTTATACCCTTTCTTGCCAGCCACGCTGTGGAGTACTTGGACGCGTGTGATGGAGCATTGTCCTGCATGAAAATCATGTTTTTCTTGAAGGATGCAGACTTCTTGCTGTACCACTGCTTGAAGAAGGTGTCTTCCAGAAACTGGCAGTAGGACTGGGAGTTGAGCTTGACTCCATCCTCAACCCGAAAAGGCCCCACAAGCTCATCTTTGATGATACCAGCCCAAACCAGTACTCCACCTCCACCTTGCTGGCGTCTGAGTCGGACTGGAGCTCTCTGCCCTTTACCAATCCAGCCACGGGCCCATCCATCTGGCCCATCAAGACTCACTCTCATTTCATCAGTCCATAAAACCTTAGAAAAATCAGTCTTCAGATATTTCTTGGCCCAGTCTTGACGTTTCAGCTTGTGTGTCTTGTTCAGTGGTGGTCGTCTTTCAGCCTTTCTTACCTTGGCCATGTCTCTGAGTATTGCACACCTTGTGCTTTTGGGCACTCCAGTAATGTTGCAGCTCTGAAATATGGCCAAACTGGTGGCAAGTGGCATCTTGGCAGCTGCACGCTTGACTTTTCTCAGTTCATGGGCAGTTATTTTGCGCCTTGGTTTTTCCACACGCTTCTTGCGACCCTGTTGACTATTTTGAATGAAACGCTTGATTGTTCAATGATCACGCTTCAGAAGCTTTGCAATTTTGAGACTGCTGCATCCCTCTGCAAGATATCTCACTATTTTTGACTTTTCTGAGCCTGTCAAGTCCTTCTTTTGACCCATTTTGCCAAAGGAAAGGACGTTGCCTAATAATTATGCACACCTGATATAGGGTGTTGATGTCATTAGACCACACCCCTTCTCATTACAGAGATGCACATCACCTAATATGCTTAATTGGTAGTAGGCTTTCGAGCCTATACAGCTTGGAGTAAGACAACATGCATGAAGAGGATGATGTGGACAAAATACTCATTTGCCTAATAATTCTGCACTCCCTGTATAAAACAAGGACAACATCTCAGATGAGACATTAAAAGATCTCATTTTCCTTAAAAAGAACAGTCTTTGTTGAACTTTTTTAGTAGTGGCATCAGCATGAGATTCAAAACGCAGTTTATGGTCAAGTACCACACCTAGATATTTATAACTCAACTATCCCAATATCGGCAGTTTTAATGATAGGTGCTGAGCTATAAGAGGACTTCCTAAAATCAATAATCATGTCTTTAGTTTTTGACACATTAAGTGAAAGGAAGGACTCATCACACCAATTCACAAAATCATCTACAACCTGTCCATGGCCTGACTCGTCCCCCACTAGAAGACTGACGATTACTGTGTCGTCAGCAAACTTCAGGATGTGTCTGTTCGTGAAATTGCTGCAACACTCATTTGTGTACAGAATGAACAGAAGGGGAGAGAGGCAACAACCCTGGGGTGATCCAGTAGAGTAGGAGAGCACATCAGAAAATACATGATTCACCCTCACACATTGTGACCTATTGATCAGAAAGTCTGTCACCCAGCCGACCAGACTAGTGTCAAGCTTAAAATGATTGTAAAGCCTGTCAGCAAGTAAGAGGGGTTGAATTGTATTAAATGCAGATGAAAAGTCAGCAAATAATAATCTTGCATGGGTGTGGGGGGCCTCAAGATGCTTATACAAGAGATGCAGGAGTGTGACAACAGCGTCCTCCACACCTCTCCCTGCTCTATAGGCAAACTGGAAGGGGTCAAGATGGTGTTCAACCTGCATTAAAATCTCCTTCTTAATTATCTTCTCAAATGTCTTCATCACTAAAGAAGTCAGAGCCACAGGCCTAAAATCATTCAGTGCCTTAGGAGAACTGCCCTTAGCAACAGGAACAATAATAGCATGTTTCCAAATCTTAGGTACTGTCTGTAGCTCTAAAGAAAGTGAGAAGATATAGTGAAAAATCCCACTCAGCTGATCAGCACAAGTTCTCAGTACCTGTCCACAGATGTTGTCAGGTCCAGGACTCTTGCTTTTGGTGTGTCTAAAAAGATTAGCTACCCCCCTCTCATCAATACAAATTGATGGGGGAGTGATCGTCTTTTCCCTCAGTGTGCTGGTCTGCCTAGAACAGTCATAGTTCTCAAAACGAAGGTAAAAACTGTTAAGACTGTCTGCCAGATGTTTGTCAGAGGTAAACCCCTCTAAGGTAATGCTACTTTTACCTTTCGTGTGTAGCCCTGCCATTGTTTTCATACCAAGCCAAGCTCTTTTGAGGTTGTTACTGCTGAGTTCTGCTTCAATCTTATTTCTGTACCTCATCTTGGCAATCTTTATTGCAGCCCTCACCTCCTTCCTCAATATTCTCACAGTGGGAACGTCTCCCTCGTTAAAAGCAATTTTCCTTTTAAGAATCAGATCCTTAATATCTTTAGAGAGCCACGGTTTGTTATTAGGGAAAATCTTAGATTCTCTGACTGGAATCACAGAGTCTTTGCAAAAAGAGATGTAGCTACACACCACATCAGTGAGTTCATCCAAGCAGAAGTGCTCTCTTGAAACAAGGACCAGTCAGTGCAATCAAAACACCCCTGAAGGGCAACACAACTGTCTTTTGTCCAGACATTAGTCCGCTTCGCACAGGCCTTCTCCCTCCTAATCACAGATCTGTAAGCAGGGAGGAGGTGAATAACATTGTGATCCGAAGAACCTAGCGCAGGTCCGGCCACAGACTTATATGCCCCCTTAATTGGTCCATAACACAAATCCAGCGTTTTGTTATGCCTTCTAGGACAAGTGACATATTGAAAGAAATTGTTCAGTGATTTCTTAAGATTACAATTGTTAAAATCACCAAGAATAAAATTAGGAGCATCCGGTGAGAGAGTCTGCAGATTGTGTACCACTTTAAAAATGGCGTCAGCAGCAACTTTAACGTCAGCTTTAGGATGAATGTAAACAACAGTGACAAAAATTTGAGGGAACTCCCTCGGTAAGTAAAAAGGCCTGACAGATACTGAAAGGAGCTCGATGTCAGGAAGACACAACCGCTCCCGCACAGTAAAATTATTACACCAGCCCTGGTTGATATACAAGCATACCCCTCCTCCGTGAGATTTGCGTGTTACTCCACAGTTCCGATCCAATCTGACAGGGGTCCCAAAGCCGCTGATTCGCAGTGAAGTGTCACTGTCCATATCGGTCAGCCATGTCTCGGTAAGCGCGATCAGACAAGCCTCCCTGTATTCCCGTAGATGAAGCACATTTCCTTGTAATTCATCTGTTTTGTTCCTAAGAGATTGGACACTGGCCAGAATCATAGAAGGCAGAGGAACACGATTCTTCCTCCGAAGTTTTCTTACACGCTGACGCACGCCGCCTTTCTTTCCGCGTTTTCTCAAGCGGCGGGGCTTTCCAAAATTAGACTTTGACCAGGGAAATAAATCCTCACCAAGAATCACATCTGTCCGAGCATTAGAAGAGTCGTACATAGACAAACAGGACCACCGTAATCCAAGTAGTTCCTCACGTGTATAAGTGATTGTCAGTGAGAGTGAATGACTCCAGGTGAATATCGCCAACAACAATAAAACTAAGGTGTAGAAGATCTCCATCTCGGCAAAAAGTTAAAACCATGGTTAAGAACAGAGTTAAAACAAAGTTAAAAAGAGAAAGAAAACGCCAATAAACACCTGCTGCAGGTCGCCACAAGAGCAGCGCCCTCCATGTTACAACTCATGGTTCCATCATCAAATGGTTTCATCACATGAAGCACATGTAAAATAGTGGAAAGTGTAGAGTGTGAAACCATTTATTTCTTCTGCTTATGACTTTGGAAAATGGACAGATATGGACACTGGGACTGAAAGAGTCATGCACACATGGATATTGTTAATGTTGTTCATGTTTATTGAAACTTGAATAAGAGATGCAATCTGAGAGGCAAACAGAGTGCACTGTGTCTTCATAGCTCCTGAACTTTACCTGTATTTGCAGGGATTTCCTCTTTGTTGTTGTGGCACCATTCCTGCGGCCCGTAACAACAGCAACTTTGAGACTTCATGTGTTTTCACGATATTCACACGTGCTTTATAGTTTGTATTTTTATTGTCCCATTTAGATACTTCATTCTCTATTTCACTCCCTTTCTTTTTCCAATTCAAAAGACATGGATCATCTTTAATAATCCCAAACCTTAAACCTTCATCTCTTTGTTAGTTTTTAAATCAATTACAGGTTCTTTTAAGTTTTGAAACGTCGCCATCTGAAGGCCTGCAGGGTACTTTTCATTATGTTGTGGACATTGCCAGTGTAGTCTCTGCATATGTTGATCTGATTACTCGTAGGGCATGAAGTGTTATCAATTTTCGCCCGAAGTCCATTCAGAGTGGTTTTAAGGTCAGCCCTGTGTAGAGATACAAAATGTGACATAATACATACAAATTCCCTGGCACATGCACTGTTAATAATTTTCTAATCCAGTGACATGAAGTAAACTCAAGTCAATTACCACTACAGAGATTTTTTTTTTTTAAGTTTGTATCACCACACACGTTAGGTAAAGAAATGTGACTAATAACTAACAAATGCAAACATACCTCTTGGGAGAGAAAGATCGCCCATGAGCAGGAGGAGAAACAATCAATGGGGAACAAGACTGGTTGTTAAAGCTTGGAGCTTCTTGATGATCGTTGTAATCAAGTGCAGGAACAAACTGCAAAGAGTTAGAAAGAGAAAAGTGTCTGCATAGTTTCATCCTTTTAATCAAGTATGCATCTAGTAATCAGAGGGTTGTTGGTTTGATTCCTGGCTGCTCCAGTCTACATGCCAAATGTTCTTGGGCAAAGTAATAACCCCAAATTGCTCTCGGATCATAGATACATATTGATAAGTTAGATAAATAATTTTCGAAATACTGCTGATGTGAATGGATGAATGACGCATCTTGTATAAATAGCTTTGAAAGGTATGGAACAGTATAAAATCAGTATATAGTAATCAATCAACTTGCCATTGACAAAATACACCGAAAACATTGTTATTTGTTAAAGTGCTACAAAGGGTCATTAAAAGTTTAAAACCCATATGTAGATATTAACCTATTGTTATTGTGAACAACATCACTGTAAATGTTGCATAAGCAGCGTGATTTCTTGAACTTTCTTGAAGATGTTTCACATCCCACTTCAAAAAATCAAAATCTTTCTAAGTATATTTGTCTTATTTCTTTTCAAAATAATATCATTACAATTAAAATGCGAGATATTCAGCTACACAGCAACATTTCAGTGAGATATAAATACTTGTTTTTAAAAAGTGCAGCTGGAGAATTTTCAGTTCTATTGGGAGACTATTTTTGCTTAAAACAATTGAGGAAATGGTGAAGAGTGACACCCCAAAAATGCAGACGCAGATGCAGACGGACAGCCGAGTCTTGTCCCGTGGAGGTGGCTCTTGTATGTTGTGCAAAGCGTTTATGAAGTGGCTGCACAGCATAGACTATGTTGTTAAGCTTTTATTTTTGGAAGTTTTGTCTGAATGAAACAGTTTGTGTCTCAGTTTGTGGCTATGAAGTGCATGGAGAAGACTCCAAAGTTTCTCTGATAAACCTACTACATAGAGGATGACAGAATCTCCCCAGTTGGAGAGTGAACTTATTTTGAGGATTGGATGAAGGCCCTGTCATAGTTAAATATTCATATTGTATTTTCTATTTTCCCCCCTTTGCGCCTTAAAGTCCAAAATAAATATACTGTGTAGTCTAACTGCAAATGTTAAACAATAACAAATCTTAGCTCTCACCTCTGGAGACTCAGGTTGAATCCAGTGGACATACAGCGTTTGTGACCTTATGATGTTATTATCCAGAAACGTACCAGACATGTTGCTGAGAGAGCATCTTGAATATGAAAATATTCTGTGGCATTTTCATGTTCTCCAACAAAGTCAAACAATATCTGCATAAACAGAAAATAAAAATCAAACAACTTTCCTAACCTAAACATCTTCAAATTAGTTGGAGTGTGTATGATGAAGTGAACAAATTACTAACCTGAATGGATTCAGTTAGGACAAATCGTCTTGTTCTGGTAATGCCGCTAGGGTATTTAAATCTGAGTGGTATGCCATGAGCTTGCTCTGGAACACCAGTCAGTCTCAACTGCCTCTCAGATATGGCCTGAAAGTAGAAAGAAAACAACTCTGAGCATATCAGTGAAGTAATAATGGATGCACCAACCTCTAATGATGGAACTTCTCATGCCCTTGGTTTATTCGTCATCTCTAAAACGTTATTTCTAAACATTTACCTTTATCTGTCTCTCTTCCATTTCAACGGACTTCTTCTGTAAGTCAGACTGTGATGAAAATAAGAAACAAGAGAAGTCAAACTTTCCAACTCTTCAGATGCAGAACAAACATATTGGCTCAAATCATGATCATAAATATGTTGTACTTGTAAATCAAATGTGTAGTTGTGAACTGACTTTTGTAACCTTGTAAACCAAAAAGGTCAGTAAATCACCCCACCGTCAGCCAAACCCATCTGTTCTCTGATTGGATTCTTAAATTTGTAATTTACAAGTAAAATAATTTATGACCACAATTTTAGCCCATACAAACAAAGCTGGATATGTGTTGCTGGAAAACTACGTCTCCCTATTGTAGAATAAACATTAAAATTTACAGACTTTTTGAGGTGTACCTTTTCTTGGTCTGCAAGCAAGCAGTCTTGGTACTCTTGATCCTGCTGGAACGTATGGTTCTCCATTCATCCAAAGACTCCTGAGGAGAAAGAAGACAAAGAAAAAGATTTTTTTCTGCGCACGTTAAACATCAGTGTAATGTCTTTTAGAGTTTTAAACACAATCAAGTATACTATGATGAGATTTTACTTATCAGCAATCTCTTTTACATATACACACACACACACAAACAGGTAAGTAAAATTAAATATAACATATAATAAAATATGTGTTTACCAGAACTTGGTCATCTGTTAGGTCAATGATTCCTATTTCAGAGGAGGAGTTATCTCTATCTGGGCTCACTGGATGGCAAATGTCAGGTAATGCTGTGTCGATCTCAGTTGGAGACCTTTAGAAAACAGATTGTACATAGCATTTACATTTTACAAAATATTTCCAAAAAGCTACTGAAGTAAAAAAAGAAATTAAATTACAGAGGACCACATTAAAACTGGACATTCAATCTACAAAAATATGTATAATACAGATAAGGCATAGTGCATACTTGCAGTGTTTGACATGATCCTTCAGTTCACTGAAAAAGAATTCTTCTGAACACGTCAGACATTTTTCCTTGGGACCAGAACCGCCAGTCTGATGTTCAACCTATTGTTAGAAGTTTTTGTGAGTTATTGCTTGTCTTTATTATACACACAGAACACAAAGAATACTGTATAACAGTATCTCCACAGAATAACTTAGTGTGAGTTGTGTCGATGTTCTTTTGCATCGGACGGATGTAGATGAGGGATTGTTTGAGATGTATCCTGACAGATTTTATGGTATACCCTGTCCTTGGGCAAGGTATCAGAGAGAGCTTTTTGCTCCTTGTTAACCCAGAAACTTTTAAAAGCTCAAACCCTCCACAACCATTTAGTTTTGGGTAGGCAACCAGAATATGACTTCGAAATTCCTCTGCACTGGCTTCATCACCTGTAAAACAATTTGGAGGGGATATAACAGTGGCTCATCAACCAACAACTATTATATAACAAATTACCAAAAAAGGTAATTCTTTGCTCCCCAATGCCAGCAGCACTAAGAAATTATTTTTCTTCTCTTGTCGGTGCTGTAGTCTGATCAATCTTGGACAAACAGAAATAAGATCTTGTGTATGTAGATCGACGTCGTGCAGCAATGGAAGGGTTGCCAGGGACCCTGTTACCATATGAGGCAAATATTCTGCACACTTCAGCTGGAAAAAAGAACCAAAAGATATGTTATTGTATTTCAAATGCATTGTGTAAAGTTCTGTGGTAATTTAATGTATTATTTAAATTCCTATGAAAGTTTCAGTTACTGAAAATTGCTTTTGTTTGCTGTGATCAAAAACAAATGTTTGATATGACAAAATACAGACAAAATGGTATTGTGTACTTTAATTGTTTACATTAAATCTGGAGATAGGCAAGTTTAATAATTGGTTAAAAATAGTAGGCCCCAATAATATTAGTCTAGGTAGCTTAAGAAACTACTTGTCAAGATCGGCAGACCGTGTAGAGTGCAAAGTAGTGGACCCAAGTGCACACACATATAGGCAAACATTCTTAACAAAAAGCCAGCAGTCTTTTTGGCTGTTAAAGAATAAAAAAACTAAGGGCTAGGGAAAACAATTCGACACGACACTGAACATAAAATGAGGAACTAGGAAAATAAATGTGACAACCTTAAACATGAAAAGCTGGCATGGATGGTACCGTTTAAAGTTTAGTGTTAACCTGAGTCACTGATCATTTACTGTATTACAGAGTCTGGCAGTCTTTGCATGATGTCCACGTCACTGTAAGTTTCTAGCTGACTCTCAGGTGTGACAGGTGTGCCAGCAGGAAAGAGTAATAATAACCTGCATCCTGAGGTTTGTCATGCAGGATTAAAGGAGCCAGGCTTTGTTCACACAGCTAGGATTGTATTTTACACTGACCCTGGGTCAGTATAAGTATCATACAGTTTAAACGAAGCACTGAAACTTGTACATGTTTATTACAGATGCACTGAAGCTAATCGAGATATTTGCTGTCAATCTGTGGCTGCGATTAAACACTTTAATGGAAACTTTATTAACTAGTAACTTCATCAGTCATGACTAGGGAAGCAGCGCACATTTCGGTGCTTTATTTCGGTGCTTTTTTTTTCCTGAGCTGTGATACACTTTAGATTCTAGCCAATCATTTTACGTTTCCGAGGATAGTAGGCGGGTCCAGGTACGTACGTTCTTTTAGAGCAGAGCTACAGATTAAAAATGCCCAAGGAGAAGCGGTCAGAAGTCTGGCTGTACTTCACAGCAAAATATGCAAACTCAGCAGCCTGCAACAAGTGCTTTAAGCTGATACTGTGCAAAGGAGGTAACACCTCAAATCTGATGAAACACCTGGCGACGCATAGCGTTTTTTTTAAAAAGCCGAGAAATGCGCCGTATTTGATAGCTTGCTGCGAGACCTCACACCGAGCACATCTACTGCGGGTGGGTTGCCAGTTATCGGACCCGGAGCAACATCCCCCAAAAACCCGAAGAGGAGAGTCCTGGCCCCTAGCCCTGCCAGTGTAGCAGAAATGATGATGGATGATGATGCAGCAGCCGCCGTTCTTCTCTGTGTGAGTAGCTTAATGTTGTTCGTGTGTAATGTACGTTGAGTAGGCTAACCACGTTATTACATTAATGCATGTAAGGTGAACTAGCAAACATCATCATAGCTACATGCGGCTGTCTTCTTGTTTGATGGCAGATGCTCCCTTCACCCTGGCCAAAAAGGCTAAAATGACCAAAGAAAAAGTGGAAAACAGTTAAACATGAGAGGTTTTTGGACAAAGTTTGTGTTTTTTCCATTGTTTAAGCACTGCTTCCAGCCAAGAGTGATACCATATATGCCCCATAGCTGCAGAAAAGGCTAACATTGTTATCTTTTTACAAAAAAACAGCTGAACATGAGAGGTTTTTGGACAAAGTTTGTGTTCTCCATTCTTTAAGCACCGGTTTGAGCACCGTTTAAGCACTGGCACCGTTTCAAAAGTACCGGTTTGGCACCGGTATCGGATAAAACCTAAACGATACCCATCCCTAGTCATGACAGAAGCTAATATTTCTGTACTAACATCGTTTAAACAGTAACAGCTTTACTACAATATAAGCTGACGTTTACACCGTAACTTTAAGCTAGCACCATAAAGACGGTAAAACACGTAATAATATCTACAAATGCATCTTAAAGCTGTTATATTAGCACTCGCTGTATTACTGACATAGCCACATTAACATTATTGACACTCGCTGACTTTTAATAGTCATTCTATAAATGCTGTCCGTTTAAACGGTCTTACCTGTACACACTGCTGTATCCACCGGATTCCAGCCAGAGTGGATTCTGGAGTCTTCCCACGCTCCTGTTAGTGATCCTCCATCTGGATGGATGATAACAACCTTCTGAACAATCTAGCAGGAGATGGCCCATATCTATGGGACTGATTTGTGCTAATAACGTCCATTGTATGGACTGATAACAGCCGAAGCGGGTGAATAAAGTCACCCAGTCGCTAGCTGTGCCATTACCCAGCATACATCACTCCCTCCATCAATGCGATACAAAAGTAATAGCCTATAATTAATTTATCTGCTGTATCTGCTGTTTCTCAGGTAGTTGTTTAATTATATAATTTATTGTGTTCTGTATACGTCACTACAATGTGATTTTGGAAATATATAAATATACGGACAACAGGCTCTTCCGCGGGAATCTCTTGTCGTCAACGTTTAGGGAGCTCTATAGTATTGTAACGTTCGCAAGAACGTTACAATACCCAGCAATAAGTTCCTCGTCCCCGAGGGAACAACACAGTCTCTGAGGGTGTTAAATGCCTGCTGACAGTCCTGGGTCCAGATGAAGTCACGGTCCTTCTGCAGCAGGCGGAAGAGTGGTGCAGCTATAGAGGAAAAGCCCTTCACAAACCTCCTGTAATAAGACGCCAGTCCTAGGAAGCTTTTGAGCTGTTTCTGGTCCGCTGGTGTGGGCCACTCAGTAATGGTGTGAATTTTTTCAAAGTGCTGATGCCCTCATGACCCAGCTTGTGGCCCAGAAACTCCACCTCCCTCCTCATGAAGTGGCACTTGTCGGGGTGCAGCTTCAGTCCTGCAGCTGCCACCCTCCCCAACACTTGTCTCAGGGCATCCAGGGCAGCATCAAAGGAGCTCCTGTGTGCTAGAAGATCATCCAGGTAGATCAGACACCGTTGCCGTGGGACGCCAGCCAGCACACTGTCCATAAGCCTCTCGAAGGTAGCAGGAGCGTTGCAAAGACCAAAGCTCAGGACTTTGAACTGCCATAGTCCCCTGTTAGTGCAGAAGGCTGTCTTCGGTCTGGATTCAGGGGACAGTGGCACCTGCCAGTAGCCACTCCGCAGGTCCAGGGTGGAGAACCAGGAGGATCCGGCTACTAAATCGAGAGACTCGTCAATCCTGGGAAGGGGGTAAGAGTCTTTTTTCGTCACTTTGTTGAGTGGTCTGTAGTCCACACAGAAACGCATCCTTGGGCTGTTTTTCTTAGGCACCATCACCACAGCGCAGGCCCACGGGCTATCAGATGGCTCTATGATGCCCGCCTTCATCATTTCACACAACTCTCTGTCGGCAGGCGGCGGGGGCGCACTTTAATAGGCTGGGCATCCCCGGTCTCAATGACGTGCTCTACCAAGTGTGTCAAGCCAACATCACTTTCTTTCAGGGCAAAAATGTCACTAAACTCTCTTAGTACCTGTCATAGACTCTCTTGCTGCTGTGGAGTCAGCCCCTCACAGTTCTTTGACCAGATGCTCCTCACTGCTGAGAGCCTCTCCTCCTCCCCCGCTTGCTGTTCTGCTGGCGGGTCTGCGGGGGTCTCCGAGGTGGAGGTGGACGCCGCGGCAGATGCTGGGCAGACCGGGGGAGGAATAAGCTGCACCTTCTTCCCGTCAGGGAGTATGAGGAAGCCTTTGCCTAAGTCCAGTACACCACCAATGGCTCGCAAAAAATCCAGCCCAAGGATGCAGGCGTCCTGCACGTCAGCCACCCAGGCAGCATAAGGCACACCGAGGTCCCCCACCTTAAACTGGAACACTCCCCTCCCTCTAATTGGGGCCAGATCACCGGTCACAGTCTTAAGTCGCACATTAGTTGGTTGCACAGCAGCTCCGGTTGGGACGACATCGGGTCGGACCAGCGTTGCATTGGACCCCGTGTCCAGAAGGGCCATACAGGACACCCCCGCAATCATCACTGGAACATGGCAAAAGTCGCCAACCTGGGTCCAGCCCACAGCGATGACCGCACCGGGTGGAAATGGCGGTGGTGTGGGGATGTCGTTCTCCCTGGCCCGTGTACTCCCACCTACACGGGCCCGTGGGCGTTTCCCTGAACCGCTGCAAGCTTGGGGCACTGCCTGATGAGGTGTCCGACTTGTCCACATCTCCAGCAGCTCTGTGGTCGGTGGCGTGGGCCAGCCCGAGGGGAAGGCGACTGCAGAGAAGCCGTCTGAAGCAAACTGCACAGGCCCGCTGGCATCTCCATCTGCTCCACAGGTGCTGACATAGCCCTCACCACATGTGTGTCATCAGTGCCCCCAGAGGATCCTGCAAGCCTCTCCCTCTCCAACGCTAGCTCCAGGGCTGCACTGAGTGTGGCCGGTCAAGCAAGCTGAGTTTGTATACGGAGCTCTTTAGGGCTCAGGGCCTGCAGGAACTGGTCCCGAGCTAACTCCGCCTGCACTGATGGTGGCATGCTGTCATACGGCCTCCGGCAAAGACACTCGACTTCATGGGCCAAAATGCGAAGGGGCTCTCCTGGCAATCTGCGTCTGTTGTGGAACTCCGACCTCAGCAGCACTGGTTGGTTATACTGCCCGAAACGTCTCTGAAGTGCCCCAACCAGAGCATTATAATCTCCCCTTTGCTCCTCGGTCAGCAGCAGCAGGCATGCAGCTGCATCCTCACACAGGCACAAAGCCAATTGGAGAGCTTTATGTTCCTCAGACCAGCCAGCTGCAACAGCTAACAGCTCAAACTGTGCAATAAACACTTCCCATGGCGTTTTTATATTCGCCGCAGCTTGCTGGGCGCCGCCATGTTTGTTTACATCATGTGACGGCGCGCCAAGCGAGGTCGACTCCCTCCCACCGGAATCGCGGCCACTGTGCGAAAAGTTCCCGAGCCTAGTCAAACCTGGAGAAAATCCAGCCGCAGCGCCGTTTCCCTCACTCTATGGGCAGGCGAGCACGGACGAACCTCCCTCTCCTCCGTCTCCTTATTAATGTTGTCCGGCAACATCCTCGTGTCTCGTGACGGTCAGCGTCGCCAGCAACAGGGTGTCGGGCGATTTTGGTGTTTTTTTTTTTTTTCTTTCTTTCTTCACTTCTGACACCAGTGTATCTCAGTTTGTCCGTTTATTCGGTAACACAGGCAAACGGGCCGTTAACTCCGGGGAGAGTGCCCTCGTACAACACCTCACTTGAGCCCCGCACAGTCACACAACAAGGACCCCCCTCTCCTTCCTGCACACATTAACTCCCTTTTTCCTGTAGCACAACCAAACATGTATCTTAAAGAAATAACAACAGTGTGCAGAGATAACCAACATGTCACTGTAAAATAACATTTAACCATCGTTACAGTATTCAATGAGAGGACCCTGCACGTCGATAAGTGAAGCAGAGGAAGCCTGACCATGCGTCACACATTTGACGAGTTGGGAGTGAGAACGTGTTGTCCTGTCAGTGATCAGGTGATCAGACAAATTCCAACAACTGTAGCTTGCCTCCATCAGTGTGTGAATGTGAGAGTGAATGAATAGTGGAATTGTAAAGCGCTTTGTGTGCCTAGGAAAGCGCTATATAAATGAAATCCATTATTATTATTAACATCCCTGTTTTGTTTTCACTTCTCCATCACCTGTTTTCTGTTTACTTTAACTGAAGGACAAATATTAAAATGTTTGTAACCACAGCACTAAGTTATTTTCTGAGTTTTTCCTTAAATCTTCACTGCTCAATGAGCACAGAAATATTATGCGAGGTCCTGATTGCTGAACTTGATCAAAGATGTTAAAGCAAACAGGTGTGAATCAGGTGCAGCTTTTAGGATATTTGGAGTCTGAATCACTATCAGTTATTTCTCACATTTCCTCGCTTTTAAATTCATCAGTGATGTCAGTTTCAGAGTAAAATCACATCCTCCTTTTACTTCTAACTCCTAATCTGACTGATTCTGCTATTCTGGTGTTGGTATGCACCTTTAAAGAACCAAAGATGTGTCATGTGAGCAAAATAAAAACACATTAAGGAGTCTTGAAACTCTCCAACGGACATAATATGCTTAATGTGTCTAAGGAGGTGATGTTGGATGAGACAGAGTGAGAGAGAGGAGCAGACAAACTAGTTTAATTCTAGAAAATAATTTATTAGCAGGAAGATTAATGAAGACTTCATAACAAAGCTGAAGGCCTTTGTTGTCTGATCATGCACAGAGTGTTGGAGTTAAGGTTCTTTCAGAGGTGAGTTTTATATCCTGTTTCCCAGTTCACCATTAGGTTATTTCTGTTGTCCTCACTGAAACAGACAACATCTCTCGTCTTATGTTCCTACAAACATCTCTGTTAGGTCAGAGTGTTTTCTGTGTTATCCAACTGTCCAGGGTGCTGATGGACAGACAATAGGTTTTTAATTATTTAAGGTTTAACAAGAAAAACAATAACAGAAGTTTGATTTAAGCTTGTGACCTGTAAGCTACTGTGTGGGTGTCATGGTCCGGGCGAGTGCGGGGTTTTTCCACTCTGCATGGCTCCACCTTCAGGCGGAGACTCCAATCAGCCTTCACACCTGACTGCAATCAAGTCACCAGCCTTTAAGACGAGCACTTACACCAGATCTTCAGCTAACTTGCTTTAGTGCTAGGCTGCCATGCTCTTGTGATCCCTCAACAGTTGCATTTGTACTGTTTTCTCTCTGTCATAGTACCTGCCTGGCTGTCACGCTTCACAAGCTGGAATAATACGCATCTCTGTCTGGATGCTGGTTTTCTGCTATCAGGTTGCACTCCCTTCATCGAGGCCCTTCTGCTGCCTGCCTCCCTGCCAGGGCTGTTGCTCCAAGTATATTGTGGATTCTCTCTCTACCACTCCTCACCCGGACCCCCTGGACACCCTCTTTGCATGATGCCTTCCCCTGCAACACATAAGCCATAACCATCATAGTTTAATCAACCAGCTGTGATTCACAAGACTGCCACTTACTGCTTGTCTCTTCTCATTATAGTGACTCTGTGTACCTCCACCCAAGCCGCTGCCCCTTTTTCCCTCCCCAGGATCTACTTAAACTCTTGCATCTAGTCTGAGTTTCATTTTTCATAGTTTTGGCCTCACAGTTCATAACCTTCAGTTATCTGCATTGTAATTAAACTAGGCACTGTAAATAAAGCACTGTATTCACATCTGATAAGAGATTTTTTTAGTTATGTTTAAGTTGTAGCTTCATTTTAAATGTAATAGGAGCTTGTGGATTGGAGCCACCGCAAGAAGGAAAATTGAAACCATATGTGTAAAGAATGCCATGACATACATACTACCTCCTGTGTTAACAGACAAGTTAAACGGTTCTCTCTCTCTCTCTCTCTCTCTCACTCTCCTTTTAAGGAAATGTTTAAGTTTCTATACATACCAAGCTACCTCCTGTTTCAGCAGATAAGCGAACAGTTTTTCTCTTTTTATGGAAATGTTTTTGTATTCTGAACATGACACTCCTACTTCTTTGTAAGCTTGCTTGGTATAAATAAAGAATGCTCTGAAAGCCCTGGGCGGTTTTTCTGTCACATCTGTTGTGCGCACTTTGAAAGCAGAGCAGATCGGACCGTGACCGCCCATGCGCATGTAAAAATTAGATATCTGAGTGTGACTTCATTTGCCTTTCTAATAATTTTCTCTTCACAACATCAGTGTGCCTCTGTGTCTGCATTTGAGTCCACACACACAGCCCGGCCCTCTCGGCCGCAAGAGTGGGGTTACGATTATCTCTTTATGATCTTTTTAGTTTTGCTGCATTAAGTATCAATACAAAGTAGGTTGAATAAAAATATTATTCGTGACATTTGAAGAATTACAGATTCTCTAAAATTGAAAGTCCTCAGTTAGATTTCATCCAGCGTCAGTGTTTGTAGCATCTACGTTTCAAAAGGAGGGAAACATTAGCTTTTTTTTTTTTTATTTTATTTTATGAAAAACATTTTTCATGTTTCAGTTAATGTCCCTTAAATACTTGAAATTTTCTGTATGTAGTGATGCTGTTGTTGTTGTGCTGATCCTCCTATATAAAACATAACACTGTTGATGTTGAGTCTTCAAGCAGGAACATCAGGACATTTCTCTTAATGAACTCTGAATCTGTCTCCACAGATGATTTGTGTCCTGCAGGCAGCATCATAAAACTTGAGTTGGACCATCATGTCTCATGTGTTCCAGGTCTCAGTTTTTATCATGTAGTTCAAAGTTCAGACTGGATTCAAAATAAGAATAAAAGTGAAGCATCAGGAACAAACAGATTCAACCGTCCAATCAGAGAGGCAGAAAACTGAAGCTAATTTTATGCTCGATTTCAGGATCTGCAGGACTTCCTTTGACAGTTTTTGTTCCTCCTGAGCTCTTAGTTCTTAGTTCCCTGTTCATTGATGGTAAAATTTCTAACGGGTAAAACACCAGTTCTGTGCTTTATGTGAAGTGGACAACACTTTAACAAATCTTTTAAAATCTCACCATATATTGTCAACAACATAGATTTCTTTGACTAAAATGGACATTTCTAATAATGATCTATCCACTTGACCTTCATATTGTCCCTCCAGATCAAAAGTCACAGCAAAAGCTTTGTTTTAAAGGCCTTATGTGCTGTGAGCCTCGGCAGCCACGAGCTTAAAAAGACTGGCCTGAATTGCTTCAAAGGTGTAACTCATCTGCTTTGGATAATCAACGTTGAGGGCATACAGAAGGCCAAAGAGGTATGCCAGGGGTGTAGAGAGGTCTGGAATGTTATGTAGCACGATGTCCCCTTCCAACACAACTGCATGTTCTCGCACAGACGTATCGTCATCTTGTAGGATGGTGAGGATGGCAACAGATGCAACGTTCAACACTGGTTCCAAAATGTCAGTGTCCTGAAGAAAAGTAAAAGATGAATTATTGAAAGCTAAGAAAACTAAAGACAAAATACATTTCTACATGTTTTAACTTAAACCTCAATACCATGCTGGTCATTTGACTCATGGAGGTTTTAAAGAGAAAAAGCTTATTTTTCTTTAATTATTGACAGAGTAGCTTTCACCCACCAACCTTGTGATGAGTTTTGTACAAAAACATTTTCTGTTATGGAACACCCACTAACAATGCTCAGCTGCTCCTCAGCAAAAAAACGAACTGCTGTCTTTCGGTGGGACTCAATGTCAGATGTCTAAAGAGTATTCAGTAGAAAACAAGCATTGCAATTAGTATAGTAATGTGGTGTACTTATAAGCAATGCAAAACCAGAAATCTTTTATAGTAATGAAAATTAAGCATAGATCAGACTCAGCAACATGTAAAACTAAAAAAACAACAACAAAAAAACAACTACACTGCAACTATGTTAACAATTTTACTTTACATTTACAAATTAAAATTCTGTTAAATCAAATACTGCCAAATAATAACATAAAGCAATGACTGCTGACATTCATTTTACTGACACATGTCCACTAATGTGTTTTGGCTGAAGCCAACATCTTTTTCTGCTTCTGTTATGAGAAAAGTATACTCATTCTCTCGTAAAACTGTCAGGCAAAGGAGCACTTCACTCACCTGTTCAACAAGGTTATCCAGGAGGTCTTCCATCTTCTCACCAAAAGCTCCCTTCTTGCAATTCGTCAGATATCTAAATGAGACAATCAACAAAATTTTGTCATTTATTCAGCACAGAAAAATTCCAGGGTAGCTGGCTTGTACCTTCTGCACCATGTTAAATGCCTGACCGTGTTATCAACAGCAAAACCTACTTCATTAGACTATTGGGATTGAAATCTCCTGATATGAAAACACAACACGGCAACACGTTCTCACTCCCAAAGCGTAACATTTTACGCTAGGTGACAAATCGTCAACATATTACGTTTTCGGCTACCCACCACGTTCCTAAATGACGACCTCGGAAAATGAGGAAATATGAGAACCGTATGGACTCAATCTACACATGTTCGCTCTTTTTCTTCAAATCGCTTAGAAACACGCTATTTAACATCATTAAAGTCCTGGTTAACATCAGGAAAAAGGTTATGGTTAGGGCTAGGGATAAGGTTAGGTTTAGGGCTGGAATACAGGGCTGGAACGTCTATTACCGCGGGACCGTCATTGCACTGGATTTCAGCCATAACCCGCCGCGTACCATAAGAACACCGAAGGTCTCCTTTCGCGTTCCTCAGGAACGCCGCGGGACGTGACAAAACGTCGGCATGTTACGCCTCGGGAGTGAGAACGGGCTGCACTATATATCCTAACCCCCCTATTTTTTACCAATATCGACTCTGCAGTCCTACTTGCTTAAAATCTAATTCTAACAGCCATTATGGGATAAAACATCCACATATAACATACAGAAGGAATCCCAAAACCAGAGACAACACGAAAAAATCTATGTAGGCAATCATATTAACTCATACATGGCACTATTCTACTATGTCAGGTATACAATTCATAGCAAATGCAAACTTGAATTCAAACATTTGTGTTTATTACTATAATAAAAATACAATAACTACAATAAACACCACCTGCTGCAGTGCCTTGTGGTCAGCAACAGGGCAGTTCCCATACCATGCTTTGACACAGTTGGTCAGGATGCTCTCTATTGCACAGCGGTAGAAGTTACCCAGTATGTCAACAGACAGGTGTTTCTTCTTCAGTGTCCTCAAGAAAAACAGGCACTGATGGGCCTTCTTGACCAGGCTGGAGGTGTTAGTTGACCAGGACAGATTCTCAGAGTCCCTAAGAACCTGAAGCTGGAGACCCATTCAACAGCTGTGCCATTTATGTAGATGGGGGCATGGGTGTCTCTCTTCTCTTTCCTGAAGTCCACAGTGAGCTTGCAACTTCTTTCGGTGCTTTGCTACTGGAAACTGAATTTCCCGGAGGAACCCACCCGAGGGATTAATAAAGTTTCATCTAATCTCTTTTGATTTTTGGATTAAACTGCTGATTCTGTTCTTGTTCTAACACTGACTCTTACAAATTTCATCATTTAGAGCAGTGACTGTAGAAAACATTTTCTTTAGTCACTTATTTTAATATAAACATGTTACTTTGAAGGACGATTCACACTTCCTGCTACATTGCTATTGTTTTAGCGACAAACCTCTGCATCGACTGTGGGTTTTGAGGCTAAAAGGTGTAGTTGCAGAGTCATGAATCACATGACCTCATCTGTGTGTTGCCTTCAAGGACCCCTGCCACATGTGGACATCAGAACTACAAAGCAGCACAATGTAGATCATCTGTGCTGCAGTGAACAACAGATGGAATATTTCAGCGAGCAAAATGTGTTGGAGTTACAGAGACTTGAGCACTTCTAAACAAACACCGCAATAATAACAGCTAACAAAATAACAACTGAATACTTACATTGGTTTGGAGCACTCTCTGCTTTTAAGCAAAAACAAAACCATAAAAACACCAACCCTAACCTATTGGTGGAAAAGTGTACCATGTCGACCAACCAAAAAATGATATGGCAACATAGCATTTGGTTGTTTAGGAAGTTTTAGGAGTGACAGTGGCGAGAGAGCAAAAGAGAGAGAGAGGGAGTAAGGGTCACTGATCCTTATAAGAGGAGGGTCAATATACCCCAGACTGCTGCTTTCCTGTCTGTCATTTGTGTGTCTTTACTGTTTGTGCTTTAAGGCTCTCCACCCCAGGGTTGCTACGCTTTACTTTGGGCGCTTCCTATGTGTTATTCTTGCTGTAAATGCACTGATTTGCTGTTCATATGACACTGTTTAATAAACTCTGTTCTAAGAATTCTACTATTTTCCAGAGGATTTTTTTTTAGTTATTTGATTTTAATTGGATCCAAAAAGCTGATCCTCCACAATGTTGGTGGGATAAGGTTATCATATTGGCTTTAAAGCTTGCAACCCAACAGGAGCACAGGGTGACATATGGGGGATGTGAAGCAAGGAAGAAGGCCATTAAGGTTGAGCAAGTTAAAGCAGGTAACAACATAAGATATGCAGAGGCTAGTCGGGTTTGACTCAGGTAGAGAGAACAGATACTGCAGTAACAGTGGAAAAGATTATGTTATTCATTGCAGATCAAGTAAAATACAAGAATAACCCAAAATGATTCAACATGACTCAGAGCACCTGGCGGTGAGTTAATGAATTACATCAAGTAAATCCTGTAAGGCATTAGGCCTGGCAAGGTGTTGACTAATTGAGGGGTGTTGTTAGTATGATAGTGTGAAACCTGAGGCCCAGCAGCTGCAGCATGGATTGGAATGTCATGTAAAACCTGAAGAGCTACTATTGTGAGACCAGCAAGGCATCGCAAAAGAAAGCATTTAAATCCCTGGAGTTACGCCAACTGGGACACTTTCAGATATGTACAGGGTTTTTTATTAGTAGTTATAAAAAGGTGTCTTAACCACACATAAGACTGGAAACCTCACGGTAAAAATGTAAACCTTTATCGGTTCCATACCTGCCATGAACCCTGGGAGTTGCCAGGGATTAGAACACTTAAATAAAATGAGGGGATGATTGGACTACACCACCAGTTCCCGCTGAAGGGGTTGGAATGTGTTTTCTTTAGTTAAACTAGCTCTTGTATTAAACTAAATATTTGAATTTAAAGTTTAGGATCTTTTTTGATTTTATTTTATTTTTATTTTTGTGTCAGTTATGTTTGTTAAGTTTAAGTTTGCTGAGTTCAGTTTTGTTTCTTTGACCTCTGTTATGAGTGCAAAAGTCTTTTTTTAAATATAACTTTTTGGGTTGAAAAGAAATCCATCAATTATTTAAAAAAAACCATTCGTTTTTCTAATGCTTCCTGTTGCTATATGTGTTGTGTGGCCATCACAACACATCATCATCCTCACCTAAACATGATCTAAAAAGTTGAAGGAAGTGATAAAAAGGAAACATTAAGTAACTTCAGTTTTCTGATGATCTGACAGAGTGAAGAGTCAGATGCTGTTTTTCTGAAGTTTAACAACTTTTCAGCATCAGGATCAAAGTCAGAATGAAAATCCTCCATTTTCTCTTCTTCTGCTTCTTGTCAGGTGAGGACTGATGATATTAATTTTGATCTGTAAAAACATATTTATATACACTATATAACATTGTAATTATCCATCTTTTTTATTTTATTATCATTATTTTTTTCATCTGAAAGATGCAGCTGTGCTCATCAAGGCAAAACCCACCATTTGGTCTCCAGCTGAAGGAGGAAATGCTTCCCTTAGATGCCCTTTAACTTTATCTGGAAGCACAAAGTTCTTCTGTGAGGAAAAATGTGAGCGAGCAGAAGATATCCTCATTAAAACAGATGGAAGGAAAGCTCAGAGTGGGAGATACAGCATTAATTATAAAGATGGATCTCCGTCTGTGACCTTCACACACATGATCAAGTCTGACTCAGGAATGTACAGGTGTGGTTTGGGAAACTCTTCTGTTCCAGCTTCATACTTAGATGGTGAGGTCATACTAAAAGTCACTCGAGTCAAAAAGAGAGATCCCCCAACTACCTCTCATTTAGCAACATAGACCACTGTTAAAGCAAGTGCTTTAATAACATGTAGGAGTGGATTTTATAACTTTACTTTAATCACTTGAACTGAAATTCCAGCACCTCAGTACAAAGCCTATAACAGAATGGAATAATTTATGGACTTACTATGAGTACTCTGTACTTGAAGTTCATAATATGAAGGTAACATTTTGCAATAAATATTGTAAAACAAAAAGCATTTATTCTGAGGGGGATCAGGTGTGTTTTTTGGATTTGACTTATTTGATATGAACTGATAAATGTGTTTATTTAATCCAGGAAATATAATCATGATATAGAAGCTTACAGGTTCAGTTCAGACTGATTAATGTTCTTCTGTTTCACAGATCTGGGTAAAATGGTTGGTTTTTATCGCACAGTAACTGAGGGAGAAAACACCACATTAGTATGTTCCAATACTGTGTATGGACACAGGAAGTTCTTTTGTAAGAATGAGTGTAAGAATGAAGGGGAGAACCTCATTGACACAACTAATAACAAATCTGAGAGTGGAAGATACAGCATTGAATATAGACCAGGAACCACATTTGGACGGTATATGACCATCACACAGCTGACCAAGTCAGACACAGGACAGTACAGGTGTGGTTATGGAAACCCTCTGTCTCCTGATTCATACGGCAGTGATGATGTTGTTGTCATTGATGGTAAGTTTCTTTTCTAAATAGTAAAAAAATAAATAAAGATCATGTTTTATTTTCCTTGAAATACCAATATTAATACTAATAATAATAATAACAGAGGATAGCAACTCAGGAATTAAATTAAACAAAATTAGAACAACAATAAAAAAAAAAAAAAGCTAAACAGCAAATTTTGGTGATTTTGAGGTGAGATTGTTGTTACTGCTGGAGATCAACTGATAATGCATTCCTCTGTTCACTCACAAATGAAAACCGTATTTCTCGCTGCATTTTATGTTTGATAAAAATGTGTATTTGCCCATGTGATAACATGGTTATTATTAGACTGCATTTGTCTGTATCACTATTGATTTTGATTTGTGTATTTTTTTGCATCGAAAACACCTGCTTCCACGCCACAAACAACAACAGCAACACAGAGTGAAAGTGTCACTGCAAGAGTCTCTACACATTGTCCTGACTCCTCCTGGCTTCTGCTTGTGCGTGCGTCCTTGGATGGTGTTTTGCTGATGGCTGTTTTCCTCATGCTCTTCTACATTAGTAAGACAAGGAGGAACTTTGGACTGAACACCACAGAAAATGACACAAACATGGAGGTGAGTTTGTGTCACTTGTTTTCTGTCTGTTGTTGCAGGTCTCAGTGAGTGTTGTTCATGGATTTATCACTTCCAGGCTGGACTACTGTAATTCATTATTATTAGGATGTCCAAAAAACTCGCTGAAAAGCCTTCAGCTAATCCAAAATGCTGCAGCAAGAGTGCTGACAGGGACTAGAAAGAGAGAGCATATTTCTCCTGTTTTGGCTTCCCTTCATTGGCTTCCTGTTAAATCCAGAATTGAATTCAAAATCCTGCTCCTCACATACAAGGTCTTAAATAATCAGGCCCCATCTTATCTTAATGACCTTGTAGTACCATATCACCCTATTAGAGCACTTCCCTCTCGCACTGCAGGCCTACTTGTTGTTCCTAGAGTATTTAAAAGTAGAATGGGAGGGAGAGCCTTCAGTTTTCAGGCCCCTCTTCTGTGGAACCAGCTTCCAGTTTGGATTCGGGAGACAGACACTATCTCTACTTTTAAGATTAGGCTTAAAACTTTACTTTTTGCACAAGCTTTGAACCCTGCGGCTTTTAGTCAGGTGCGGCTTTTCTATGGATTGTCCATGATTTTTGTGAAATCGTAAGACGATTTGTTTTGTTTGTTCCGCTGTTGTACGGCACTACATTGCCTGGCGGAAGGGCATGTGATCAGACACACAGTATCGGGGTTCAAGAGTGGTATGTTGGTCACATGTCCGTCCGCCAGGCAACGTAGTGCCGTACGAAGTAGCGCGAAGCATTCAGTGGGAGGCGTGGATGATGAGCGGCGATAAACTTGCGAAAAGCAAGTTATGCCCAACTCCACCAGTGGATTCTGACAGCGTGGAAAAGTGTGAAAACATCCACGATCACCAACGGATTTCGAGGGGCTGGACTGCTGCATGATGGAGAGGAGGACACCGCCACGGACCTTCTGAGGGTGTTTGACTCCAACACTGACAACGAGGATTTCTTTGGTTTTGAAAGTGACAACGAAGGAGAGAAGCGGAGAGTGGATGACGAAGCCATCCTGAGCCTGTTCGTATCCGACACTGGAGAAGAGGACTTTGGTGGTTTTAGTGCGCAGGAAGAAGAGAAAGATGGTGGTGAATGACTGACTTTTCTTCTTGTTAAAGCCGTGTCACTGCACCTGAGCCTAAAAGGTAGGCCGAATCTATTTTTCTGGTGTGCTGTAGGTTATTGTTATGTACTACATTTGTTACTCATTTATGAAGCACAGTACATGTTTCGTACTTGTAATTACCGGTACTTGTACATATACCTAAAAAGTTATGCAAATATGTACCCATAACTTGTTTTTCAAAATATTAATAAAAGGGATGTGTCTCCAAACAGCCATCTCTTTCCTGACAATTCGCTTTGTGCATATTCTCTTACATATGATAAGTCAACATTGAAACACCTGCGGCTTTTAGTCAGGTGCGGCTAATGTATGTACAAAACAGGATTTTCCCCTGATTTTAGCTTGTGCGGCTAATATTCGGGTGCGCTTTGTAGTCCGGAAAATACGGTAGTTAGGGCTGGACCAGGTGACCCTGAATCCTCCCTTAGTTATGCTGAAATAGACGTAGGCTGCCGGGGGATTCCCATGATGCATTGAGTTTTTCCTTTTCAGTCACCTTTCTCACTCACTATGTGTTAATAGACCTCTCTGCATTGAATCATATCTGTTATTAACCTCTGTCTCTCTTCCACAGCATGTCTTCCTTCTCTCACCCCAACCAGTCACAGCAGATGGCCCCGCCCCTCCCTGAGCCTGGTTCTGCCGGAGATTTCTTCCTGTTAAAAGGGAGTTTTTCCTTCCCACTGTGGCCAAAGTGCTTGCTCATAGGGGGTCATATGATTGTTGGGTTTTTCTCTGTATCTATGAAGCGCCTTGAGGCGACTTTTGTTGTGATTTGGCGCTATATAAATAAAATTGAATTGAATTGTTGATTCATGCTGTCAGTGTGACTTGAGACAAAGCAAACAATTGTTATATCAGACACTGACATTTTATATAGTTATGTAGGTATAACAGCATACGCCATATTTTACTGTCCATTCTGAAGTTATTCCACACTTCATCATTTCAGGGTGTCGCATCTTTAAGTGTGAAAGAACCATTAGTCCTGTTTCCTGACACTGCAGTACATGTATGCTGCTCTTGTAACACTTCTGGAGTCGTTACAGTATACTAGGACCAGTTAGGTTCGACTACTAGAGTAGTAATGAGTGTAGCGTGTGATAAAGACCACAGAGCAGAAAATACGTTTAAATTGCCGGCTTATTATTTTGTAAAAACAGAGAATAGACAGTTGACACACATTACAAAAAACATTCAACACCACATTTAAGGAAAACAAGATATTTCCTTTCTCCTTTTTAGTCAAAGGAGCTTGCAAAGAAAAGCGTCTGGACTTCTTTAAGTTGCTTTAAGACGTTTCACCTCTCATCCGAGAAGCTTCTTCAGTTCTAAGGTCAAATGGTGGGGAGTAGGGCTGCTCAATTAATCGAATTTTAATCACGATTACGATCTGGGCTTTTAACGATCATTAAAAATGACTGAGCCGATTATTAGCACCTCCCTCGTGCTTTACTCTCGCGAGGTGGCAAATCGAGCGCACCTCTCTGTGTTTCGAACATGCATCACATCAATTAAGAGTACCTGAGGAAAGCTAAGCAGACGTTATTTGGAGAGGAGAGGATAATGGCTGCTAAAGAAAGAATGCCGTTGGTTGAAAAGCGAGGTAAAACTACTTCAGTGGTGTGGAAACATTATGGGTTCGCGGAGTCCGACGTGGATCAAGTCGATAGTGTGTAAACTTTGCTACGGTGTTGTAGCTGCACCACAGGGCAACACTACAAATTTATTCAATCATTTGAAGACCGCTCACAAAGTGACATACGATCAAACAATGAAGGAGCATAGAGAAAAACCCTCAACAACACATGCTTCATCCTCACAGACCTCCATTCACGCTACCATGTACAACGCGACTAAATATCCCACCAGCTCCCAGAGACACAAGGAGATAACAAACGCGGTAACGTTTTTCCTCGCCAAAGACCACTGCTCAATTAACACAGTGGACACCCCCGGCTTTAAGAAACTAATCAACACTTTGGACAAACGGTATAACTTGCCATCTCGTCACTATTTTAGTCGAGTGGCGATTCCCGCTTTATATGATGAGTGTCATGATGGTGTCGCAAAGGAAGTGGCTACAGCCCAATATTTTGTGGTCAAGCCGCACCATGGAGCCGTATTTGAGCCTCACGGTACATTTCATTGACATGGATTTCAACATGAAAACGAAATGTCTCCAGACATCATTTTTCCCAGAAGACCACACAGGGCAGAACATAGCTGCAGGTCTGAAACAAGCACTGGCTACGTGGGATCTGGAGGAGAGTAAACTCATCTGTATAACCACAGATAACGCTGCAAATGTCATACTGGCTGCACAACTGAATGGCTGGATGAGGCTCCAGTGCTTTGGGCACAGATTACATTTGGCCATAGGTGAGTAGGCCTAATTCCTACTGAATATGATGCATAATGTGATTTCTTTCAATAAGTATACAACATAATGCTTCAAATGAATATAATAAATAAAAAACGATTTAAATTCAGAGATACTTTTATTCATTCTCACAGTCATACACATTTTCTATGAATTATACAAACACATAAATAAACTACCATCACTTTTTCTTATTCACATTCACACTCAAGGAAATGACAATCATCCTGATAATGCTTGTTTATATTTTTTATGTTTTTATAGAAAGAGCCATGAAAGATCACAGGATTGAGCGTGCAGTGGGGGTCTGCAAAAAGGTGGTCAGCACCTTTTCATTCAGTTGGAAAAAAAAGAGAGAGCTGAAAAAGGCACAGATAGACCTCAAACTGCCAGACCACTCCTTAAAGACTGAATGTCCAACCAGATGGGGATCTAGGCAGGCCATGGTTTCCAGAGTCCTTGAGCAGCAGAAGGCCATTGCCCATGGACTCTCCCAAGACAAAGGAACCAGGCACCTCATCCCCTCATGGCAGGACATTGATGTCCTGGAGGCCATCAACAAGACCTTGGGACCTCTGGTTGAATTCACTGATGCACTTTCTGGAGAGAAATATGTGAGTGTGTCTTTAATAAAACCAACACTCCACCTATTTAACAACTCAATCTTGGCTGAGCAAGATGATGACACAGACCTCTCAAAATGCATCAACAGGAGAATACTGGAGTACCTAAATGAAAAGTATGGTGACTCACCAACACAAGAGTTGCTTGACATGGCCACTGTCCTGGACCCAAGGTTCAAACTGAGATATGTAAGCGAGGTCAGCCAAGAGACAATAAAAGCCAGACTGACAATGGAAATGAAGTCCATCATGGTATTTATAAAGATACTAAACATCTATCTATCCATCTATCTATAGTAATTATTTAAGGATTGTATTTTAGAATGCCAAACCCGAGACAGATAAAACTGGTTCCGCATTCTGTGTTGCTGTCATTTTATATCTGTCCCATTAAAGGAGGCTGCAGTGATGGGGACACCCGTTGGTAACACAGAGGTTGCTGATGATGGTGCATCAAAACAAAAGAAGAGGAAAAAGGGCCTAAGCAGCTTCTTTAAGGCCCCTCGCAGCACAGCTCCAGGTGCAGAACATGCTCTTCAACTGGACCAGGCCATAGCTTTTGAGCTTCAGGCCTACCTCCAGGCAGGGACCCTGGACACAGAGGAAGACCCACTGGGGCGGTGGAAGCTATCACAGAACCTCTTCCCACGACTCTCCATCCTGGCAAAGAAATATCTTTGCATCCCAGCCACAAGTGCCTCATCAGAAAGGGTCTTTAGCACTGGTGGAAATGTTGTCAACTGCCTGCGTGCATCCCTGAAGCCTGATCATGTCAATAGGCTGGTGTTTTTGGCTAAAAACCTTTGAAAGGTTGCAGGAACCATGTTTTGTTGAGCCATTTTGAGATTGTATGGGACTCGGGCCTACTAGTTTTTATTTATTTCTTATAAAAAGGTACTACTTTCAGTGTTTAATTTTATTTTTGTTCAGGCAGCAACTTTAGTTGACATACCTCAATGTCAGTTTGATGCAATTGTGCATTGTGTGGCTACACAGCTTGCCTTGATGTTTGGTTATTTGTATGCATAAATATTATGCAGTAGTTTGAAGTTCACTAAACATTAATGTTTACATTTTTTATATTGCAAACATTTGCACGGTTATCAGAATTTGCACATTATTTTATATTATTTTTTGACAGTCTTTAAAGCAATTATTCAATGCATTGTTATTGTTAAATAAATATCGTGAAATAATCGTGATCTCAATTTCATTGAAAATAATCGTGATTATCATTTTTGCCATAATCGAGCAGCCCTAGTGGGGAGTCCCAGATTTAAACCTAGTGGGAGTATCCCCCCACAGAGGGACAAAAGGACCCCCTGATGATCCTCTAATCGCCTGAGCCAAGGTGTGAAACTGGGTGTGGGTCCCAATCAGCCAGGGTTTCGGGTGAGCTCATTGTGAAACCTGGCCCCACCTTATCATGCGAATTCCTGAGGTCAGATGGCCCAGGATGTGAGTGGGTGTTAAGGCGTCTGGGGAGGGAACTCAAAACTGGATTATAGATGGCAGACAGTTGGTGTCGTAAACCACCGCCTCTGTTCAAAGATGGTCGCTCACAGTGGACATAGATGGCTTCTTTCACTCCTCTTTCAAACCATCTGTCCTCTCTGTCCAAAATGTGAACATTGGCATCCTCGAAAGAGTGTCCTTTGTCCTTTAGATGCAGATGGACAGCTGAGTCTTGTCCTGTGGAGGTGGCTCTTCTGTGTTGTGCCATGCGCTTGTGAAGTGGCTGTTTGGTCTCTCCAATGTAGAGGTCTGGGCATTCCTCGCTGCACTGTACAGCATACACCACATTGTTAAGTCTTTTACAAACTTGTGAGTAAAGAACTGTCTGAATTATTAACTCAGTATTATAACGAAGGAATAGAAAGAGGAACAATGGGAAAGTCGTTTTATGTGTTTATTATATAGGAAAGGTGATAGAGAAGACATTAATAATTATAGACAATTAACAATAATGAATGTAGATTATAAAATTTTTGCTAAAATAATTATGACTAGACTAAGGATGTATTAGATACTATCATTGAAAAAGAACAAACATGTGCAATTAAGGGACGACTGATGTGGGATAATTTATGCATGTTAAGAGAAATTATTTATAATGGAAAGGATTCAGAGCTTTGCATCCTAGGCTTAGACCAAAGGAGGGCTTTTGATTCTGTTTCCCATTCCTATTTATGGCAAGTAATGAAAGCTTATAACTTCCCAGATCAATTTATTTCCATTATTCAATTGATTTATAAAATGTCCCTAGTGCGAGTTAAGGTAAATGGAAAGCTCTCATCCCCTTTCAGTGCTGAGTGCGGGGTTAAACAAGGATGTCCTTTAAGTGCTGCATTATATGTTCTTGCAATCAACCCTTTATTGAAAAAGATAAATAACGAATTAAGGGATACATCCTTGACAAATCCCATAAAATCACAGCCTTGGCGTATGCAGATGATGTGACGGTGTTAATTAGAAATCAAAATGAATTGTCATCAGTGATGGAGATATTACACCAATACGAACTGGCATCAGGTGCCAAGCTAAATCAAGATAAAACTGAAGGAGTGTGGCTCGGACGTCAAACCAGACAACCTAAAATGACAATCTCCCTATGTAGGGAGATAAAAATTTTGGGTATATGGATCGATAATACTGACTCTAGCTTACTAAACTGGAATAAGAAAGAAGATGAAATCAAAATAGAAATTATAAAATGGGAAATTAAAGATACAAACTATAAAACACGTATTAATATTGTAAAAACACACATAATTTCTAAACTTCTTTTCCTCGCCACAATACTTCCTCCTCCGAGGAAAACCGTAATGAAAATAAGTAAGATGTGCATTAAATTTATTTGGGGATCCAATCGTGAAGTCACCAAGAGAAAATTTATGTACAAGAGTAGGAAGCACAGGGGATTGGGAGCCGCAGACTTAGAGATTGTTTTGCGAATCCCATTTATTAAAAGTACTCACAGTGCAATTTCTCGGGGTGCCCCGTGGGTTCGAGGGAAGGAGGAATTGTGGAACAAAAAAAGAGGCAGAGCTAGAGCGGGCGTACCATACCACAGACTTATGTTTGGAGATTTATCAAGTCAATGGGAACAGTTTAGTCTAAATATTCTCCAAGATAATACGAAAAATATTTATAAAAAAATTTATGAAATTAAAAATGAAGGTGTAATTCAATATAAGTATGTAAATAAAGATGAGAATCTTTCGGTAGTTAAGAATATACAAGACAAATTGTTATCCGAAAACATGAGAGACGTGGTATGGCTCATCTCGCTTGGGCGCCTCCCTGTGACGGCAGTGGTTCAGTGGAGTTGTTTTGTTACCACTATGAAATGTCCTATGATAGATTGTAATGAAGATGAGACTTTAGAACATCTTCTATTGGACTGTTATAGGACAACTGAGATAAGGCAGAAGATGACAGAAATTGGTTATGATGTTGATGTTAATATTAAAGCAGTTAAATATGGTTTGTTTAAAGAAAAAATGGGTGAAGACAAAGGGAGACTCTTTTGGTTGATAATGTGTGTAATAAACACCCATATTTGGAAAACCCGTGCCAAAGGAGTGATAGAATAAAAGATGATAAGTAGTGATGTGGTGAGTAAACATATCATTACAGATCTACGGAAAAGGAGAACAATGGACCTGAAACTTGGAAACGTTTTCCCTTGGGATGTATTGAAATTGTAAGTTTAAGTATTTAGTTGACTCAGATGCTTGACTTTCCTCCTTTGTTTTCCTTTTTTTCTTAATGAATGGTATATGATCATGATTTTGTATATGTAATTTTATATGTATGTAATTTTGTATACTTTAAATAAAGTGTTTAAAAAAGAAAGTGTCCTTCACTATGCTGTTTGCATGTCGGATGATGTGTTTGTGGTAGAGGTGGGAGATGGGTGGGAGGGGGCCTCCAATGATCCTCTTTGCTGTCCTCACTATCTGCTGCAGAGACTTCTTTTCAGCAAAAGTGCAATTCGCATACCAAATAGTTATGTAGCAGCAGAGATGCTCAGTGGTTGTGATGTAAGGATGGAAGGAGGGAGATTGGCCTTCTTCAGTTTCAGAAGTAAAGACGTTGTTGGGTTTTTTTCATGATGGTGGTGGTGTTCAGGTTCCAGAAGAGGTCATCTAATATGTGCACACCCAGGAACTTCCCACTGTTGACCATCTCAACAGATGATCCATTGATGTGCAGTGTGGTGTGGGTCATTGAGCTCTTCCTGAAGTTAACAGCCATCTCTTTAGTCTTCTGAACATTTAGAGACAGGTTGTTATTCTGACAACAGTCCACCAGGTGTTCTACCTTCTCTCTGTATTTAGACTCATTGTTGTTGGTGATGAGACCCACCACTGTTGTGTCATCTGCATACTTGATCATGTGATTTGAGCTGTACTGTGCAGTACAGTCATGTGTTAGCAAGGTGAACAGCAGTGGACTAAGCACACAGCCCTGTGGTGATCCTGTACTCAGTCTGAGGACTTTGGAAGTGTTATTTCCTATGGAGACAGACTGGGACCTGTCAGTTAGGAAGTCCAAGATCCAGTTGCAGAGAGTGATGTTTATTCCCAGTAGGTCCAACTTCTTTACCAGCCTCTGGGGAATGACAGTGTTGAATGCTGAGCTGAAGTCATTAAACAGCTATCTGACATAAGTGTCCTTTTTGTTGAGATGGGAGAGAGAAAGGTGAACAGCAGACGAGATGGCATGATTTCTGGAGCGGTTTGGGCAGTAGGCAAACTGTAGCAGGTCCAGATTCGGTGGAAGGTGAGTTTTCATGTGCCTCAATACCAGCCTCTCAAAGCACTTTGTGATGATGGGTGTAAGTGTCACCGGCCGGTAGTCATTGAGGCAGGAAACAGTGGCACTTCTTTGGCACTGGGGTGATTTTTGTAGTTTTGATGCATAGATCAGTGGTGTATTTAAGATTGTCCAATCTGGGGGAGGGGTGAAGCCTTGTATGCTGAATGTTTGAGTAAACAAGGTCTAACATGTTTTCTCCTCTTGTCGCAAAGTCAATGTTCTGATGAAATTTGGGCAGAACTGATTTTTATCAGGTATCTCTCCCTCCTTTTACGTGACATTGGCAGGACTTTTGTTTTGTTGTAATTATAAAAGACCAAATTGGTTGTGAGAGTTGATCATTCAAGATCAGCTCAGCAGACAAAACACAGTTTAAGTGTCATGGTGAGCTGTGCTGGAGGCTAGAGTAGGGCCCAAATACAGGACACTGAGACAAAATATTAACTTAAAGAGGCAGCTTTTTTTGATGTAGTAATTACATAAAGCAAAGTACAAGACAAAACACTAAAAGAAGCAAACAAAAGATAAACTTGAACTCAGATCTTGGCAACTGAAGCACTCATAACCAGACATAACTGAGAGAACATGAAAGACACTCTATGGCACAGCTACTATGGAGAACATGACAAAGAACAGAGGGCACACATGAAGGATAACGAGGAGATGGGTAACAGGTGTGAACACAGCTGGGACTAATCAGTCATGGCCAGACACGGAGGAAGGAAAACTGGTTACACTTTTTGTTTTCTTTTATTTTTCAATACCAAACTGTCATAATACACATAGGTACATATAGAAATAAATAATCTTTTCCTTTTTCTTTTTTTATAGCATACAAAAAAAAAAAAACCATAAATGGAATGAGTACCTGAATACCCCCACTCGCTCCCAATAATGTAAAAATGAATATGTTACAGAGGAAATGAATTAACCCATACAAAATATACAAAAAAAAAAAAAAAAAAAGCAAGAACAAGAAATCAACAATAAGATAGTAGTGCGTATCCTTGTAGTTTAATATTAACATTAATCAATATTGATATAAATCTTAACAAATATTAATATTAATATAAGTGATTACTTGCACAGCGGTTGAAACAAATTAATAATGCTGGAATATCTTTAAATAAAGTATTCTTATAAGGTAGAACAGCCACTGCCGGGAATAGCAGAAAAATTTGTACACTGTCATATGGTGGACTACAGAGAGAGTTCTACTTTTCTAAGTATTTAAGTAATGGTTTCTAGTGAGTAAAAAAAAAAATAAAAAAAATAAAAACATCTATCGGATGAGCCTCTGTTGGAGAATTTTATCTTCTCCAATTTTAAGAGTCCTAAGATATCCTGTAACCAGACTTTAATTAATGGTGGCTGAGATGATTTCACAATGATTTCCACAACAACAAAATTCTTTTTCTAGCGATGAGAGAAGCAAAGGCAATAAGGTTATTTTGAATAGCTGTAGTATGAAGGTTATTTGGTGGTTTGCCAAATATAGCGATATGTGGAGTCAGAATCAATTTTATACCCAATATATCCGAAATTATTTTGAAGAATTGATGCCAAAATTCAGACAACCTAGGGCACGCCCAGGACATATGAGTAAGATTGCAAGGTATCTGTGAGCATCTGTTACATTTATCATCAAATTCATCTGGGTAAAATGTTGACAGTTTTTCTTTACTGTAGTGTAATCTGTGGAAAATTTTAAATTGTATTAATGAAAGTCTGGCACAACTACAAGACAAATTAATGGCCCCTACCACTCCCTCCCACAACAACTCAGAAAAACTCATATGGAGTTCTGACTCCCATTTCATCTTGGTACTGTTTAAAAGAGATTCACTAGGTGGAGAAGCTAGTTTATAAAGGTAAGAAATATGACCCTTTAACAAAGTTTTGGCTCTGAGAACCAAGTCTATTCCACTGGAAGTTTGGATTTGTGGAAATAAAGGTTGAACATTTCTTTGCAAAATTTCGCACCTGGAAGTACCGAATAAAATCGGATTTATTGAAATTAAAGCGAGTAACTAGTTCGTTAAAACTTGCAAAAACCTCATTTATGTATAGATCATCAGTACCAAGTCCTTTATGTTCTAAAACAGAATCTTAAGTCTGTCTTTGCTGGAACAAATAAGTGATTGTTGCAGATCGGGGTTGCAAGAGGGAGGGTGAGCCAACCAAAGTGTCATCTTATTTGTGACCAAATTTTTAATGTTTCAGAAACAACTGGGTTGGAAGACCGGTTTAACCCTTTAAAGCCGGTTGGAGCGGGCACGCTCTGTTTTGCGTAACTATTTTTAAATCCCGGTAGCTCTGCAACCAGAGAAGTTGTACTTACATCTTATGCCATCAGCTTGTCCTAGGTCACAGTTTCCTTCCACATATAGCTTTGCAAAAACTGCATAAAAAGCGCTTGCAGCAACAAAAACATAATATTCCAGAAACACGCTTTGCCGATCCGATCAGCTGTTCATAACACTTCCTACGTTGGAATAGACGTCAGCGTGAACTTTTGCATGTCCGCCAAGACCTGTCCAAAACCGGAAGTGACGTCATTTTGCGGAAATGTAGTTTTTTTTTTACCATCAGGGCCTCATGAGCCTATTCTGGTGTTTTTAAAAGTTTTCTTTGACTTTATGACTTTCTGTGTCGTTTCTGGGATGCTTAGGACTCATATTGCACTGCTGGAAATAGTTTATTTTGATGCACATGCTGCTTTTTTGCAAATTTGCAGTATAATATTTATTTTCGTTTTTCCTGCAGTATATAAAAATTGGTGTATTTCAAAAATAAAACTATGAAGACACTCAAAATAAATTTCCTGTGGTGGGAAACTATTTTGCGCAACTTTTTTGTATTTACAGTTTTGAGGGATAAGCCTCTTAAATTTCTCTAACTAGAAATATATGTTAAAAAAACAAAAACGATTTTCAATTTTTTTGTAGTTTATTGCACTTTTTTGCCATTTATGTAATTACTATGCACTTAATGCAGACATATTATTAAAATCTGGGCTATAATGGTTGTATTGATGTATAGCAACTTAAAATGCTCCCAAAAATGGCTCCACAGCATGTAAAAATATAATATAAGCTCTAGGGGACTTGGTTCTATGGTAGGTCTTAAAGGGTTAATAGGGATGATTGTGAGGTATCACATGCTAAAGCAAGTAATGACGAGGAACAGGACGCTGCTTCACTCTGGCACCAATTAGTATAGGGAGACGTACACCACAATAATGTATTATACATGTTAGATGCCCAATAATACCCAATTAAATTAGGCAATCCTAATCCTCCTGTCATGATTCGGCTGTGTGGCAGGCAGGAAGTGGACCCAAACGCAAGCTCACAGAGGCAGGAATGAACTCAAAACACAGCTTTATTGCTGGAGGGAACCGGCGAAACAAACTGATAAGAAACTACACTGGGAAGCAATACACTAGCACACAGAGAAACACACGGCCATGAATGAGGGAGAATGCGACACTGAACAGAGAGAGACGCGGACATAAATACACAGAGGTTTAACGAGGGAGGTGGGAGCACATGGGGAACACAGCTGACACAGATAATCATAACGAGACAGGGCAGGCGCAACACAACATGACGCATACTGACGGGAGACTGTCAAAGTAAAACAGGAAGTACACAGAGGCGCAGACAGGAGGAGAAAGGGAGCACGGGGAGAGCACAGACATAACGGGCTGGGGAAAACATGGAATAAAACACGAGGGGAAACGAGGGCTCACAGATACACAGAGGGACACACAGGGGGTAAAAGTCACAAAGGGAAGTCAAATAAGGAACAAAATTCAAAAATACATGAAACTAAGAATGCTGGGCCAACTTGGCCCAGGATCATGACACCTCCAGCTGATCCCCATAAAGAAGCGAGCGACTAGCCCTTGGACGTTTACCGGCCCAAATAAATGATGAAATAGCGTCATTTATAGTTCTGAAATAATTAGGCAGACAAATGGGCAAACTTTGAAATACATATAGATATCTAGGTAATACATTCATTTTAATAATTTGAATCCTACCAGCTAAAGACAGCGGTAGGTAGTTCCATCTTTGAAGATCAGATTTAACTTTCATTGTAAATAAAGTAATATTCTGTTCCCGCATTAATCTCAGAGATCGTGAAATTGCAATTCTGAGATAATTAAACCCCGAATTAGCCATTTTAAAGGGTATAGTTGATGTAGGTATGTCTGCAGCCATTTGATTAACTGGAAAGTATTCGCTTTTGGAGATGTTAAGCTTATATCCCGATAAATATCAGAAAGAATTTAATACTGATAAAATGTGTGGGATATTTAGTAGAGGATCATTCACATAAAGAAGCAAACCATCTGCATAGAGCGACACCTGATGTTTTATACTCCATCTATCAATCCCTCCTAATCCTTTCACCATTTATAAAGCTACTGAGAGTGGTTCAATCACTAATGCAAAACTGGTTACACTTAACACAGGACATATGACTATCAAATTAAACAGGAAACACAACAAATATGGAGACGAGGACTAAGATACGTAAGCTTGACACTCAGACCAAGGGAGAAACAGACTTGGGCACATAACTGACTGGGGACACAGAGAAAACATGGAAGATGTAGACAAGAGAACAAAAAGAGAAAGATGTAACACAACGTTGGCACAGTGACAGAAAACTAAAAACTAGAAATTCTAAATGTAACATAAGACCAAACAATGCGAGAACCAAATCCACGAATGACACAAAATCGAAGAATATTGGAAAAACCCCAAAACACATAAACACTGAGTCACAGACCCAATGCCATCACAAAAAGCTGGTTATACAAAGAGGGAAGGATGATTTTTTCGTCAGCCCTGTTGCATCACAGCTGATGCAACTTTCCGTGAAATTGCACGTATTGTACTAACAGAACATGCTGCTATATTATTACTCAAATTTGTGCATTTTTTTTCTGAATCTCAAAAAGCTGCTCTTTCTCAGTTTAAGTTGAGATAAGTCTTTTGTTGCTCTTGCTCTGTGTCACAGTTTGATATGAACTATTGATGGACGACCTGCATATTTTTACCCGTATACTTGTCATGGATTTAGAAATATAAGCTTTTTCTTCATGACCTGCTTTTGTTGTTAAAGCATAAGGATTGCCCACCTGTTAAGGAGCACATACAGACATACACGCATGCATGCACTACGATCATTACAGTAAAGAATTCTGATCTAAAATTAAAAATATATTACCTCTGTCGTGGAAATTTAATTAGCCAAGCCTGCTGACATGGTAGTCGCAGTAACAACACCTTTATTTCATGCATGAAGACAGACGTCAGTCGGGGGGCACTGGGAGCCATCTCTGAAGATGCCCAGTCTAGACTTCTTTTAAATACAGTCAACAGAACAAAACGCTGTTGTTCACACTTTTGATATCCTCCAAGGAAAGAGTTCACAGAAAAGATGTAAGACAGAGAAACTAGTCCCGGAACCCAAACAATGTAAAGCTTTGTCAGGCCCCAGCTCTGTGCATGTGGACCCATAGTTGCTCTTTGAGGTTGGAGCTGATCGCCAGCTTCTGAAAAACAAATATAATTGGTGAAATACTGAACGAATGCCGGATGTGTACCAAAGAAATGATATAAATAGCTCTGTTTTCATATCCAGCACTTTGTATGTAAGAAAATCTAAAAATATAATAGAGTTCTCAGCAGACTCCGTAACGTAAACAACACAGACAGTGACTATTATCTTTAAAAAGAAAAATTCTAGTAAAAATCATCTTACCAGTATCGACACGATGCCTTGGTAAAGATCATGCAGAGATGTTTCTTTTTTTTAAACACTTTATTTAAAGTATACAAAATTACATATAAAATAAACATACACATACAATTACATATACAAAACCGTGATCACACACCACCCATTAAAGAAAAAGGAAAACAAGGAGGAAAATCGAGCATCTGAGTCCACAAACCACTTTTAAAACTTACAGTTTCAATACGTTCCAGGGGAAAACTTTCCCAAGTTTTAGGTCCATTGTTCGTCTTCTCCGCAGATCTGTAATGATATGTTTACTCACCACATCACTACTTATCATCTTTTGTTCAAACACTCCTTTGGCACGGGTTTTTAACACTGGAAAATTTCTAACATTTTGAGTTATTTTCCAGTGTTAGAAAATCAGCACTGCTCAGTGTTAGCCATTGTTAATCTTCAAAACTGACTAGGTTACTTTTAAACATATAACACTGTCAAAAGTGTTAATTTAACACTCAACAGTGTTGTATTTAACACTCAGAGGTGTGGACCCATATAGACACTCTCTAGTGTTAATTTAACACTGGAGATTTTGCTGTGTAGTACTTTACACTAGCCCTGGTGTTTAAAAATTTAACACTGAATAGTGTTGATTTTCTAACACCAACACTAGTGTCAGTCAAATCATCAATACTGCCAGATTACAATAAATAATCTCTGATATCTCTACTGCTACAATTAATTAGAATGTATTCACAGCTACAGACACTACCCATAAAAAAAACCAAAAACAAAACAGGAGTGTTCAAAAATACTCTGTATTCAAACAGCAGATACACCACAAATAAACAGCGCATAAAGATATACAAAACTACAATATTGGACAATCTACATTTTGTCATTAGTGTCATTTGAAAATTGCCCATTGTAAGGTCTATAACACACAACATTATCTACACGGATCAGTGCAACAGCATCCAGTTTATCCTCAATAACAAATGCATTTAAGTGACCATTGATCATTTCTTCAGTCTCTAAATTATTTAGATCATGCACAAGCGGCTTTAAATACATCAAAACACACACAAGAAAACATGCTCTACAGGTTCAACTATTTTCCATTTTTGCTCAAAATGTCTCATCCTTTAGATTCTGTTAAGATATGAGAATGGATTTTCAAGCTGATCAAAACATTCAACTTTATCCGAGGTTTCTCTTGATGACAAACATTCAACAACAGATTGTTTTGCATGTGCTTGTATGTCATTAACCCTTTCCTCCAATGAACCAACTAAACGCTACTTTCAGAACTCCTGAGGATTGTAGTTGAGAAATAACAGTCCTGTACATGTCTAGTATTTGCCTGTCTTGAGATTAGCTACATTTACAGGCTGTGAAACAAAGGTTCCATCATAAGGTGCAGGCTCAAAATAAAAATTACTGATGACCTCTGAGTCAACAAAGTCTCCATGAGCTTGGGAGAGGTGCTGCTTGTCAAAGAGATGAACATCTGGGCTCTCCACAGGTCAAACGTAAAAACTTCCCTGCGTACAAACCATGCTGGAACTTGACATGTCTAAATAACATTGAGCAACTTGTGTGGTGGATCTTGCAAAAGTAACAGATGAACATTTCCGGTCCTTTTCGGTCATAGTCGATGTCTTTAGACTGTACTGTGAAGAATTCTTGCTCTGATTTCCCTGACCCGAGGACTCTCCTTTACACTGCCAACATCAATGCCATACACGGTGGTCTGGATGAATGTGTAGAAGTTGTGCAATGCCTCGTCATAGGACACAGCAAATACAAAATGTGCCTTGAAAAGCTCATCAAAAGCTGCAACTCCTGTCTGCGTCACACAGGGAATGACCTTTTGATCTAGGACAATGTAGAAACTCTGGGTGATGTTCTTTCTTTCTCCAACACACAGGAGGAATGGCTGAGTGGGGCCAGCCTTAAGAAAAGTCTCCATGCTACCTCCCACCTGAGGGAGTGAAAGAAACCAAATGATTCACATTAAACAAAATTGGTAATCTGATGTTGAGTGGCAGCATTGCTGCCTAAAATTAAGACAATATTAAAATGTTTTACTACGGGCGCACAATTATTTTTGTTCCAATTTGTACATTTAGTTTTAATGGAAACAATGACATGCCGGTGCTGCAACACCAAGCCTGTCTGGCATAGATACATCTGCTGCGCGGTGGAGCCCCTTGCCCTCTTAAAACATCTGATAATCTGCATCTGTTCTCCTCAAAAGAGAAAGCTACTTTAACACATTTCTAAAAATCATACCTTCATGAATTTCATTAGGTCGTGAGCAGCATCTGATGTGCTAATCTTTGAAGACTTCCTTGCTTTAGATGTTTGAGGTAACAAGTGAAGCAGCAAAAGAATGGCAGCCAACTCGCAGTCCCATACTACAGAATAAGAATTAAGATAATCACAATGACTGTCATTTAAAGGTCCTGTTGCGAAATCAGTTTTACCCCTGTTCTTTTATTCGTCGAAACTTCCAGAGACGGCACCGGAACTCAGTAGTTATTTCACAAAACCTTTATTCATCTTCATTTAAGCATGCACTTCTAGAAGGGAAGACGAGGCCGGTGTGTCCCTCTGCAAATCTTCACTCCTTTGTCTGTGAAACACAGTTTTGTAGGGGCGACCCTATCATAAAACCCCCCCACGGTGTGCTGCAAACTCTGTCTGTGACTATGTGCACGAGCACATGAATGCCTACATGTGCGCGTTCCCACGTGTCTATGTGAGTGCTCGTGAGTGACTGTGTACGCATACCTGTGTGTATGTGTGTGCACATGAGTGAGTGTGCGTGTGGATGTGTGTGCATGACAGTTAAAACACTGTGGGTGTAGGTGACTCCCTAGGTCATAAAAACCCATCTCCCTTCCAGACCACAGTTATCCAGTTACAAATGTTGAGACCCCCACCCAAACATTCTCTGGGGAATTTCCACTCAGCATTAACTCCTCTCTGTTTTACTTTCACAGTTCAAGTGGGGGAGGGGTCTCCTCCAATCTACTCCTAAGTTCACGACACAGTGAGGCCTTTATTATATTGAGGGCAGTGTCAGTATCTCTACAATAGTTCTACATTCTATGATAACACATTTCTAAACTCTAAAATAAGCTAAACATTCCTACAGTCCACAGCAGTCATTTTTTTCAATGTTATTCAATGCCATGATGACATTTTAGATAACTGATAATTTTTCAAATAAAGCAGTTTTCCATTGTCTTCAGTATGGTATGAAAATTCATTTCCAGAGATTTCAAATCTTCGGGCCACCAAGTGATGTATATATTGAGTCATAACAATAGTAACATTATGTAACTTTTTTTTGTCAAACTTTAAATGCCATTAAAGTTTCAGGTTTACCATGTTTGTAAATTCATTTTCACACCATACTGAAATGTGATTTATAAAATCAACAGCTGTTGTAAAGGTGCCAAAACATGTTTAGGTTTAATGGTATGGTCCACTAATATACTGTGCTGTGGGAATTGCGAAAATGCTGTAAAGGCATGTGAAATCTACCATCTCCAATTTACACTTACCACCCTCATAAGAGTCACCATGTGAAGAAACGAGCAGCTCATCCAATTCTATACTCTGAGACAGATTTTTGCAATCTTTGATGATTCTTGGCTTGAAGAATGTTGGCCACTTTGCAAGGAATTTACCAGATACTTCCTCCCCAAATGGCATTGTGAAGTCTTGGTCAATCTTAAACACAAAATGTAACAATAGAAAGAACGCATTAACAAGCAAACAATCAAAGGAACCACAAAGCTGTCAGTAAATCATTTCATGCCTTACCAAGCCAGGTGTATCCAGAAATCTTGGGAAAAGGTCCAGGACAGAAGAAGCTGTGGCTGGATCTTGAATCACTTTTTGCCTATGTTCAAATGTCACCTTCATTTTCTCTTTGACAAGTTTCATGTCAGTTGAGTGCCTCATCAGTGACATAGCTTCCTTGCATTCATCACCTGACAACTGTCTCGCATTTGAACACAAGTTGCGAAGAGTCTTGGGGCTGTCTTGAAAAGCTGACTTTGATTTCTTCATCTCTTCAGTAGAGTTGCGCTGCACAGTGTTCAATCTCCATGCCAGGTAACCAGAACCACTCTGGTGATATTTGTTTAGTATTGATTATCTGTTACCCTACACTGTTTGTAGCAAGTTTTGGATACTGAAGAAAATTCGTTCCTGACTGTTGGGATTGTTCAGTGCTACATGTCAAAAAGCCAGATATGGCATCATGCATTAGAGGTCTATTTAAATCAATTGTTACACAATGACATATTTTTACATTTATTTATTTTGGGTCCATTAGGGAATAACTGCCTGAATTACAGGCTGACCTGAATTAGTCTCATAGTATGATTTCTTTAACCACTGTATCGGGAAAGCCAACAACAACATGTTTGTTACCTTGGCCAGGTCCGCGGCTCTGAACCGTGGTAAAAAAAAAAACAAAACTTCAGGCTAATACGTCGGGTCCCGTGTCGGGCTCGTGACCGCTAACTAGCTTTGCTGTCAGTGACCACAGTGTACAGTCGAGTCTTAACAGCCTTCTTACAACTGGGCTCGTCAGCCAGTCTTTTTGGCTGCAGTGGTTATTATATTTACATGCTTTCAATATTCCGTTTCTCGCGGCGGGTAACAACTCGTACTTTCTCCCTCCCTCGCACTCAAACACACACAACAGGAGGGGGAGTCCCGCACGTTCTCCCTGCAGCACGGACTACGCTGCCCACGAGGGCCTGTAACACTCTGCTCACATTACATTCGAATTAAATCATTTTTGGCTAATGACAAAAAAAAAGTCACTTCAAGGGCCAAATTGCATTAAATTTTTTCACGTAAATATACAGGCCGCAAGTAAGGGTGACGTGGGCCGCGAGTTTGAGACCCCTGAAGGATTTGGCAAGTTTAATTTGAAAATAAATAAAAAGCGTCTAATAAAAACAGTGACATATATTAACAAGTACTATTCATTACAGTCTGCCAACAGCCAGATTGTGCTAAATGAATATTAGGAAAGTAACTGGTACTTTGCAGAGTTCTAGCTAGCAGTAGCCCAGCTTAACAAAAACAGTTAAAATTCAAATATGACACTTAAAGATGATGTATTTTGATACAAACACTATTTTTTTTACTAGCTATCATGTTACTTGTTCTAATATCAATCTAAAACTTAATATTTAACCGAATAAAACTTACCGCAGCACCAAAAAAAGATGGCGACCGAAGATTCTGAAATGCGCTGCTCCACAGGAAATGAAGGCGTGGTCTAATTTAACACCCACAGTGCTAAATAATAGCAATAATAATAACAATAATAACAGTGTGCATAACACATACACTTATTCTTCTTTTTTATACTAAGTTAATATACTGTGTTGTGTTGTTTGTTGCGTTGTGATGTGTCATATCATGTCGTGTTGTGTTATATGTAGTGCCGACGTAGGACAGTTTTTCCAATTTCATTGTACTACTGTACTATGTATGACTGTGCAATGACAATAAAGAGTTATCTTATCTATCTTATCTTATCTTAAAATGCAGTAACGACTAAAATCCACACTAACACTTTTCAGGAATCAACTCCCGATGTGTTATTTTAACTCGATTAAGTGTTGAACTAACTCGGAACTCTGTTGAATTCTACTAACACTGAAAAATCAACACTGGCATTTTTGCTGTGCACACACACACACACACATACACAGTGACACTGATGTTGCTCACACACATGCCTGCTTAAGACTGTCACGTGTATTTGTAATTGCATATTCATGTATGATCACTGCTCACAATAAAAAGAGGGAAAGAGGGAACTCAGGTTTGGAGTTGCTTGGATGGGCGAGTGGTAGCACTGCTCACCTCGACGCACCCCCTTGCCGGCAAGAAAACCAATTGAGCTCTGAGTGTCTTGCTTCATTCACAGTGACAGGTCTCTGAGACAGCGAAGTCTGTGAGTTTAGGCCTAACAGTATTCTAGAGGCTGATCTAAAGAATTCCACACAACAGCTACAGTTATAGTCTCTGGTCTCCTCCCCCTACTGTAAATGCCCCCACAATGGCAAAATACTGATACAGTAACCAGTTAAACCAGTTAGTTTAGTTGGATGTGTCAGGTTTGGTCGTGAAAGTCGACTCCAGTGTGATGTTGTGGTTCTCCTCTGCCTGCAGGTGTCCATAAGTTATGGTACTTCCACAACTAGCTAGTGCTACAGAAGAGAAGCAAGCATAAAGGTAGTTTTTTAAGTGTCAGGTAATTTTAAATGTGATGTTTCTATCAGCTCATCAAACATCAGCAACCATTTAAAGGTTGCAGGTTAGTGCAGGATAAACAGGTTAGTTTGCTGCACTGTGATCGATTTAAAGTAAACAACAGTGTGTGACTGGTGCACAGTGGCTGGGGTTTCATTGTCTGAGTTAGCTTACATCAAGTGTAGCAGAGATTCATATGAATTTAATATAATAATAATAGTAATAATAATAATACATTTTATTTGAGGGCGCTTTTCTAAAACCCAAGGTCACCTTACAAAGAGAAAAAGATATCAGTAAAGCGGTAGATTAAAATAAATTAAAATAAATTAAAATACAAAAAACCCCAAATAAAAACAAAAAAATAAATAAACAAGATTTGACCCCAAGTTAGATCTGTATTAAAGTGAGTAAGCCCGTTTAAGAGGTTTGATATTGGGAGAAGATTATCAAAATTATTGGGATCTGCACCAGGCTTTTTAAGAATTGGAATGACAGAAGCAGTTTTCAAAGATGAAGGAACAATTCTAGTGTTAAGGGAAGAGTGGATAATACTAGTTATGAGAGGAGCCAATCAGGGAAGACAAGCTTTAACTAACATGGTGGGAAGAGGGCGAAGCTGTGGAGACTGTAGTTACCTCACAAAACCTATAGGCCTTAGTGTGGGTGTAATTGTGCAGAGACAGAGGAATTTATTGACGGTGGGGGTCTGCCTGTCATAAAAGGAAATAGGAAGCCACAGTTGGGGGATGCTAGAACTGTATGGAACAGATAGGAAAGAGAGGGGAAGTTTGTTACCCTTCTCCCTGAATGTGATAAAGGCTCACAACTGTCAGAAGTTAGAAGTAGGTTTGCAGGGGACCCTCCCCCACGCTGGGCTGTGAAAGTAGAACAAAGGGAAGCCAACAGCTCAGTGGAAATTCCCCAAGGGATACCTGAATGGGGGTCTTAGTTTCCAGTGACTTGGAGGTGAGAGGAGATGACTTTTTATGACCAGCAGGAAGTCACCTATATAGAGACACATACACACATGCACACACTCACGTGTTGGCACATACATACACAAACACAGTGTTTTGGATTTACAACACACTATGTGGGTTTTATGATGGGGGGTTGCTTGTATAAAACTGGTTGTAACAGACAAAGAAGTTGATATTTGCTGAGTAATTTCCGGGCCATGTACATCTCCCTTCTAGAAGATGCATAACTGATTACGGATGAATAAAGGTTTTGTGAGGTAACTACTGAGTTCTGGTGTCGTCTCTGATGGCCTCAGGAATAAAAAGAACTGGGGTGAAACTGCTAAACGCAACACATTATAGTAAGAACCAAGTTCATCAGGGGTTGAGGAGCTGTGAATAAATGGAAGGTCATGGCAGATGAGAGATCAACATGGTTAATATTACAATTTTTTCTAAATGTGATGTCACGAGGAGTACAGGTTTTGGAAGCTGTTGTATTTACATTAAAAGAAATAAACATATGATCAGATTGGGGAAACAAATTGGCTTTACAGTGAGTGGGGGTAATGCCAGAACAGCAGACCAAATCCAAGATATGACCTTTAGAATGAGAAGAAAATTTTATGTATTGTAGAAGCTCAAAACTTTCCAAACAGGAAGTGAAATCTCTGGAAAGAGGGATGTTATCATTGTCCACAGGAATTTTGAAGTCACCAATGGATTGCATTTGCGTTTATATAGCGCTTTTCGAGAACCTCAAAGCGCTGTACAATTCCATTATTCATTCACTCTCACATTCACACACTGGTGGAGGCAAGCTACAGTTGTAGCCACAGCTGCCCTGGGGCAGACTGACAGAAGCGAGGCTGCCATATCGCTCCATCGGCCCCTTTGGCCAACACCAGTAGGCGGTGGAGGAAGTGTCTTGCCCAAGGACACAACGACCGAGACTGTCCAAGCTGGGGCTCGAACCGGCAACCTTCCGATTACAAGACAAACTGCCAACTCTTGAGCCACGATCGCCCCAACAATTATCAAATTTGGGGAAAGTACACAGAAATGAGTGACAAGCGCAGCAAAGTCATTCCTTAAAAATTCCTTATTTGGCTTAGAAACAGCACATATAATGGTGGGAGTAGATCCAAGGAGCTGTACTGCAAAGTATTCAAATGAGTGGGGGGGTGGGGCAGAGACAGGGAGAACTTTCCAGTGCTTTCAGTGAATTATGGCGAGGCCGCCGCCTCTCCCCGAATTGTGAGGTTGACAGATGTGAACAAACTCAGATGGAGTAGAGTCATTGAGGGAATTCATTAGGCTGTTGCCAGGTTTCAATCAAGCAAAGAAAGTCCAGGAGATCCTGGACGAGATGCCCCTTACCAGTAAGAGAGCGGATGTTTAATAGACCGAAGTTGACGCTGGAGTTACTATGTCTGACAGTAGGCTTAGCTGACCTAACTAGGTGGGCCAGCACATTGTGGTCAACAGCCACAGTCATGCGGGGAGGACGACGAGTTCTGGACCAGATGGACACTACTGAGTTGGTGTCATTGCTATTGAAGTTTCGCCAGACCCCTCGGTGGATGTACCTGCAGCGGGGCTTGAAAGCGGTGTCTGGATAGAGGCAAAGAGCCACAGGTGGAGAGACAGCCTGGCAAAAGTGGAGTCACAAAATTTCCGTAGCAGAGTACTGAAGCAGAGCTGTCGCCAGTAGATGGGCGATGGAAAAAACAACCCAGGTGAGCACGGACCACACAGACACCCTGTGGACAATGTTTCCTCTAATTTTTCATGTGTCTGAGTGAACACACAAACTCCTTGAGCAGACACTTGGACCACTGTGAGCAACAGCAGACGTGTGCACTGTGGTCACGGCAGCATAGAATCCATCCAAGTTACATGGTTTATTAAAATAATCAAATTACAGCATTTACATTTATGTCAGACTACTTTTAATTAACTGCTTTAGCCCACTTACGATGAACATTAAAGTATAAAAATAACTTGAACTCCAATTTTCAAAACACAACTTTCTTTCCTTTTTTTTTTTTTTATAAAGCTCTGAATTGTATTATGAGTCTGTGGTCTGGGAGAGAGTCCTGCAACTCTGTGTGCAAAATACAGTAAATAATGACCAATTCTGGGCTATTAATTATATAGTTACTTCTTCAAAAAAGTTACTGAGTTATGCAAACAACAAAGTTTTTTGCAGCTGTTTACCTAAAAATGCAGCCAAGGCGGTTTTTTAAATAAACATTTCAAACTAATTACAGAACAATCAGCTGTTCTGCATCAAATTTGATGCAACACAAATTATTTGTGCCACTCCAAAAAATAATTTCTGTCCACTATGAGATAAAGGAGAACAACAGCCTGATACCTGCAGGCCTGACAACAGGAGATGTATCACTGCTGTAACACCTGTAACATTCAGCAGTCGCCTCATTGTTCTGACACACACAACAAAACTATTCACTACACTACACACTAACTACACAAGATTTGCACTAAACGTCGCAAATCTGTCACATCTCAAAACACCGCCGTCACTCCTAAAACTTCCCCCTTCCTAAACAACTAAATGCCATGTTGCCCTATTGGTTTTTGATTGGTCCACATGGTACATTTTTCCACCAATAGGAAAGGTTGGGAGGGGGGCTCCTCCTCACAGGCGCACAGTGCTTTCAAGCGTTTTCCTTATAAAATGCCATTTTTACAGTTTCTTCCCGCAGTAAATATAAACAACGATAGGAAAAAACAAACATTGCAAATTTTTTTTATCATAACTCTGGTTTTACGTGGCCTATCAACACAATTTAAAAACTGGTATCGTTTTTAAATTGTGGTATAAAGTCCACACCTTTTTCCCTCAATTGTTCCGTCTGTCCTGCTCACATCTCCAATGGTTGTACACATTGTCATTAGTGTGGCTTCACTCCACATCAGCCACGCCGCTTTGCTAGCTAAAACACCGGTGTCGGCACATAAGGACGCTGTCATAGCCTGTCGACCTTAATTGGGTGTGTATATACGAATGTGAATTGCATTATTGGCTGGACTATGGGATAAGTTGGCATCGTTCTAATCGCATACGGGAGCAGCCAGTCACTTACTGACTAACACTGCAAAACAGAATTGTTACATTTTTTATTTTAATTTCAATTCAGGTTAGATTTTTTTTGTACGCAAAGCAGATTTTCTGTGCGCAGAGACCGTGCCAGCAGTGCGCAATTGCACATGTGCGCAGCTTAGAGAGAGCATTGCCTGTGGATCCACATCTTAATCAGGGCCGCACACTAAATGTAGATGGCTGGAAAAGGCCCGATGAGGGTAAAAGATCAAACACACAGCTGAAGCACAAGCAGTAAAAACCTGCAAATGTTGCAAAAACAAATCAAAACAGGATTACGCTTTAAAAACTTGATTCAAGTTGTTGTCATTAACTTTAAAACCAAAATAAAATGAGAATAAATTAGTGAGCAGCGACAGCCAAATGCGCCAGCGTTCACTTAGCCGATTGCCTGTAAATATAGAAATATCCTCCAAAGAGCTAATTTATTTTTTACTTTAAATACATTTCAGACTCTTTACTTTTTAGTCTTACTTGTTTAAATAAGTTGAATTAGTATTTCAAAGTCTGAAACTGTTGTCATTGACATTTACGGCATCAGAGAAACTTCACAGTACTGATCTACAAACAGGCAGATTCATAAAGTTAGATATGCAATGTTTTGTACACGCATACGTTTCATTGTCACATCATCATCCTCATTAGCGTGTGATGAATGCAACTAAAAAAAGGAAGGAAACAACTTATTGAGTAACTTCAGTTTTCTGATGATCTGACAAACACAGACGGAGTTAAGTGTCAGACGCTGTTCTTCTGCATCAGGATCAAAGTCAGAATGAAAATCCTCCATTTTCTCTTTTTCTGCATCTTGTCAGGTGAGGACTTAATGTTGCTCTTTAATTAAAAAATATTCAACTTCATAAAATAAACTTTATACACTAAAATCCATACACTAAATAATGTTTTGATTATCTATCTTTTAATCTTTTCATCTGACAGATCCAGCTGGGCTCGTCAAGGCAAAACCGAATATCTGGTCTGCAGCCGAAGGAGCAAATGCTTCACTTAGATGCCCTTCAACTTTTTCTTTAAGCACAAAGTTCTTCTGTAAGGAAAAATGTGAGCGAGCAGAAGACATCCTCATTAAAACAGATGGAAACACAGCTCAGAGTGGGAGATACAGCATTAATTATAAAGACGGATTTCCAGGAACAGGATTCATGTCTGTGACCTTCACACACATGATCAAGTCTGACTCAGGACTGTACAGGTGTGCTTTAGGAAGATCTTCTGTTCCAGATACATACTATGACTTTGAGGTCAGAGTTTCAAATGGTGAGTTTGTACGAAAATTCCCTGAAATAAAAAAATATGAAGAGCCCTCACTAGCTCTAATTTAGCATTATAGACCATGTTTAGATCAAGCTGTTTAATTAATTAATAAATAAAAATTAACATGATATACCATGTAGGTGTACATTTTATACAGCATGGAAAAAATTTCTTTCTTTGGCTCTCGGAGGAGGCGGACGCGCTTTTTCTCCTCTCCCTTATCTTCCCTGCTAGTTCTTATGTCCTTGTCTAGTGTCGTGTCTTTTTTGTATTACTTTCCCTGGAACACTCTCTCACAGTCTGGGTCTAAAACCTAAAAGAGAATTATGGATTTGATCAACTGGTCTCTGAATGCCGATCGAGGACGCTGAAGATATCTACCTATTCGGAACCATGATAACAGGGTTCTTGCTGATCGGAGCTGGCTTGGCCCTGGCTTATCGGAGAATTAAGAGAGCGGAACCGGCTGTTCAAACCCCCACAAGGCTGCCCGCTGGGATTGGAACGACAGGTGCGACTTCTCAGAAAGGGCTCACTGAAGGCAGCATGGTTGAGAGCTTGGAGGCGCTTACGACTGCAGTGAATGCTCAGAATAACACCTCTGAGCGTATGTATGTTGGATTACATCAGGAAAGAATCAACTCAGAACAACATCTCTTGGCGGAAGCTACATCTCGGATCAGTTGGCTGCGGTCGTGAGGTCTCAGAATCTGCTATGTGAGCAAAAGAGTGACAAGACCACAGAATCGACAGCTAATAACATCATGGAGAAACTCGCAGCTATTAACGGGAGATTGAGAGACCAGTGTCGGAGTGTTAAAAACAGCTTGAAATTCTCATGAATCACCATCATAATGCGTCCACCCCTTCGGCGCCAGCTGTGGGCTCAAGGCTGGAGCTGAACAAAAACTCCCTGATAACGACTGTGTTGAGTCTGTTCCTTCCCATTTCCTACAAGGCCACCTGGGTTGGCTGGAAGACTGTTTACTTAGCCTGGCGGGGCGAAGGACACTGTCTCAGCTGAACTATGGAAACACACACACATACATATACTGATACTGATAAGCACTCACTGACGCATCACCCTCCCTATCCAACGCCACCTCCAACGCTTACCTCCCCCATGATGTGGACATCGGGTCAGCTGCAGGCGCAGTCAAAGATTGCAGCGGTCCCAGATCAGATGTACACACTGGAACACTTTCCCATGTTGCTTGTCTGTGTTTATTGTGCTATGGTGTGTTGATATCTGTGCATTCCTGTATTATCCTTTTGTGTTACACATTTCAATGTTTTTTCCTCGCTACCTAGCCTGACCTGTCTCCCCAATGTGATGTTTGTATTGTATGTACGGTCGGCAAGGTCTGTCATCTCGGTTGTGGGCAAAAGACCTGCAACTGACAAATAAAGGCTATCTCATCTCATCTCATCTCATCTCATCTCAACTGTACTTTGATAAGTTGAATTGACATTCTAGCACCTCAGTGTAAAGCATACAACAATATGTAATGATTTATGGATTCACATTTCAGCTCTGCTAAAACCAACTCAGTTTTACACCAAATCCAACTATCGGTCTAAACTATCAGTCTGCTTAGGCAGCAGCCTAAGCAGAGAGGCCCAGACCTCCCTCTCCCCAGCCACCTCCTCCAGCTTATCCGGGGGAACACCAAGGCGTTCCCAGGCCAGCCGAGAGATATAATCTCTCCAGCGTGTCCTGGGTCTGCCCCGGGGCCTCCTCCCGGTGGGACATGCCCGGAACACCTCACCCAGGAGGCGCCCAGGAGGCATCCTTGTCAGATGCCCAAACCACCTCAGCTGGCTCCTTTCGATGTGGAGCAGCAGCAGCTCTACTCTGAGCCCCTCCCGGATGGCCGAACTTCTCACCCTATCTCTAAGGGATAGGCCAGCCACCCTTCGGAGGAAGCTCATTTCTGCCGCTTGTATCCGCGATCTCGTTCTTTCGGTCACTACCCACAGCTCGTGGCCATAGTTGAGGGTAGGGACGTAGATTGACCGGTAAATTGAGAGCTTCGCTTTTACACTCAGCTCCCTCTTCACCACGACGGACCGGTGCAGCGTCCGCATTACTGCAGCTGCAGCCCCAATCCGTCTGTCGATCTCCGGCTCCCTTCTCCCATCACTCGCGAACAAGACCCCGAGATACTTGAACTCCTCCACTTGGGCAGGAACTCATCCCCGACCCGGAGTGGGCACTCCACCCTTTTCCGGCTGAGAACCATGGCCTCAGATTTGGAGGTGCTGATCCTCATTCCCGCTGCTTAACACTCGGCTGCAAACCGTTCCAGTGCGAGCTGGAGGCCCCCACCCGATGAAGCCAACAGAACCACATCATCTGCAAAAAGCAGAGATGAGATTCTGAGGCCACCAAAGTGAAAGCCCTCCGCCACTTGGCTGCGCCTAGAAATCCTGTCCATAAAAATTATGAACAGAACCGGTGACAAAGGGCAGCCCTAGCGGAGCCCATCACCCACCGGGAATGAGTCCGACTTATTGCCGGCAATGCGAACCAAGCTCTTGCAACGGTTGTATAGGGATCGAATGGCCTGTAGCAATGGGCCAGACACCCCATACTCCCGCAACACCTCCCACAGGACACCCCGAGGGACACGGTCGAATGCCTTCTCCAAGTCCACAAAACACATGTAGACTGGTTGGGCAAACTCCCATGCACCCTCAAGTATCCTTGAGAGGATAAAGAGCTGGTCCAGTGTTCTGCGACCAGGACGAAAACCGCATTGTTCCTCCTGTATCTGAGGTTCGACTAGAGGACGAACTCTCCTTTCCAGCACCCTGGCATAGACTTTCCCAGGGAGGCTGAGGAGTGTGATCCCCCTGTAGTTGGAACACACCCTCCGGTCTCCCTTCTTAAAGATGGGGACCACCACCCCAGTCTGCCAGTCCAGGGGTACTGCCCCTGATCTCCACGCAACATTGTAGAGGCGTGTCAACCAGGACAGCCCTACAACGTCCAGAGCCTTCAGGAACTCGGGGCGGACCTCATCAACACCAGGGGCTCTGCCACCAAGGAGTTGTTTAACTGCCTCAGTGACCTCGCCCCCAGAAATTGGTGGGTCATTCCCCTCATCCCCAGACTCTGCTTCCTCCTCGGAAAACGTGTCAGTGGGATTAAGGAGGTCCTCGAAGTATTCCTTCCACCGCCTGACAATTTTCTCAGTCGACGTCAGCAGCGCTCCGCCAGCACTATACACAGTGCAGGTAGAGCACCGCTTTCCCCTCCTGAGACGCCTGACGGTTTGCCAGAATCTCTTCGAGGCAGTCCGAAAGTCTTTTTCCATGGCCTCTCCGAACTCCTCCCACACCCGAGTTCTTGCTTCAGCCACTGCCCGAGGCGCATTCCGCTTGGCCTGTCGATACCTGTCGGCTGCCTCCGGAGTCCCACAGGCTAACCAAGCCCGATAGGACTCCTTCTTCAGCCTGGTGGCTCCCTTCACCTCTGGTGTCCACCATTTGGTTCGGGGATTACCACCACGGCAGGCACCAACCACCTTGCAGCCGCAGCTCAATGCAGCAGCTTCGGCAATGGAGACACTGAACATGGTCCATTCGGACTCAATGTCCCCAGTCTCCCTCGGAATGCTGTTGAAGCTCTGCCGGAGGTGTGCGTTGAAGATCTCACGGACTGGGGCCTCTGCTAGACGTTCCCAGCACACCCTCACTACGCGTTTAGGTGCACCGGGTCTGTCCAGCGTCCTCCCCCGCCACCTGATCCAACTCACCACCAGGTGGTGATCAGTTGAACGCTCAGCCCCTCTCTTTACCCGAGTGTCCAGAACATATGGTCGCAGGTCTGGTGATACGATTACAAAATCGATCATCGACCTACGGCCTAGAGCGTCTGGTGCCACGTGCACTTATGGACACTCTTATGTTCGAACAAGGTGTTCGTTATGGCCAAACTGTGATTTGCACAGAAGTCCAATAACAAAACACCGCTCGGGTTCAGATCAGGGAGGCCGTTCCTCCCAATCACGCCCCTCCAGGTCTCGCTGTCGTTACCCACGTGAGCACCTTCCAGCACCCCCCCCCAGGGACTCTAACAAGGCTGGGTACTGGGCATAAGCGCAGATGACAGTCAGGACCCGTTCCCCGACCCTAAGGCGCAGGGAACAAACCCTCTCATCCACTGGGAAAAACCCCAACGTACCGGCAGCAAGCCGAGGGGTTATTAGAATACCCGCCGCCTCTCACCAGGGGCAACTCCAGACTGAGACAGAGTCCAGCCCCTCTCCAGGACACTGGTTCCAGAGCCCAAGCCATGCGTAGAGGTGAGCCCGACTATATCTAGCCGGTACCTCTCAACCTCACGCACTAACTCAGGCTCCTTCCCCACCAGAGAGGTGACATTCCATGTCCCTATTGCCAGTCTTGGCAGCCGGGGATCAGTCCGCCAGGGCCTCCGCTCCTGGTAACATGGGTTCATTGAATATTGTACAACAAAATGTGTTGATTGTGAGAGCATCAGGTAAGGATGTGTTTTTTCTGATTTAATATGAAATAATAACTGTGTTTATTTTATCAACAAAATGTAATTATAACATAACAGCTCACAGGTTCAGTTCGACTAATTAATGTTCTTCTATTTCACAGAACTGGATAGAAATGCTGGTTTTTATCTAACACAAACTGAGGGAGAAAACACCACATTAGTATGTTCCAATACTGTGTATGGACACAGGAAGTTCTTTTGTAAGAATGAGTGTAAGAATGAAGGGGAAATCCTCATTGACACAACTAATAACAAATCTGAGAGTGGAGGATACAGCATTGAATACAGACCAGGATCTACAGTTGGACTGTATATGACAATCACACAGCTGACCAAGTTAGACACAGGACGGTACAGGTGTGGTTATGGAAACCCTCTGTCTCCAGATTTGTATAAAAACAATGATGTTCATGTGATTGATGGTAAGTTTCTTTTCAAGATGGTAAAACATTTTTCATATTTTATTTTCCTTGAAATGCTACTACTACGAATAGTAGATGATCACAACTCAGAAAATAAAATAAACAAAATTAGAACACAAATAAATGAAAACATGAAACTTCCCACCTTCTGATTTGAGGTGAGATTGTTGTTACTGCCAGAGATCAGCTGATTCACTGGCTGAGAGATCATTGCACCTTTTAAGAACTTTCTAAACTGAAATAGAGGGTTTGACATTTTAAAAAGTATTTTCCTTTAAATTGTCCAGCTTTCTTTTTTTGAAGTCTGGATGACCAGTCTCTGAATATTATTTTTTTGTTGTTGTGCTGGCCAATCTAATCCACTGTTCATTCACAAATGCAAAAACTACTTCTTATGATGCTCGTATAAGCATGTATAGTAAGTTTCAAAATCATATTCTCTTTCAATCAGTGCACACATTACATACAAAAAATATTTTAAAATCATTTCAAATCTAAGTGTGTGCTTTAAATGCATTGTTGGAAATTATCATGGCGGAGCTAAAACAGGGGACATCATCTACCATTTTTGCTAAAGCTGAGTGTTTCTATGCATGCAGGTGCATTTTGTTTTTGATAAATTTTTGTATTTGCCCGTGTGATAACATGATTATTATTTTACCGCATTTGTCTGTATCACTATTGATTATGATTTTTATGTGTGTATTTATTGTACATCGATCACACCTGCTTCCACACTACAAACAACAACAGCAACACAGAGTGAAAGTGTCACTGCAGGAGTCTCTACACATTGTCCTGACTCCTCCTGGCTTCTGGTTGTGCGTGCGTCCTTGGATGGTGTTTTGTTGATGGCTGTTTTCCTCATGCTCTTCTACATTAGTAAGACAAGGATGAACTTTGGACTGAACACCAGAGAAAATGACACAAACATGGAGGTGAGTTTGTGTCACTTGTTTTCTGTCTGTTGTTGCAGGTTTCAGTGAGTGTTGTTGATCCCTGCTGTCAGTGTGACTTTCTCAGTGACATTTAGTGAAAATAAGTGATGTTACCTGTTATCAGAGTTTCTTCACCAGCAGAGGGAAGTGAAGACAAAGCAAACAACTTTTATAGCAGACAGAAACATATTTATATAATTATGTAGATATGACAGCATGCAATATATTTTACTGACCTTTCTGAGGTTATTCCACAACATCACCATTTCAGGGTGTCATATTTAAAAGTGTGAACGCACCGTTAGTTCTGTTTCCTGACACTGCAGCACATGTATGCTGTTCTGAAGGAAACCTGTTGAACTTCTTATGATATTTATAATCTTTGTTTCTCTGGAAAAAAAAAATGTGTTTCTTATTTTTTTATTCCCATTTGTTAAAACCGTGATGTTGCATGAGGTTGTTTAAACTCTGTTGTACATCTCATTGTCATGGTCCTGGGTCATTTTGACTCAGGGTTCTCAGTTTTCTTGTGTTTTTGTATCATGTTAAGTTCATTTGTTAAGGATTATTCTACGTCTCCTAGGTTATTCTGTTCAGTATTGTTTGTTAGATTTCCCCCTGTGTTGTTGCTCTCTGTGTCTTTCCCTGGTGTCAGCGTGTCTACAGTGGTGTGAGTTGTCGTGCCTTGTTTTCCTCTCGTGTTTTATTCCATCTTGTTTATGTCTCCCCCAGCCCATCATGTCCGCTCTCTCCCTCATGTTCCCTCTCGTCTGCCTCTCCACTTCCGTATCATGTTTCCCGTTTTATTGTGAAGGTCCCGTGTTTCTATGTTTGGTCTAGCTTCCCTGTCTCATTAGTTAGTTAGTGATGTCAGCTGTGTTCCTCGTGTCCTCACATCCCTGTTATCCGTCTTATGTACGCACGTTTGCGTACATAAGATTTTCTGGAGGAGGACAGACATTTGTTTAGAACTCTTAAAGATGTCGAAGAAGCAAGCTCCTTTAAGCAATTACTTTGGTGTTCCTCCACCTCCAAAGAAATGTCAGAAGGAGTCCGAACTGTAAAAGAAGCGCGTATTCTCGGAAAAGTGGTTGCAGGAGGTGAGCTGGCTTCAAACACAAAAACAGTAAGCTAGAGTGTGATTTTCACGACATATTCTGCACCACATCTCTGTGCGTCTTTTATTTTGAAAGAGCATGCGCACCTGCGGACCACTTATGTGCACCCCTGCCTATAATACCTGTTGGGCCGGTCTCTACTCAAAATACCGGGGCCAATGTTTTTGTCCCAGTCCAGCCCTGCTCATGTTTTATGTTGTTTATTTTCAGTTTTCTGCTGGGTATGAGAACTCATGAGATCCAAATTCCAGACATAAAGAGCCCAAAAGGACCATCATTTCATTTTGAAATTTTTGAGCACATTTCTGTAATTTTATGATCACCTCCCATATTATTTGCTTTACTGTGTTTCTGTATTTTACTGTACTTTTGTAACTTAAGTAGTTGTATATGAAATGTTAGCAAGTAAAACTGATTCACTGTTACGATGACGAAGAACCCTGTTAAGTCTAACTGCTGAATGTTGCCATTGTGTTTCTTAAATTTGTACAGTCTTAGTTCAAGCAGTAGGATCAAAGCCATTCCTTTGATCCTGACCACCTCTCCAACCACTCTGTGCTGGGGGAGGTTTTATTGTAGATACATCCTATCTGAAAGATCTGTTTCTTTTGATGTAAGCTTCCTGGGTTTACGACCCTTTGGTCAGCAGGAGGTCTGACACACACACACACATTCTCACATAACACACACACACACACACACACACACACACACACATTCTTACAGAAGTTCACACATATACATAAAATGCTTTGTCTTAGAACCAAGGGGGCGTGGCTTTGTTCTGACGTGTTTTGTGTGAACTGTCTCCCAATAAAAGGTAGCAGGAGGAGGTCAGATCTGGGGGTCATTTTCGTGGTGGACACAGACGAGGCCTCCCTTGCGCAAATAATCGATCGATCGACTGTCTTGTTTTCTTCATGATGAATAAGTCTCTAGAATTAGCGGGGCTTGTGGAAACACAGACCCAACAAACCCTGTCTGTTGTTACCAGTAAGGTTTTTACTTTCTTTGTAATTATTGTTCCCAAAATGTAACCTTAACTGGTTGTTGTACACATTTGGTTTTAACTCATATATTTTTGTCTAATGTACGATCTACAAATTTATGTGATTACTTCTGATATATTCAAAACTACTGGCTGTTGTTAGAAGACACAAAATTAACATTTTTTTGAAAATTCTAAGTAATGTGATGTTTCCTTTAATTGAGTGATTACACATCTTTCTTATTGAACTTAAGCACAAGCCTAATGTTAATGCATCCTCTTGTGTTTAATAAATGTTTGTATTTGCCCGTATTGTAATATGATTATTATATTGCTGCATTTGTCTGCATTGCTGTTGATTTAGTATTGATTTGTTTTGTGTTTATTGTTCAAGGTCAATGTTGATCTTGGAAAAAAAATGTCCTGAAACCACATCAAATAAAACATCACATGGAAGCTGTAGGTTTCGGGAGTTTAGTTTCCTTTGTACCTTTATGTTTTGGATCTGTACAAACCTGCCATCAGCCTGCAATTATCAGCTCTTCTGTTCACATCAGTCTGCCTTCAACATCCTGCACTTTGGTCCTCACACTCCACTCCACTGCGCTTGACATAAGGCTTATATTATAACTGGTAATTATTATGTGAATCCGGTCACATTACCAAACAATACAAAAACACTGTAACAAGTACAGTAGTGAATTAATTCTTTAAAAACGTATTACAGCACCAGCTTCATTGCACTCCCCTTATTATTACACCCACCAGTGAATTACTCAAACATGTCAGTAGATGGCACAAGGTGCTCAGAAGGAACATAAAAAATATCAGAGAGAAGTCCTGCAGGATAAATCGTGATGTTGAGCTAAACACAAGCTTCAGCTTTCTGCCTCTCTGATTGGACGGTTGAAACTAGTGTTTGTTCCTGATGCTTCACTTTTATTCTTGTTTTAAATCCAGCCTGAACTTTGAACTACATGATGACACAACTCTGAGACCTGGAACACATGATGAGACATGATGGTCCAACTCAGATTTCAAGATGCTGCCTGCAGGACACAAATCATTTGTGGAGACAGATTCTGAGTTCTCTAAAATAAATAAATGTCCTGATGTTCCTGCATGAAGATAAAAAAATCCACAGTGTTACATGTTTTATAAAGGAGGATCAGCACAACAACAACAACTGCATCACTACATATACAAAATTTAAAGTGTTTAAGGGACATTAATTAAGGACACGAATTAAGTTTATCCTAAAATAAAACAAAATCAAAGTAAATGTTTCCCTCTTATCAGTCAGAAGTTGGTTTAAAGTCACTGACATTAGCAGACATGACAGGTTAGCATGCTACAACCACTGACGCTCGATAAAATCTAACTGAGGGCTTTCACGGATAATATTTTTATGCAATCTACTCTTTATTGATACATAATGCAGCACTTAATGAGAAAATAAAGAAACTCATGTACCCACTCATTAACTTACAGGTTATGCTTGGTTAAACTTAAACAAATAAAAACATAGCACCCTGACAGCTGGATAACACATCTTAGGGGGAACTGAGAAACAGATTACAAAACTCCTCGAAACAGCATTAACCCCAACACTGTGTGCATGATCAGACACCAAAGGCCTTCAGCTTTGTTATGAAGTCTTCATTAATTCTCCTGTAAATAAAATATTTTCTTGAATTAAACTAGTTTTTCTGCTCCTCTCTCTCACTCTGTCTCATCCAGCATCACCTCCTTAAACATTTAAAGTTCACATGATACATCTGTGGTTCTTTAAAGGTGGAGAACAAGGCCGGAAAAGCAGATTCAGTCAGATTAGGAGTTAGAAGTAAAAGGAGGAACTAAATTTTCTCTGAAAACAGACATCACTGACTTCTCAGTGTGTGTGTCTGGAGAGCTCATAAAAAATGTGGCAAAAAATCAGACTTTTCAGTCTAATTCATCTTTATTAGTTATTTATTTTTAATGGTGGAAAGAGTTAGTCAGCATAACTTTGCAAGGCTGTACAAATAAGTCTCATCTGAAACGTTGTCCTTGTTTTACAGAAGTTTTATTGAATCTGTTATTTCTTCCTGTATTGCTGTTTGGTTTTTTTTAACATAACTCTGAAGAACAAGAATTGGTTAGGACTTTTGGTAAAAACTGCCAGTAAAATCTCAGGGCATTCGTAAGATGGACTTTTGGTTATTTATAACAAACATGTGGTGTGGAAGGCTCATTCTATTGTTAATTGTTTTAACCATCCACTTCACAGTGAGTTTGATTTGTTGCCCTCTGGCCGTCGTTTCAGAGTACCTTTGAGGAACACCAAAAGTCTGTTCTGCTCTGAGTCACAGTTTGGTTTGATTTAAATGCCTTTTCTTGCAGTCGAGGGCCACCAGTGAAGCATCAGACAGAAGATTTCTCCAACTGTGTTCAGCTTGACATCATGATTCATCCTGAAGGACTTCTGACCAGTTTTTATGTTGCACTGTAGCTGTTACACACGGAGGAGCTTTAATGTTTCTACTGTTCAGCTAAAACTGTGCAGCAGTGTAGTCATAGTTCATATCATTATTTGTTATATATTTATAGAAAGACTCCAGGTTTCCTTTATCCCCACCGCATCTCATCTCCTTAATGGCAAATAATAATTATGGGTTTTTATTATTGTTTTGTTTACTTGTATTGTTGCCCTTGCTGCTAAAAGAATTTCCCCTTGTGGAACAAGAAAGTATTGAATTGAACTGAACTGAACTGAATAATCCACATTCAAATTATTTTACAACACTGACTTATCTCCATTTATCAGTAGAAGGCTGTCCCAGTATACAGTAAGTGTTAGTAAACTGAAGTCATTGTACAGTGAGATTGAAAAGCTGAGCGAGATGAGCAGGAAACACTTACTTCACTCTGCTTATTTCTCCTGTCATGAGATTTCTGATCAGTCGATCAGTTTGGGAGGTTTTTCCTTTATGAAAAGCTAAAGTTTATGTCAAGTGTAAAATGCTGTAGGTTCAGGGGGCAATGCTAGGGAGGCTGGCAGGGCAGCTGGGACCAATCTGGTAATTATGCTCTCCCTGTTTTAGCAGGTTGTTGGAGCCTGAGGGGTGAGCAGAGGAGTACTTGAGCTGTAGAGAGTCGGGCAGAAAAGGCTGCTACTAAGTGGCTGTGCACTGTTTTAACAAATAAACACAATCACATGCTGAAAAATGTGACACGGACCTCCTCCGGGAGACCTCCAGGAGAACCACAACATCACACTACAGTGGATGTTCACAACCAAACCTGACAGATCCAACAAAACTAATATTATCTCCTGTTACAAGATAGCTGAGGATATAGATTTCATTCTGTATTGTTTCAAGTTTTATTGTCATGTACAGATAAACAGTGTAGCCACATTTATCCATAATGAAATTTCTTTGGCTCATGCTCCTCAGCTTTACATGAACATATACAGAGTGTGCAGTTATATTGAGAAGAGAATAACAGAAATTAGCAGTGGTAGTAATAATAATAATAATAATAACAATAAAAGGAGAGGAAAAAAGTATTAAATATTTGGTTGGCATTTACATTTAAGACAAGTTAGTATTTACAAGTTGTGCAATGAGCATTTAAGTAGCATTTGTTGAACTGACAGTGTGCAGAGTCCTGTAATTGTAGTGGTGTGTATGGAATGTCAGCAGTTCAAATGTCTGATGGCTTGTGGGTAAAAACTGTCTCTGTGTCTGGTAGTGCAGGTCTGAATGCTCCTGAACCGCCTGCTGGACGGCAGGAGTGTAAAAAGTCTGTGGCTGGGGTGGCTGGGATCGGAGAGGATCCGCTGTGTCTTCCTCATGCAGCGCTCTCTGTAGAGATCCGGCATGGCTGGCAGTTCAGTCCTGGTGATGCGCTGTGCTAATCTCACCACCCTCTGCAGAGCTTTGTGGTCCAGAGCATTACAGCTGCCATTACCAAGTGGTGATGCAGCCAGTCAGAATACTTTCAATGGTGCATCAATAGAAGTTTGTAAGTATTCTGAGGTCTGTCTGTCAGGAAGTCCAGGATCCAGCTACACAGGGAGGAGCTGATGTTCAGGTCACTGATTTTCATGACGAGTCTGGATGATATGATAGTGTTGAAGGCGGAGAGGTACTCTATGAACAGCATCCGCACATATGTATTTTTCTAGTCCAGGTGAGAGAGGGCAGTGTGAAGTGCAAATGCTATTGCATCATCTGTAGATCTGTTGGGCCTTTAGGCAAACTAGAGCGGATCAAGTGAAGCAGGGAGTAAGGATGTGATATGAGCTTTGACTATGCGCTCAAAGCACTTCATGGCAATGGAGGTGAGTGCTACTGGGCAATAGTCATTTAGGCAGCTCACACTAGTTTTCTTAGGGACAGGGATGATGGTGGTCCTCTTAAAACATTCTGGGACAGCAGACTGGAGCAGGGAAAGGTTAAAAATGTCTGTGACATCTGACGTCTGCCAGCTGGTGGGCACACGCTTTGAAAACACAACCTGGAATGTTGTCTGGTCCGGGAGCTTTCCGAGTGTTTACTTTCCTGAAGTATTTACACACGACTGCCTGAGATATCTGAAGAGGGCAGCTGTCCTCTTCCAGCAAAAGCTCCTGAGATATGTTTATCAAAGCGTGAATAGAAGGTGTTAAGCTCATCAGGTAGAGAAGCAGTTACCTCCAGTTACCTCCAGTATTGTGTTCATGATGCAGCCACTAAATCTCTTTCCAACATTTGTTGCTTTATAGCTTGTCATAAACTCTCTGTCCTGTATCATGTTCATCAACGTGTTGAGGTGTCAGAGTCTCAGGATGAAAAGTTTTCAGGACGAGTCCAGAGTGACAAAGACGCCCTCAGAGAAGGACGAATCAGACTTCAACTGTCCAGACTCTCAGTCAACACAGATTATGGAAGATGTCGACTCAACGTCAGTTGAGTGGGTGTAGGTGGGTGTCTCAGAGTATGTGACGTGGTGCACTTTTAAACATAGGAAAGTTGTGTCAGAGGTTTATTTCTGAGTTAATGTTTTGTAGATTGTTGCATGGATGATTTTTCCCGTGAATGTCCAAATTAACAACAAATACTTACAGTTGCAAACTGATTTCAGCACCTTCATTACCAATGGTTCTGATGTGTTATTAGTTTAACTGCTTTTTAAATGAATATGAGAGACTCAGATGTTTGTGTCTCTGCAGCAGTGAGGGATTGTCCTGAACCTGAGAGAAAACCTGAGACATCAAACATAGAGAGACGAGGAAGGATCGGCCTCTACTGTGGACTGACAGCAGCTCTGCTGCTTCTCTGCTGCTTTTCATTCATTTACTGTCTGAATAGAAAACAGGATTTCTACTTGTCTAATAATGGATGTCAGAAAACTTCATTAGATCAATCAGAGGAAACAGTTTGATCAACATTATAAATGACACTGTTGGAGTTCACTTTAATAACATGATGGACAGAATAATGAGACATGATCCACAAAATCATGAACTTCATGGAAGTCTGTTCATGATTTTGGAATGGAAGTTTTTTATGTCAAACTTTTAAACTGTCTGAGAGATGCCACCGAGGTGAATAAAATTACTATGTCTCTCCTTTTAAAGATAAATATGAGGGTCGACACTGACACATGTTCATGTTTCCCAAATCCTCTAGATCTGCTCTTTATTTATTCATCATAGTAAGATATTGGAGCTCTATTGCTAATGGCATTCTTTCTCTACTTACACACACCTCGTGGTGAACGTATGGTTACATTGTAACCTTAGTTCTCTGAGTGAGAGACTAGCTCTCGACTCTGTTACATATTCCATATGTATGGGGCATGACAGAGCCGAGCAGCTGCTCCGCACCCTCTCATTTTGAGCAATTTTGTACAGTTGTACCCTACGGGACAATGTAGTTCAAATGCCATTTTGGCTCAGTGTTTATTATGATTGCTTTGCAAGATTAGCACTGTCAGTGGCACTCTACGTGTTTTTTTTAAAAAAGTGTTATACTTTGTAAAATGGAAACTGTCCAGTCAAACTTTGTAGATATTGAGTTTATTGAGATGTCTGAGGGTGTGAGGACTTTGTGTTTATGTTTTATTCTGGACTTTGCACTTCAGTATATTTTAATGTTTAATCAAAGTGTTTACTGTGATTGCTCTACAAGGGCCAGTGGTAGAGTTGGAGCAGTTTATGTCTAGGTGTCTAAAAAAACTATGCCGTCTGAGACACAAATTGAATGCCTGTGTCCAACTCGTCTCTCTACCGTCCCAATCCAACACAAAACAACAGCACTGTCACATAATATTACACAGAAGCTGTCAATTTAGCTCTGCAGAGTGAGTAGTTATAATTAGAACTGGGTCTTGTCACTAATTTCTCCAACTGATTCAATTCTGATTCAAAAGGTCCCGATTTGATTTGATTTGATTCAATTTGATTTTGGCTCAGTCGGACATAATTATCGTAAATTCTTTGATGTGTACTTTCAGAAAAGAACTCTAAATGAAAATATATTTATTTTCATATTAATAACAGATCCTAAAGCAGCACAATATTGGACATGTAGAGCCCCGGGGCTTTTGAGATTGACTGTTTCTCTGCAATTACAACCTCAGTGTTATCTAGGCATAAAAACAAAGCTGACATTTGTGAGACTTCTTCAGAGGTGCAGCTATCACAGCAGATGTCTTTGTGTCAAAGTAACTGGCGATAAAACAGAAAAATATGAAGATTTTCCTGGCCTGGTGTTTTATAGCATATTACCACCTTGAAAATATGCTCCAGGTAGATCAAAAATGGGAGAAAACCATGAATCAACATATGAACATTACCTGAAAAAAGCTGATGCTGCTAAAGTGAAGCAGAGCTAAGAAACAGAGGTTTTATCAAAAACATAGCTAAGAGTTTTGCAATTTAAATTCGTAAAAGTTGAAATTTCTTCGGTATTGAATAACCGAGATTAGGCTTTCTTATCGGAGGGCATTTTTTTGAGATAAAAACAGCGGTCGACAACACTGTACACAACGGTAGATAACAGAGCAAATAAGGCACCATGAATTCTTGACAGGAAACTGGTCTTAAAGTATACTGAGAGCTAGAGTTGTGTGCAAAGAGCGATTTTATTGTTGTGGAAGTATGACAGCTAAAGTAAGAGAGAATTCATGATGAATTTGTATAATGTAACAAAAATGTCAAGTGCTTGAATTTGTAATATTTTGTAATATACTGGATTATTTTGTTTTTACTTTAACTCCCCATGCCGCCACCTACAGAAGTTCTCTGACGACTCTGCCATAGTCGGCCTCATCACAGGTGAGGACGACTCAGAGTACAGGCAGTGGACTCTGGACTTTGTGGACTGGTGTCAGCAGAACCACCTGCTGATCAACGCCGGGAAAACCAAGGAGTTGGTGGTGGATTTCCGGAGACACAAACCTACCACACTGACACCGGTGAACATCCAGGGAGTGGACATTGAGATAGTGGACTCGTATAGGTACCTGGGTGTTCACCTGGATAATAAATTGGACTGGAGCCACAACACTCTACCTGGTGAGGTGGCTGAGGTCATTTGGAGTACAGGGAGCGATTTTAAAGACCTTCTATGACTCTGTGGTGGCATCTGTCATTTTTTACAGTGTTGTATGTTGGAGCAGCAGTTTATCGGCAGCTGAGAGGAAGAGGTTGGATAAACTCATCAGGAAGGCCAGCTCTGTTCTGGGATGCACCCTGGACCCAGTGCAGGTGGTGGGAGACAGAAGGACTCTGGCCAAAATAACATCTCTGATGGACAGAGTCTCCCACCCCGTGCATGTAAATGTTGCTGAACTGCAGAGCTCCTTCAGTGACAGACTGCTGCATCCTAGATGCATGAAGGAGTGTTTCCGCAGGTCCTTCTTCCCTGCAGCTGTCAGACTGTACAATCAGAACTGCTCCCAACAATCATAGATGTTTACATCAGCGCTGTATCTTGCACTATTTTATCAACCGATTCACACTATAACCAGGGTTTGCCTCTTATCTGTATTTAATTTTATTTAATTTAATAACAGGACAATGGTTACTAAAAAGTGAGTACTGTATACAGTACTCACTTTTTAGTAACCATTGTCCTTCATGTACATATGTAAAAATTGTGTATGTTTCTGTTCTGTGTCTTGTGTACCGTTTGTTTGTATATGTGTCTGTCTTGCTGCTGTTACACCCAAATTTCAATTAAATTTAATTAAATTAAAGGATTATTCTATTCTATTCTGTTCTAACTCTCTCATTACTTTACTTTCTCTGGGATTAAAAAAGTATTATGATTCAGCCGAGGAAGAAACTGCTTTACATCTTATTTTCACCACATTATACAATCATCATCACATTGTTTTTTTTTATCATTTGACTTAGATGTTGATGTAGATGTTGTTGCTGTTTACATAACACACTCTGAGGACTGAAAACCAGGAAATTCAGTCAGACTGCTCTCAATAATCATCATAAAATAAAACAATAAGATGGTGAGCATTCAACAACTTCAATCATGTGCTGATCTTTTTTCTTTCTTGCTTTCAAAAAGACCAGTATGTTTATATCCCTTCTCTGCTTTTACAGTTCATGGTTGTAAAGTGGAGGGAGCCTATCCCAGCTCACAACAAGAAGCATTGTTTTGTGTCCTGTGTGACTGATGATGAGAAAAGTATAAATGTAAGGTTGACTGATGTCTAATGTTGTACACTAGTTAGATTTTAGACGGAATTAAAATGATGTGGGATATAACGTGCTTACATTGTGTAGACTGAAGGAACTGTGTGACCACAGAACAAGGAAATAAATGAAGGAAATAAATAAAGAGAATAAATAAAGGGAACTGCAGTAAACTTCCTGGTGCTTCATTAGCATTGTTCAGATTAGTGCAGAGTCTTTCACAGACTGTGAATCGCTGAACTCATCTATAAATGTTTAATCAAAGTTTGACTGTTTTACTCTAAAAATTAAGTAAAAAGTAATTGTGGTGCTAAAACAAAATTCAGTGAATATGCTATCATCTCAAACTTCGAGTAAACCAAGGCTTTAATTAATTTTGTCCTGAATCATATTTATTCTGTAGTGTTAGTGAAATACTGTGAAATGTGACCAAATTGTCCTTGATTCATTTGGATAGTTGAATGAAGAGTTTGTGAATCCTGTCTGTGGTGTGATGTATTTTTAGTGTTTCTTTTTGCTCAGCAGCTTCAGGGGTATCTGAGGTGTTTTGTATGAATTTTATACAATTATATCAGACTACCATCAGTGTACAAGGCGAACGATAAAAATTTTGAACTTTTGAAATCATTCAAACATAAAGAAAACACATCAGTAAAGATAAAACTCTGGTCACAAGGATATGATAACAACAAACCAAGTTAAAACTATTGGGAAAAGAATAATTAACAACTTGTTTGACCCGTGTCACTGTTTTATCTCATTTAGTCAGATAAAAAAAAAAAAAAAGAATCCTCCATCTTACCACGTTTCTCAAACATTGGTCACATTCACCACCTTTGAAATAAAAACCTAACCCAACTGATTCCACTCTGCAATGACGTCGACATCAAATTGTGCTAAAACATTGTAACATGCTTACATTGTTTAGTTTCAAGGAACTGTGTAACCACAGAAAACTGAAATGAATTACAGAATGAGTATTACAGAGAAGTACTCTTTTCATTTCAGGAATCTAATTTTCAAGCAGGAACCTCAGAAAATCCATTGGGGTTCAACTGATTAAGGGAACTGCAGTCAACTTCCTGGTGCTTCATTAGCATTGTTCATGTTGTCAAACAGCTAAAAAAGAGCAGTGTGTTAACTGTAGACCCAAGTATCTGTATAATGTGATGATCCTACCAGTATTGGAAAAAATAGTTGAATAGCCATGTTGTATTTTTATGGAAGCCGCTTAACAGCCTCCATGTTGCCTGCTACTGTAGAAAGTAGTTGTCACTTTTAATGCTAGTTAATACAGTCATAGGAAAATAAAGTACACTCAGTTCAGTTAAGGTCAGAGAGAGTACTTTCTCTCTCTGACCTTAACTGAACCCAGTGAGGCCTGCAGGCACTTAGATGTTGTCCTGGGTTCTTCTGTAAACTCCTGGCTGAGTCATAGCTGCGCTCTTGGAGTAATTTTGGTAGGCTGGCAACTCTTGGAAAGTTCCAGCACTGTTCCAGGTTTTCTACTTAAGTGGATGATGGCTGTCATTGAGCCTTAGAAACCCTTTCAGAGTGATAGATGTCACTAACCTTGTTTCTCAGTTGATTTTTTAGATTATGACATGATGTGCTGAGGTGTTGTGATATTTATACTGTTTCACTTTGTCAAACAGATTCTGTTTCACTAGCTGGGCCCACGTCCTCATGTTAGGTTTAATAGCGTTTTAGTAGGTAAATTGAGTTGTGGTTTGGGAAAGGCCTTAAAGGGGACTGGCGATGGCTCCTGGGCCTTGCAGATCTCCATGCACTAAATAGAAGTGAAGAAGTTAAAGTATTGAAAACAAGGAGGGAGGGTGAGGCACGTAAACGAGAATGAACAGCTTGCAGAACTGGGGGAACTTATATAGATGACAACTGGAAGGAGCGTGTTTGGAGGCGTGGTCCTGCTCCTGAAATTCCGATACATAATCTCCAATTAATTGATTTCTGAATCAGTAGGTCTGGCAGTGATGAGGCCTGGGTGTGGCATTTAAACTGAAGCTTTTTCTTAATAAATTAAATATAATTTAATAACTGCACATTTTTCTTACTAGGGTTATTTTTTAAAGTGTATATTTTTAATGATATGAAACATCTAAATGTGACAAATATGCAAAAACTAAGAAATGAGTAAGGGGCAAATACTTTTTTCACAGAACTCTATTACAGCATATCATTTTTCAGATGCTACTTGTTATTAAAGAGAGGAGGCTTTCTCATGCAACCTTTCCAAAAAAGCGATGCATGTTCCGTCTTTTTTTACAGTCTGAGCCTATCAATTGATCCAGAATTTCTTCCACAGTTAGCAGTGGTGACTCATCAGGGCCCGATGTATGGAAGTAAGTGAAAAGCTAATTTGGAAAGCAAAATCCCAAGCCTCTTGCCTTGCAAATGCAGTGAAGGCTTGGGCGTTTGGCTTCATTTGCTTATCTCTATCTTTCTTTGAAATTATTTCTCTAGTCCCAGGTGGCGTTGTCCTTCGACACCTGTTCAGAATCATCTCATCATGCCCTTCTTGATAATCTCTAATTCTGCTGACATCTGTTTATGTTAATTCCAGAAATGAACCAGTAACACCACAGTGACTACATCCATCTTTTATGTACAGTCTGTGATCCAAACACATGTTTGTTTTTACACTTAATGAAGTAAATACATTTTAATAACTATAAGGAGAAACCTGTCTTATCTCGGAGGAAAATGGGAGTCCATAAAGTTCTAAGGGGTAGGGACAGAGTAGTCACATCAACATTTATTATGATGGAAGTGAGTGAAACACTTTTAATTCAGTTCTTTAATCTTAAACTACATCTCAAATTTTATACACTGATCTGTTATCTAAGTAAAGTCCTTATCTGCATATTAGCTGCACATGAATACATGTTACCTCACGAATCAGTCATCTTTTACAAATAATCTAAGAAATGGAAAATCAGACACATCAGATTTTTTTCTGATGTGTCTGATGCTTGAGATGATTCAATCTGAAAACTCTAAATGACTTTAAACATTACAATTTAGTTTTTATTTTACAGAAATATATTTTAAAAGTTTTAGTTCAAAATTTGCAAAGTATTGTCTACATGATACAAATAAAGTCACTTTGATGTATTTGTTTTAAATTACAGAATGACTAACAAAGAACAGGAATGTTTATTTCTAAGAGGCTGTATCACATCACTAGCTGTGAGCTCTGTGATTGGCTGTGTGTGCGTTAGAGCTCACCTGCTGTTGCACTTTCTGCCAGTTCACTCAGAGACTTCATACAGTCACAGTTTAACTCTATTCGTCACTGAGAACTGCTGATGAAGATGAAGGAGCTGCTCCTCTTCCTCTCCTATGTGCTCTGGGGCTCTGCTGATGGTGAGTTTCTCTCTTTAAACTGACAGACAGTCAGCCGCTTATTGATCAGAATATCAGCATTTAATTCCATTAATGTGTTTCAGCTCTACATACAGACATCCATGTCGTTGGCTGTTCATACATTCATGGAGGGGTCATGTTTGGACTGAATCGTGAAGAACTTTGGTACGCAGACTTTGAGAAACAGATGGATGTTTATCCCCAGCCACCTTTTATTCAACGCATCAGCTTCGGAGATGGAGCTTATAAAAACGCCGTGGCTAATTTATATGCCTGCAGACAGTTGCTGCAGCTTAGTGAGACGGCTATGAAGGACTACTCTCCACAACGTGGTAAACACATACAGGCACACACAAACTGATAACAACATTCAATCTACATTAATCAACTAAAATAGGGAATTAAATTTACTTTGATGTAAATGTTGTCATCAGTGTCACGTGATTAATGAGGTTAGGTTATAAATGATGTGGTGTGTGGTGGGTTTCATAAACCAGAATGAGAATACTTTATTATTCCCAGAAGAAATTATGTGGTCACACTTTCTCCAAGACAGTGAGAACAGTAGCAGACTAAACTAAGTTAAACATTACAACATATTACAAAGTTACAAAATATAAAAATAGCTCAAGTATAAATATCCAAGTATATTACACAAATTATATATTTGGCTGACATAGGGGTGTCCATCTTACTGTATCTTCCATACTTTCCCAGTACAAACCATTACTAACTCACAAACCTCTACATTTATTTGTTTTGAAGATTTTCTTCAACACTTTCAAGTTCCAAAAGCTCAAGATTTTCATTTCAGGTTTTAGAGCAGGAGGTTCTATATGGGTCCCACTGACCATTTCACTGCCATATGACTGTTTGGTATTTTATCACATGTATATTCTCATTGAAGTTTCTTTATTGAAAACTCTGTTGTGTTTCCATGCTGATAGACCTGACAGGCTCATTGAGGGAGTAACTTATCTAAGATTAAGACAAGAGATATTCTACTCTGCGGATTCCTTGACCATCATCGAACTGACTTGTGTTTGTGTACAGATGCTCCTTCAGGTGTGACGATCTACACCAGAAACGAGGTGGAGCTCAGAGCTAAAAACACTTTGGTCTGTCATGTGACTGGTTTCTATCCTGCTCCTGTCAAAGTCTCCTGGACCAAGAACGGACAGATTACGACTGGAGGATCCAGCATCAACAATCCCTATCCCAACAAAAATGGAACCTTCACCCAGATCGCCAGACTGCAGTTCATCCCGAAGCAGGGAGACGTCTACAGCTGTACAGTGGAACATCTGGGTCTGACCAAACCACTGATCAAGATCTATAGTGAGAAACACTTTTATTTAAACAGAGGAGACAGACTGAAATACAGAGACAATAGTGCATAATTATGAAGTTTCATGTCTTCGTGTTTCTGTCTGCAGATTTCACAAAGCCTTGGCTGAGTATTAACCTGAACAGCTAACTTTAGTTAATGAGCTGACAGTTTTTAGCTCATGTAGTTCACATTATTGAGCTGTAATTAATCAGATCACAGTCTGAACAATTGTGTCTGTGTCATGTGTCTGTTTCTGCCTCCAGATGTGGACACACCTGAGACGCCTGAGAAACATAAGCCCAGCCTTGGACCTGCAGTGTTCTGTGGACTCGGTGTGATTATCGGCGTGCTCTCTGCTGCAGGTGGAACCTTCTTCATCCTCAAAGCAAACAAATGCTTCTGATCGTCTGTGGTCAACCACAGACATCATCAACCACAGTGCTTGTGTAGACAATGTCGTTTAAGGATGCTGCTCTGCTCTCTGATCTTCATTCATGTGACCCTGGCTGTGTTTACATGGAGCCTTAAGTTCACTTTATTTTCACACTGTTAAACAGATTCAGTTTAAAATGCCAGTAACATAAAAATGACAAGTAATATTAACCAATCAGAAAGCTATCCCAAAGTGACTTCATAATCAGTCCGAAACAATCCATCTGTCTTTTTAAGTTTTTTTAAACTCAGTTTTATCTGTTGACTATCTTTGCCTTCAGTTCCATCTATATGATTCAGACAGATGTAAATAAACCTGAATTTGAAATAAATCCTCACCTCTAAACATGAGTCAGTTATTTGTTTTGTTATATTTCATTAATAATCAGTATCAGCTGAATGATACATGTGTGATCTGCTGGATGAGTACAACCTAAAAGACCAAACTATTTGTTTAGTAAAGGGTAATATGCAGCAATAAATAACACTTCTAGCAAAGAGAAATATTATCCACTTAGATTTAAGATTTATTGGTCTTAGATCTCAGCTGCCTCACTCACTGTCCAGAAGTGTTATGTGTTTCACTACTGCATTGCAATGTGGGATATCTAATAGTCACCTGGAAGAACAACAGACACACATTATGCCCCTATCCTGGACTAAACCAATCAGAGATAGTCAGGGGCGGGACTTCTCTGATTGGCCGTGAAATTTAAAATGAAACAACACAAAACACTGCAAACCACAACACAATTAAATATAAATTAAAATATGAAAACAAAAAGAAGATGCACATTCTCTGTCATAAGGGCCTGCATGAATAAACCTTCTGAATCCTTCTGAATCATCTGCAACTGAAAATAGTTGTGGATTATTACCTTTGTAGTGTGACGTTGTTGTCCCTGGCTCTCTTTCTCTCTCTTTCCCTCCTGAGGGTGAGAGAAAGAAAAAAAAGGCTTGTGTCGTCCACTTCAAAGATCCGGCTCTAAGAGCTGTTTCGTTTGCAACCGACACATCACTAGAATAAGGCGATGTCGATTCATTAAATCCTGAATCGACTTTTAAACATAAACGTATTTTGCCAGAAACGCCAGATTCTCAGATTAAAGCTCACAAAACTATTTCAACAACCACCAAACAGCAAATGAGAGCAGGTACACGGATTCCACACAAAGACGTAAACACAGAGCGGATCCGACGCATCAGAATCAGCTTTGTCTTTCTCGGCTTTCTCACCCGACGGCCCGTAGACGGACACGCTGTCGGAGCTCTGTGTTCATGTCTTTTTGCGCTGATTCTGAGCTGCAGGTTTTGTCTCTCTCCAACCAAAATTCACCGAGCCAGCAGCAAAAGAAGCAGCAAACTACGCTTCACATTTGATAAATGTCGTCATGAATTCCCTCTGACTTTTGCTGTTTTGCTTCCACCACGATAAAAATCACACTTCCTACATAGGTCTCTCTCTCTCTCTCTGTACTTCAAGAACAGTTTCCCGTCTCAAATCTCTGTTTTCTGCATTATTTATTCACTTATTACCCACCAGTCTACCGTTGATTACAGCGCTGTCGGACGCTGTCTTTTTCTTTTCTTTTCTTTTTTTTTTTTCACTTAAATGACCTCGGACAAGAAAGCCTAATTTCTGCTGTTCAATACTGAAGAAATTTAAACTTTTTAAAATTATGCAAAATTACAGAGTATTGCAGAATATTTTTAAGGTTATCTTCTATAAAAAGCCAGGCCAGAAAAATCTCCTTCATGTTTTTCTGTGTTTTATTCTCAGTTACTTTGACACAAAAGCATCTGCTGTGATGTTCACAATTCTGATGAAGTCTCACATGTATCGGTACTGATAAATGATCAGAATTATAATATTTCTGACTGTCTGAGGCTAAATTGAATCGAATCAGGACTTTGAGAACCAGAATCGAATGGATTATAGAAATCAGTGATGATACCCAGCCCTAGTGAGGCCCGACAGAAGTGGATGTAGCTGTGGGTAATAAGAAAAGATGAAAAGAACTATTGATAACTTTTTTGTTATCAATAGTTTGTTTTGTTAAGGCCTGATCCGTCTGAAATTCATAGGCAGTGCTCTGACACGGAGCCATTAATCTTTGAACGCTGAAAAAGCACAGTGTATCCAGAAAACACATTATATGCTGCGATAAATGCACTGCCCAAGTGTCCCCTCTCCCCACTGCCTTTCAGCAGCATGCAACAACAGGTCGTCAGAGGAGGCTGATGTGATGATTAAGTTTAACATTGTCTACAATATTGCCAAAGCACTTTATGTACAAGATTGTTAGTTAATCATTTACAAATTAATATTGTCTGTATGGACTTCCCCCCCCAAAGAAAGTGCACATGTAAAACTGCGGTGTTAAGCGATGCGGTTGAAATATTTGAGTGCGCCTAACGTTTGTGCCGGTGCACCTAACTCGCACCGTTGATGTGAGCTTCTACTCAGGGTTTTTTCTTCCAGTTCAGAGCAGAAATGTTTTTGTTAAGATACTGGATGTTGTGTTTTTCTCCACAATTTTAATTATAAGCTAGATATATTTCTACTAATGAAATTAGTTTGCTATCACCAACAGGGATGAGTCAGCAAGTCAGTTGGGCTTGTGAATCATGATTCATGAGTCAGTAAAGTGATTCTCGAGTATTGAACGATTCGTTCATGATTTGCGCATCACTATCACTGACCTATGGACATCATGCCAGCTAAAAAGGATAAAAAGAGAATGCCGATAAGAGACCTCCAAAGCTCAGTTTGCAACTTCGAAGCCAGGTCAGTCTGAAGGCTAACCTTGAAGCTAATGATGGAAGCATGGCTGAAGCTAACCCAAGCTACCCCTTCGATTATGACATCTTAACTGCAAAAGTAACAGATGTGGTTAGTACGATTATAGAAGGGAAGATGGATGTTATCAACAGCAAACTTGATGCTATTCAGGCAACTCTTGATGGCAACACGAGACGCCTTGATGAAGCAGAGACCTGCATCTAATGCGGAGGATATACTAGCCGACATGGAAGTTAGGCTCACTCGTGCAGAAAGTAAGATTTGCATGCTCTCAAACCGGCTGGATGATCAAGAAGCTCGGAGTAGAAGATATAATCTCCATATATTTAGTGTCAAGGAAGGGGTGGAAGAGACGAATGCTATTACGTATTTTGAAACGTGGCTTCCCTCTCTTCTCAAAATGAAGAGAAAATGCACCTTAGAACACACATGCATCAACACTACATATGAGCGGGCGGAGGGAGGTTTGGAGTCTGTCTTATAAGTTAATTTATGAGGCTGATACTTTTACTGTTGCTACCACTCTACATGGTTTAAATAACCAGGTCCTGCAATGAGTGATTTAAAGTATGTCTCTCTGAATGTAAAAGGGATAAACAATGTTAAAGTAGTGTCTGATGCCTCTGTTTTTACCAGATTGAGTCAGTTTTAATAATACATGAGAAACCAGTGCTGCTCAATTTGCCATCATGTGTAGTAGCCTTTCAAAAACATTTCCATGCCTATGAGTTGACTAAGGACAAAGCAAGATTTAGTTGTCTTTAATGTTGACAACCTGATGATGATGAACTGAATATGATGAATATAAAAAATTACACTACAGAGAAATAGAAGTGAAATATTATTACACATTAGTGTGTTATTATTAAACTGCATTTGTAGTAAAAAAAAAAAAAAAAAAAGCTGTGTAAAGTGTAATCTTATTTCTCTGAACATTTCATTGTTCATTTCGACACCAAATTGAGAGGAATTAAAACTAAAAAGTTAAGACTGGCCATAGAGTAAATTTTACTCTAATTTTGAGTGGGACAAAATGTTATTTGAAACAGAGTTAAAATCAACTCTGCAAAACTGACACTCATTTTTTTACTGTGTAGAGTCACTTGACCACAGCATCACCTGTTAACAGGAAGAACTCTCACAGAGGTTTTTTGGATAGTTTATCACACCACCCTGCCACATCCCTTGGGATGAATAAAGTACTATCAATCAATCAATCAATCAATCAACCAATCAATCAATCAATCAATCCCTTTTTTCTCTAGCTAATGCAGTGCCAGGTATTAATGTGACCGAGGATTAAGCTGGTAGCAATATGTGGTCCAAAGTTTTTGGACTGTTCAAACTGAAACATATGACCCATTTGTTCAGATAAAGATAAACCAAATACAACAGGATTTGGCTTCTATAAAGTGTGATATTATTTTCTGTTTTGGATGATCAGTAAAGCAGAGATACTGGAACCAGCATGTTCATCATGTTTATTGTAACAGATGACAGTAAATGTTGGACTAAGTAAAGCTGGAAGATGTGATTCACCACCAGAGATGGGCAGTAACTGTAAACCGATTACTTTTTTCAAGTAACGAGTAAAGTAAGGGATTACTATTGCAAAAAAAGGTAATTAGATTACTGTTACTTTCCAGTAAGCACGCTGCGTTACTGCATTGCTAAACTGTGATTTTGGCAGTCCCTCGTCCCGTGTGCTTCATATTCCGGTTTGTCTGTTCTGTCTCATCACATAGATTCTGTTCAACTGTGTTCCCCAGGTGTGTGCCAAGCTAAAGCTTGTCTCACGACAATGATATTAGCGTGTGTGACGTTCGTGGTAACAGACTTGTGCAGATCAACAATGGATAATATATCGAGTGCGGGAGAGAGTACGACTGTGCCGCCTTAAAAGCATGGAAGTACTGACCTTACTTTGAGTTTGTTTCATAAAAAGTGACAAAAACATTAGTGTCCGGTATACACTGCGTGGGAAGAAAACTTCTTTCTACAGCGAAAAAAACCCATAAACTTCTGAGCAAGTACGCTGCCACGGGAATGTGAAATTCACAGAGAAACTAAACGCAAAAACGCAAAAAAATTTTTATTTTATATGCTGGAATATGCAGAATATAGGTTTAAATGTTAAACAAATTTCTTCAAGTCAAAGACTGTTGCATTTAATTTAATTTTTGCTTGATGCATAAAGTTAAAAGTTTAAAACTAATAAAGCAAGTTTTAAAAACAAACTTTTTCATTTGATTACATTTTATATGATGGATTATGCAGAAAAAAATAGAATTGGGCTGCTTTATTACCTATTCAGCTTGTGTGTCATGTTTTTAAAAAGTAACTAACTAAGCAATTAATTACTTTTGAAAATAAGTAATCAGTAAAGTAACAGGATTACTTTTTTGGAACCGTAAGTAATTAGTTACTGATTTTTTTTTTCAGGTAACTTGATCAACACTTTTCACCACACTTATTATATGTTGCAACGTAGTTGGACAGTCACATCATATTATGATAAAAATATAGAAAAAAAAAATCAGGAAGGGGGCAAACACTTTTTCACTTGTGATTTACCTTGAGGTCAGATCAAATTTCTAACTCTGTAACAGCGTGAGTCTGTGGACAGTAATGAAGCTTTTACACTGTCAGTCGGCTCCTCAGAATCATTTACTGTAGAATCACTGATTAAAGATCTGTATAACTGATTAATAATGTCTTGATACATACTTAGTCATCCAGGTAAGAAAATCTCAAAAAGTTGATTCTGTTCATCTGGATGTGACTTTTTCAGAGGGAGAAAGATTTCATCACTCATTCATGTAATTTATTCAGTCTCAGCTGACTGCAGGTTCATTAACAGCTTAATTGATGTCCACAGACTCATGCAGTTCCAGAGTTAGAGATGTGGTTCTGACCTCAGAGTAAATCACCATAATCAATCATGTAAATACTGTTGATGTGTTTATCACACTTAAAATTTCAGGTCTTCAAACAAATTCAAGCTTTACTTTGTCTAACATGTACTGTCATCAATAATGATACTGTATGTAGCGGAGATGGCAATAAAGTTTACTTTGACTAATGAACATGATGAATCTGCTGGTTCCAGTATATTTGCTTAACTATAGATAATATCACACTTTATAAAAGCCAAATCATTTTGTATTTAGTTTATCTTTATCTGAACAAATAAGTCACAGTGTTTCCATCTGAACAGCCTCAGTCCTCAGTCGGATTAATACCTAGGACTGCATTAGGTAGAGAAAAAAGGGGTGTGGCAGGGTGGGGTTATAAACTACAGATGAAACCTTTCTAAGAGAGTTCTTCCTATTAACAGGTGATGCTGTGATCAAGTGACTATGTCATCTGGCTTTTAAAGCAGCTCTCAGTCAGAGTGAGTCAGTTTGTTAAGAGCACTCAGGAACATGGCTTCATCTTTTCTCTGCTTCACCCTCCTCTTCATCAGCATCCGCACTGCAGGTATGATCAATGCACTGATCAACACACTCATACCAATTAATACATCCATCTTTGGTCTGTATATTGTTGATCAATACATGGTTCATTGACCAATAGACTCATCAATACAACATACAGTTTATACTTTATCATCTATTACACAGCAGGTATGATCAGTTCTCCATAGTCTGCACTTCACTGATGTTCTGTTTTGTTCTTCAGATGGATTTTTAGAGTATAGGGTGGATCGCTGTGAATTTAACACCACTGAGCTGAAGCACATCGAGTACATCTACTCTCGCTATTACAAGAAGATAGAGTACATCAGATTCAGCAGCAGTGTGGGGGAGTATGTTGGATTCACTGAGCATGGAATGAAGCTGGCAATGCTCTGGAACAATGATACTGCACGGCTGAATTCAATGAGACAAATGGTAGCGGCATATTGTTACCATAACATTGATATTCATGATCGGGCTGTTCTAGCTAAGTCAGGTGAGTGTGTAGTTGTGCAACATCATCAGGGCATCAAGTTCAGCCACACAGTGACCAACACTCTGAATCACTCAGTTTAATCCTTAAACTCCTGAAGGTTTAAATTTGTTTAGAAATTTGGAGTCTACTGGAGTTCTGTTTCTTTAAAATTCAAGAAACAAAGTTTTTTAACAATGAAAAAATTTTTATTAAATTATTTCAGGATTAATTAAAACTTTAATTAGAAGTTAAAAAGTAGAAGATGATTTAACAAATATTTGTGTAAATACAGCTTGCATTGAATGCTGGTGGCAAAACTTGAGCTTCTTCCAGTTTTTAGTGCCACAGTTAGGCTATGTTCACACTGCTGGTCTTAATGCTCAATTCCAATTTTTGGATCAAATCCGATTTTTTTGTCTGCTTGTTCACACTACAAATAAAATGCGACAGCAAACGCGCTCTAGTGTGAACCCTCAAAGCGGCCCGCATGTGCAAAAGAAGACGTCACACAAACAGTATTGTTTGACTGATGGCCTTTAATATAAAGACTTCGGACTTTACGTTTCCCAATTTTTGCTTTAAGTTATTTTGTTATTTACATAATAATGTAAATAACCTAATAATTATCCTTATTGCTGTTTTAGAGAGGAGCGGTGCTTCAAAGGATAGTTGCAGATTTCTGTCAGAATCTGCAGATTATACAGTATAAATAAAATGTTCACGTCTTCCCAACAGTTTCACTGGATGGCCAGGAAGCATTTGCAATGTCTTATCGGGCGCTTCTCCGGCGTCTGTCTTGTGTCAGTGACGTAAAAGACGGATTTAATGCGACTTGACCATTCAAACAGCAGTCGCTTTCTAAAACATCGGATATGTATCGGATTCAGTACCACATACGAAAGTGACCCAGATCGGATTTGAAAATATTGGATTTGTGCCGTTCACACTGTCATACCATGATCGGATATGGGTCGCATAGGGTCAAAAAAATCAGATTTGATGCTCTAGCGCCTGCAGTGTAAACGTAGCCTAACTCACACTGATACTGTTAGTGTTAATTAATAATTGCAATTTGAAAAAAAAAGTGTCATTTTTTACCAGGATGTCCTTCAGTACACTTATTAAACAAATATGTAGGACTGCTTTTTTCCATTTGTGCAACATCTCTAAAATTAGAAATATCCTGTCTCAGAGTGACGCTGAAAAACTAGTTCATCCGAGAGAGTGATATTACGCCAATTATGTCAAAATGAGTGATTTATGACCCCAATAAATTATTCATGAGCTTAGGATGTAATAAAGAAAGTAATAAAAATATGATATGAATAAAATTATGATATTAGAAATTATGAATTAGAAAGAGAAATCATATTTCTCCTGTATTGGCTTCCCTTCAGCGGCTTCCTGTTAAATCCAGAATTTAATTTAAAATCCTGCTCCTCAATAATGAGACCTCATCTTATCTTAATGACCTTACAGTGCCATATCATGCCATTAGGCACTTCGCTCTCACACTGCAGGCTTACTTGTCATTCCTAGAGTATTTAAAAGTAGAATGTGAGGGAGAGCCTTCAGTTTTCCCACCAAAACTCTTGCTCATAGGGGTCATATGATTGTTGCATTTTTTTTTCTTATTTCCTTGTATTAATGTAGGGTTTTTACCTTACAATAGGCAACTGTTGTGATTTGAAGCAATATAAAAAAATTGATTTGAAATTTGCAATTCTAATTTATTTAATTACAAATAACCAAAATTATGCCATTATCCTGACAGCTAACACATTTTCTATAGGTAGATTACAGATGATTCTGTCCCATTACACATAATATTGCCACAATGGAAATATAATGTCTGTGTGGTTTTTAGTTCAGCCCAGTGTCAGAATTAAGTCCAAGACTCCGCTTTCTGGTCACCATCCTGCCATGTTGGTCTGCAGCGTCTACGACTTCTTTCCCAGTGAGATCAAAGTGAGCTGGCTCAGAGACGGACAGGAAGTCACCTCTGATGTCACTTCCACTGGGGAGATGGCAAATGGTGATTGGTACTACCAGACTCACTCCTACCTGGAGTACACACCCAGGTCACTCCACATCAGATCCAGGTTCATTTCCAGATCCAGTTCTGTGAGTGGTTTGTGAATCAGTGGTCTTTGTGTTGAAGGTCTGGCGAGAACATCTCCTGTGTGGTGAAGCACGCCAGCCTGAAGGAACCTCTGATCACCGACTGGGGTAAATACCTGTCTGTATGTCCACAGAAATATGTATTTGACTGCTCACCTGTCTGTTTGACTGTTGGCCTCTGTCTGTCACCTGTCCGACTCAGAGCCGTCCTCGGACAAATCAACTCCTGAATCAACCACGCTGATTGCCATCGGAGCCTCTATACTGACCCTGGGTCTGATCTTACTTTTGGCTGGATGTTTTCTCTACAGGTGGAAAGCCCGAGGTTAGACCAGGACTCACACTCAAAGACCAGTTGGCAAGTGTTTATGTCAGCCTTTTTGTTAGCCTGTTTATGTTCTATATTCACTTTCAGCTAGTGAATTTAATTTCTCACAAGTTTAGACAAGTTTTAAGTCCATATTTAGGCCCCAGTCTAATTTCACTGATGCGTTCAAATGTGATAGATCCCAGCTATCCCTGAATAAGAGGTCTGGATTGGCTCTCCATCTAAAGGGCCTGAGTCTGAGCTTTTATTACAATTTTTTATTCTAATATTGCATTGGAAGCTAAATTACCAATTAACACAATCACATGTGTATTTTTGAACTCTATATTTTATCTGCTGTCCTCTGATTAGATATTAGTCCCTTATTTAGACAACCTCAGCTGCTTCAGGCCTCAGGCATCTCCCTCTCAGACTTAAAAGATTTCACACCAGTTCAGACCCATTTTTCAGAGCAGACAGAGTCCATGCATTTAAACTAGGGACTTCACTGAATCATTGTTGTTGATGTTTGATTGAGATCAGTTGTCCTCATGTGGATAAAGAGTTTCTTATTGACTCTGTCCTTATCTCTTTATCCAGATCATACTCTGTTTTTCAATTAATGAGGCAGGATCCTGATCCTAGTCCTGGCTCTTTCTGATGGAGTAAGAAGCAGCTGATTTGTGTGTTCAGCAGACTCATGATCTCTGGAATGGGCGACTCTGAACCTGATCCATGACCAAACTCATGTATAGATGTTTAATTAATGTCTTTGAACCACAATAAACATAACATTTCACCTGTGTGCTTACTTACATGCATCAACACATTGATGTCACTGTACACCAGTTTAAAACCCTTTAGTGTTCCGGTCAACCAATTGGTAGAGCACATTTTCAGGCCCTATATCTAACTGAGGCTTTCACTGAAATTGACCTACCTTATTGAGTCTTTTCTACCAATTGGTTTACATCTGTAATGCCAAAAAAATCCATCAGAAGGCACTGCAAATGGAAACTGTTGGCTCTTCTTATCCCTCTCCCAATAAAACTAAAGTAGGAAGATAAAATTTTTTGATATATGATAGTGTTGGAGGACTTACTAAACAGATGTCACTTGACAGCATTAAAAAAAGTGAAATTAAATGTTTAATAATTTTTTAAAAAAGTGGTCACACAAAAGGTTGATTTGTCCCTTTATGGTGCTAATGCTAACATAACCTAAATGTTATTAAAATTGATTATTTGCCATAAAATCAGACCACTAGACCCATTTTGTTTATCCATTGCTATTGATAAATCGCATTAAGTGTTAGCACAGCAAGAATATGCTGAAATAATTTCCTCAGTAAGTCATTTTTGTAACTTTCTGAGTTAATATTAATAAATATTGTAAAAATCAAGAATAACACGTGGACATCATAAATATCACAACTGATTACCTTTTACTCAAATTACAGTAGCTGGTAAATTAATATTACTAAGTTGTCAAAATTATAATTTCATGTTGAGCAAGTACTATATGGACACTAAACAATTATATGGCTCAAAATCACATGGTCCTGTGGCATGATACTGATGATACCATCCACCTTCAACCACAGTGTGTTTGAGGTCATGGTTTCAAGAGCTGGCACTCTCCACCAATATATTGCCAACAAACCAGATGAGTGGGGCTTTAAATTGGTCTGCCAAGCAAGTTCATCTGGCATCATCCACGACTTGCTGCTGTATCAAGGGGGGGTCTACATTCTTCAATGCTCTCCTGAGTGAAAAGGAACAGAAGCTACCTTTAAGGGGCCAAAGTTGTAAAAAAAACACTATGCAAACCCATAAAAGAACCGCAGCTCTTCACAAGTTTCAGCTTGGTCCAGAACTTGCGCACCTCATTGGGTGTCAGGTGCATTGGTACTGTATGACCAAACTGCACCTGTGGAGCTCCCCTGATGGCAGACAAAGACCTAATGAAGAAGGGCCATGAAGCCTGTTATTACAGGCTGATCAAGGTCTGATTGCAATGAAATGGTTTGACAAGAAATGTGTCAACCTCCTAAACATCATTAGATCACCATTCCATGCCCATCACTCATCCCTGTATATAATTAGCATATGGGAGGAATTAAACTTTCTAATATGCTATTACACCTGTACAAGACAAGTTATAAGTTACAAGTTAAGGAGATGGCATATTCCACTGTTCGGATACATCCTTGACTTGAATACCTGGTCTACAAGAGGGACTGTGCCCTACCGGACCAGAAACCGATGGCTCTCAAAAGGTTTCCACCTGGCTGTGTCTGAACCAAGTTAACAAGCCAGCATCTAGAGTTGGACAACCATGATCCAGCTCTCCAAGACCACAGAATAAATGCTACACCCTAAGACCCCAACGACCAAAACCACAAGCAGATGTGCTTGATTTGCACTATTCTATTTTAAACACAAAACTCATTTTGCACAGTAGCATTCAATCAGAAGTGGCCTGAATGTGAGTATTTTGTGCTGTCGCACATTTTTCACATTTGCAGATGAAAAAACTATGTATTTTGTTGTTTGATATAATACTTTCATTTGATGGAATGAAAACAACAGTGTTCACTGGCATGCTACTAGAAATAAACTTTATCCAATGGCCTGGATAGTTTTGTTATTAATTTGTTGTTTTTAGTAATTAATAATTTGGCACTTTATTTGATTTTTTTCAACTGTATTATCTAATGTACTTGTATTTGCATGACATTTCATACTTTTACCATAGAGGGACATCTCAACTGTTTGGTAGAAATCAATATTTTAAAAACTAAAGGGTCTATTGAAAAAAGAAATATTGATTGTGGTTATTAGTCACCCAATTCAATAAGAAATGGAAACAAAAACATTTTCCATTGCTTTTTTCTTGGTGAGGACCTCAAAGGGTTAAACACTGACCATGAAACCACTGTCCTGCTGCACGGAAAAGTGTTTTTCTAGATCACTTTTTGTTAATTTCTTAATGAACAAATAACTGTGCCAGAAATGGTTTTTTTTGTTTGTTTGTTTTTTGTTTGTTTTACTGAGAAATCAAAGTGGTTGAGTAAGGTAAACCTGCCCAGGATAGAAGTGATGTTATTCTCTTATTAAAAAAAAATATCTATATTTTTAATATTCATGATTCTCATTTATTTTGGTTAGTTACTGTAGCTGCCCACTTGGAATTACCACTCGTGACGCAGAGAGCTTCGACTGATGCAACTTTATTCTCTCCTCTTTAAACCACCGACAATATGGCACCGTGAAAACTATAAAGATGCACAAACAAATACCATCCATTCACTTCCGCTTATCCTTTTTCAGGGTCGCGGGGGGCGCTGGAGCCTATCCCAGCTGTCACAGGGCGAGAGGCGGGGTACACCCTGGACAGGTCGCCAGTCTGTCGCAGGGCCAACACACAGGGACAGACAACCATTCGCACTCACATTCACTCGCACATTCACACCTAGTGGCAATTTGGATTAACCAATTAACCTATCCCCACAAGCTGCATGTCTTTGGACGGTGGGAGGAAGCCGGAGTACCCGGAGAGAACCCATGCAAACACGGGGAGAACATGCAAACTCCACACAGAAAGACCCCGGCCTGATGGTGGAATTGAACTCAGGACCTTCTTGCTGTGCGGCAACAGTGCTAACCACCGTGCCACCGTGCTGCCCAAACAAATACCATTAAACATTTAAGTAGAAAGTGCAGAAATGTTCACATTTTACCATAGAAAATCATTTTGATTAACTCAAATAGTGACATTGACATAAATCAATAGTTTTTAAACTATTTATGTTACAGCATTTAATAAAATGAATTAACAACAACCTTTCTGTCTCTTAAATACATAAACAATCATTTGCAATCATTAACCAACCTCTTTCTGCTTCCAAGGGTGCTAATCATGCTGAATCAGCTAGCCAACCTCCTCCATGCACATCTCTTAGCCAGTCTTTCCACACCACAAACAAATGACATGCATATACAATAAAAAACGAATTCAACCACATTGAGTAAACTTTCAAAGTTATAGCATGTGACAGATAAATAAAACACATAGTTTTGCATGAGTACCCTCAAAAAACAAACGCTTTTACGCACTCTGAAGCAACGTGTTTGCCTCACCTCACCGAGAACTGAACAGGAAGTCTGACACAATAAAAGAGGAAGTGCTAAGGTACTCTTCAAAATAAAAGCACAAAGTAAAGTGGCTTTGCCGGCATTTACAGTTACATCACTGCTGACCCTCAAACCTAACATGAAAGAGCTGACCCAATGGTAGACCACTGCTGATAAATAAAACAGCCATTTGAACTCATAGTTACACCCAGCAATATTATCTATAACTGCAGGTCCCAGTCAACATTGTAAATTTTAACATTCTCATTCTGGTTTGGTCAATAAAAACAAAATGCAATGATTTGTATTCAGGCAACAAAAGCTTGGAAAAGTCACTGTTACTAAAGTGAATCAGCTGGAGGAGCATTTAGAGGTTAATTGGCAGTAAGTCAGTAACATGACTGACATACTGAGTAAAAAATGAGTATAAAAAGAGCACTTTGAAAAGATAGAGTTTCTCAGAATTAAAGACAGGCAGAAGTTCACCAATCCATCCAAATGTGCATCTACAAACTGTGGAGGCCAATGACTGAGACTTTGGAGGCCAGCAGGGGGGACCAGCTGCGGAGACTAGTAATGTGTCGGTCGCGAACGAAATGGCTCTTAGAGCCGGGTCTTTGACGTGAATGATGCGAGCCGGCTATTTATTGCGAGCCGTGTTTTTTTTTTTTCCTTCTCTCACCCTCTCGCACTTTTTTTACGCTTCACTCGGCACGTGAGCCTTGTGCTTGTGAGGGGGGAGGGCGGTAGTTACACTCGCAGTAGCACAGGAACAGAGCGGGAGGGAAAGAGAGAAAGAGAGCCAGGAACAACAACGTCACATTAGAAAGGTATAGTAATCATCCACAACTATTTTCAGTTGCAGATGATAAAGGATTCAGAAAGTTTATTCATGCAGGTCCATATGACAGAGAATATGCATCTTCTTTTTTTTTTTCATATTTTAATTTATATTTAATTGTGTTGTGGTTTGCAGTGTTTTGTGTTGTTTCACTTTAAATTTGTTTAAAAGGAAAAAGCTGAAAATTTAAATAGGTAAAAGTTGAAATGTGAATAGCTGGTTTTTGTATTATATGATTTCTTTATTACATTTTACGTACAAACTCTGAAGCACGTACAAACTCCGAAGCACGTACAAACTTCGAAGCACGTACAAACTCTAAAACACGTAAAAACTCAGAAGCACATAAAAACTCAAAACACGTACAAAACACAACAGATGTGCTCCAGGATGTTAGGGGCAGTGTTGAGCTTTTGTTACCTAGTGGCTACACAAGCCAGCAAGTACCAATGACCGGATTTGGTGTGTGGTAGTAACAGGTAAATGAACATTTTTTTTTTAATTATTTGAATATATATATATATATATATATATATATATATATATATATATATGAGTGCTTGTGTATAAATACACAAACAATACACATATGCTTTCAATTGTGTAATTTAAGTAATCTAGGGAGCTCTGTTTTGGAAGTTCAGTTAAAGCTAGAAATGTGTTTTGGAGTTTGTTCGTGTTTTGGAGTTTGTATGTGCTTTGTCTCTGGGGGCTACCGCATATATTTATATATAAACATATATAAATAAAACCCCTTTTTTTTTTTACATTAGTAATTCCTTTTGTGCATAATTTTATATTATTGTTAATAATAAATTAATTAAAGATACAAAACAACCTTAACAGCCGGTTCAGAGTCGAAAGAGTCGGCTCTTTTTAGTGAGCCGAGCCGAAAGAGCCGGTTCTCTAAAAAGAGCCGGAAATCCCATCACTAATTTTTATATACTGCAGAAAAAACAAAAAACAATCCTATAATGCAAATTTGTAAAGAAAACAGCATGTGCATCAAAATAAACTATTCCCAGCAGTGCAATTTGAGTTCTAAGCATACCAGAAACTATTCAGAAGAGCATAAAGTCAAACATGACTTTTAAAAACAGCAGTATAGGCTTATAAAGCCTACAGGTAAAAAACTACATTTTCCGCGAAAATTACGTCACTTCCGGTTTCAGGCAGGTAATGGCGGACATATGATAGTTCACGCTGACGTCTATTTTAATGTAGGAAGTGTTATGAACAGCTGATTAGATCGGCAAAGCCCGTTTCTGGAATATAATGTTTTTGTTTCTGCAAGCGCTTTTTATGCAATTTTTGCAAAGCTATATGTGGAAGGAAACCGTGACCTAGGACAAGCTGATGGCATAAGATGTAAGTACAACTCCTCCGGTTTCATATGCAAAAAAAATATTGTGCTAGCTTACGCGGTTCCGGTTCTACAGGGATTTAAAAATAGTTACGCAAAACGGAGCATGCCCGCTCCGACCGGCTTTAAAGGGTTAATGCCCTACCTGGCCCCCTGGCAAAACTTTGCTAGACCCGCCACTGCACAGCTACCAGCCGTCAGCTACTTAGAAAAGGATCCTGGTGTTATTTGTCTCTCAGAAACAGTTCATAACTTCCCTTCAACTCATTCATGTCACCTAAAATGTAAACCTGTTTCTCCATCACCTGTTCAGCTCTGATGATTCAGTGAGGACATCTCCTGGTTTCACTTTCATGTTTCCCTCTCATCACATATACAAACCAATACCATGACCAGCAGCTTTTACAGCTGTAGCAACTTTCTAGCTGAAGTAGTATGGGACAAATCGCGTTCCTTTTCACCTCAACTTTAAAGTTCGACCTCCTCGGCTGTAATTGGTCCAGCCCAGAGTCGATCATGACCATCAGGCCAATCCACCACCATTCATTTATACCGTTAAAAAAAAGAAAAGAAATAAAACCCTATCGGCCCATAAAAATAAAAAATCACGAGCGGCCCACCGGGCAAATGCCCAGTATGCCCGATGGCCAGGCCAGCCCTGCATCACAATATGAACCACATCAAATTACAAGGAAAAAATATTTTAACTGCTGGAACCAAATATTAATCTTTTTTTATACATAAACCATTTCGGTAACACTTACACACACTCGGCTACTAAATGAATGCGTTGTCACACCATAACTATTTCGTTGTTGTGAAAGTGTTGCCAGCATCAACTAATCTAACGGTCATCTACCAATCTAATTCAAGGGTCATGTCTGTGTTCTCCCACAGAAAATGATCCTACACGAACAACATGCTGCTTCAGACACTGATCCTCCCGGTGGAAGTGCACCTTCTTTTTCCTCCTTTTTAAGATTTTTAATGTTCGTTTAAATTCAAAATCCACAGTTAAAAAAATATATGAACACCAGATAACAAAAAAAGTGAATGGTTCAGTCTAATGTGTGCTGTAGTGAGACATTAAACTTCAGTAAAACTATGCAGTTATGAAACATAAGTTTAATCTGAGCCAAAGCGATTTGCTTAGTTGGAAATACATTTACTGCTCATTTAGAACAAATGACTGTCTCAGCAAACGAGGACACAATCACACAGTCCACTGTCTTTGTTAGATGCGCGCCTGTTTCAGCACAGTTCACAAACTCCCTCCAACACAACGTCCGGCTCACTGTGCGGCTCCACCAATGAGATCCGAGGGTCTGCGCAGTGGTATTAGCATACAGCCTGTATAAACAGCGCTGCTCTCAGTCACGGAGCTCATTCGTTGCTGCAGAGTGTCGAGGAGCGAAAATGCCTGAACCTGCCAAGTCAGCGCCCAAGAAGGGCTCCAAGAAAGCCGTGACTAAGACCGCCGGCAAGGGCGGCAAGAAGAAGAGAAAGACCAGGAAGGAGAGCTACGCCATCTACGTGTACAAGGTGCTGAAGCAGGTCCACCCTGACACCGGGATCTCGTCCAAAGCCATGAGCATCATGAACTCGTTTGTCAACGACATTTTCGAGCGTATCGCCGCTGAATCCTCCCGCCTGGCCCACTACAACAAACGCTCCACCATCACCTCCAGGGAGATCCAGACCGCAGTGCGCCTGCTTCTCCCCGGTGAGCTGGCCAAGCACGCCGTGTCTGAGGGCACCAAGGCCGTCACCAAGTACACGAGCTCCAAGTAAACTGATTAGCATCAGACGTCAACCCAACGGCTCTTTTTAGAGCCACACACTAAACTAACGAGCGTACTTCTTACTGTACAACATACAGTTACTATGTTGCCAACTCCTTGAATCGCGGATAGGGTTTTTCTTGTCACTGGATGGTATTAATCCGCTGCACTGACCGAGAGGACTGAAATGTATTCCTGCGTCTTATTGTAGAAAGAAACTCGCTACAAACACAGAATTAATTCGACTTTATATTTGACACTTGTGTTACAGTTCCAAGCGTACTTTTCCTTTTATTCCTGACATGCAAAGTTGTAGCTTTCTATTGCATGGTCTTGTGTCTGTATTAGTGATGGCCAAATGAAGCTTACTGAAGTTTGTATTGAAAAACTTTTCATTACTTGAAGCTTTTCAACAGTCCTCTGGTGGCCAAAAACAATGAAGAGCAGCTTGAATCCACAAAATAAAACCAACTGCTTCATAATGATTGCCCACTCTACAAAGTGGAATTCTGTCTGATATTGGGCCACCGCTGTGTTGCTTTGAACATGTATTTTTGGGGGTGGGAAAAAATGTTTGTTTCTTTAATAAATAATTTTGACCAGTAATCTTTCCTTGTTTAAACATGCACCATGGCGTGGTCTTTCTTTGCTTGTGACTTCTTGATGTCGGTAAATACAATAATTGAAAAATACCATGTTACACATAATATACATATAATAATGTACAACACATGGAGTATGTTTCTGCTGTGAGGTCCCGCCTCCATGTACTTATGCAGTTAATCGGGACAGGTATATTTATGAATAATATTATATTAGGGGAATTTTCCTATACATATTTTTGACCTTGGGGGTAGAATTGATTGTGAACTGGAAAGGAAAATGCTTATGAACTTGTAAATTAAAAACATGATACATTTAAGGTAACCCTTTTTCATTTTTATTTAAGAAGAAAATTTTTTCCACTGCGATGGGCGAACCTGTTTCTTTTGGTGGAGATAATTTCTCCTGCCTGAAGAAAAATCCCTTCACATGGCATAGAAGAGGCTGGAGTGCAGCGAAACTGGTAGAGATGCAGTTATACATTCTACCTGGGCCCCACAAACTATCAGCTAAAGAGAAGAAATAAATTAAATTGCTGCACATTTTGCAGACTAACAGTTTAAGATTATTAAAAAAAATAAGATATATCTTTTTATAACATTAAATGTAAAGAGTCAAATTTAAGTTTTTCTAAAGTTATTTAATGATATTTATATTATGAAAAGCAGATTTTTGACATTTTAAGTTTTTCCCGTTTTCAGATAAAATAAACACGCACAAAACAAAAGCAAACAGCCAGAACACAAAGCTGGAAAACCCACCCAATTGACCAAAATACTCCCACACAACAGAACCTCCTTTATTCCTCGCTGGCTCCAAATCTCTCAGTAGAAATATCAGTGGTTTGCTATCTGTCACAGAGAGGCCCTGCTGTGTCCTCCACGTTTTCTAGCTATGACCAAAGAGGAATTTCCATCAAAGCTATCTTCAATCTAACTCCCAATTTGATGGCTCCATAGCCACCTTTCCCTTTCTGCCTTTTTATAATGCAACTATTGTAGTAAGTGCTGTGCATAAGATGGAGTTGTACATGATGTCGGTAGGAATGATTTCCTGTGGTGTTCAGAGGTGAATTTTGGTTCTCAGTCTCTCACTAAACCCACTCCTGTGACTGCTCAGCACATGATGGAGTGGGTCGGAGGTATTGTTCAGCATTTTACTTATCATGGACAGAAAATTGTGGTTACACATTTTTCAGTAGGTGGAAGAATCACAGAATCTTCCAGAAAAAAGAGCAGATATACTGGGCATAACTAAAAATACTATACTAGATTAAACTGAGGTCGCTATCCAGGACATGAGATAAGCTTTTAGTCCCAGAGCTGGGAAATTCACCAACATGGGCAGAGCAGGTTAAAATAAATAATTACGACAATATAATTATATTACAATAACATTAAATTAAATAGATACAATGATAAAATAATGTTTGACTAGTAGCGGAAGAAAGAGTGATTAACAGTGAGATGGCTGGATGTTTCTTAGCAGGTATTGAGTATGAATAATGAAGCTTCTGATGTACAACAATGTGAGTGAAACTGTGCTTTGGTTAGAAGTGAGCAGTTGTCACACAAGTCTCGCTGCTCCGTGGGCCTCCAGCAGCATCGGTGTGTTTGCTGGGAGCTCGCAGCGTCACTTTGTCCCACAGCTGCGCTCACCAGATGCTGCTTTTAACTCGGAGTGCGTGAACAAACGTGTATCAGCTGGAAAAGGCTTTTTACGGAGCTCTGCTGCGGCTCCACCGGTATTAGCAGAGAAAAGAGTGCAAGAAGCCGCCGAGCAGCGCTGAGCTCCGCACCGAGTCACTGAGCTTTGGAAGCTCCACGAACCGAGAGCACGAGAGCCCGACACGAGGCCTGCGTGACGAGACACAAGCCCACTGTGGACGGCTCCACTGTCGACCTGCAGTGCTGCTCACACACTCACTTTGAGCTTTTTGATCCCGAGACACGAAACACAAAATGAAGCATTGCGAGGCACGCGCGAGAGCTGCGCGCGCTGCCTTCACTCTCCACGGTTCTCATGGTGCGTTTAAGTTCAGCGTGGCGCTTCCGACTTGCCATCACTGTACCGTGAATCTCGATCAGACGCGAAAGAGGAAAATGTCCGAGGAAGCTCCCGCACCTGCTGCCGTCCCGGCCAAGGCGGCCAAGAAGAAGAAGACAACGACTTCCAAGCCCAAGAAGGTCGGCCCCAGCGTGGGCGAGCTGATTGTGAAAGCCGTGGCCGCTTCCAAGGAGCGCAGCGGCGTGTCCGCAGCCGCGCTCAAGAAGGCTCTGGCTGCCGGAGGCTACGATGTGGACAAGAACAAGGCCCGTGTCAAGACCGCCATCAAGAGCCTGGTGGCGAAGGGCACTCTGGTGCAGACCAAGGGCACCGGGGCCTCCGGATCCTTCAAGATGAACAAGAAGGCTACTGAGAGCAAAGCCAAGAAGCCCGCAAAGAAAGCCGCTCCTAAAGCAAAGAAGCCCGCCGCGGCCAAAGCCAAGAAACCGGCAGCAGCTGCTAGGAAGTCGCCCAAGAAGGCAGCAGCCAAGAAGCCCGCAGCCGCTAAGAAGTCGCCCAAGAAGGTCAAGAAGCCAGCAGCGGCGGCCAAGAAAGCGCCCAAAAGCCCCAAGAAGGTGCTCAAGAAGGCTCCCGCACCAAAGAAGTCCCCAGCCAAGAAGGCCGCCAAGCCCAAAGTCAAGAAGGCAGCCAAGAAGAAGTGAGCTCACACCACTCTCACACTCAACAACGGCTCTTCTCAGAGCCACCACAGCAACACACAAGAGCTCCTTCCTCTCACCACTCGATCATTCATAATAATATCCTTATTATTAAAGCACAATTTCCCCTCATTTTACTCATTACTTTTATGACTTGTATTAGTATCGTGATACACATTAGTGCTGTCTTCACAAGTCTGCAACTCCAGAAAAGACAACAATACAAATATTAACAACAAAATATTTACAATCATACCTTCATAATACAAAACATTACACCAATTCTTTTACTGTGAAACATTATCATACAAGAAATAAACTGTTAAAAGTTAGCAACTACATTTTAAAATATTCTATTAAACAACACATAATACATTCATAGATGCATGTTATTATTCATGGATGAAATATTGAGTTCTATTTTTTAAAAGCCTACACTGGCTGTTGTACTGGAAGTACACTGTATATTTTAATGATACCTAGCTAATATAATCCACTTGAAATGCTCTAATCTACAACCTTACCTGACTAAATCTAGTCCAGTTGAATTGATATTGTGTGATTTCAAGGGGACACATTTTACTCCAAGCTGAGCCCATACTGTTATTTATTTTACCATGGAGTTCTGTAGCGTGAAGGATGAGGGGAATTAAATTATTTCAAATTATAGTCTTGAGTTTACTTCTTGACCTCACCGATCCTTTGGATATCCCAGCTGAACGAGAGTCCGGGGCTGCCCTGTGTCCCCCTCCACAGTAGTTTTCCACTAATTCTATTGTTCAGTCTGGGGGGGCTGTCCTCTAACCAGGTTAGTAACGGTGGCTTCCTGTTTATCTGGCTGAGGCAGCTTTTACTCATTTTATAACAGGCAGACCCCCACTGTCGATGCATTTTTCACACTATACAGTTACACACCAAAGTTTATCGCTGAACCAACTGATTTGGCACGTCAGAGGTCAGGGTTCAGCAACTTAATGTCATTCTTGAGAGCTTTAAGGTCGCATGAAATGCTTTGAGAACACAAATCCACTATTGTCTTTAAAACAGGAGTTGACAAAGTCATTCTAACAAAACCCACACTTAGGAATCATTTCCTGTTCCTCTGATCACCAGCTGCCCCCTATTATCCAAGCAAACCTAAACACATTCTATTCTTTGAATTGTTTTATTCTACTCACAACAGACACAAAAACCTAAGCGTAGATGTGACTTTGCAAAATGTCCCAAATTCAGCAGCAGTGCTGAACACTCTCCTTGTCATTGTTTTTTTCTAGTATAATGTGATCACTGTTTTTGTCCGTGTCACATGACCTGTAAATAGTGTCTCTGTATGTTTTTACTAACTTGTGTTAAACACCAACGTGCCAGAGGGTCTGCAGATGGAAATTAGCCCAAGGCTATAATCTGGCATATTTACATTTGTTAAAATGTTCATTTATATGTATTGCCCCTCTTTCTTAAAAAAATAAATAAAATAAAGACGTCGTAAGCATCTCCACTTGTCCCTCTCCACCTCACGTCGTTATGATTTCCTATTGTGTTTAACAAGGTTTGATCTTGCCACGTGTCATGAACTGCGTGTGAACCATGATGAGTGTCTACAGTCATATTTATGAAGTGAATAATTAGTGATTTCCAATTTATTCTAAATTAGTAAAATGAGCAATGAGGTTGAAGGCACGAGCCTTAACCACACAGCAGGAGAGACTGAGAGCTTTTTGCTTATGTTTTATATCAAGACCTGAGGTTTTCTTTATTCACAAGACAAGAATAGACTAAACGCACGCAGCTTTGGAGTTAATAAAAGTATATTTTGAAGGTGTATTTCAGTCCCTGACTATGTAAGATGACATGAATGAACATAGATTTTAAAATAAATCAAGATGCATAATCTACATTTCCCAGTACACAAGTTGTTACAAACACCATAACAGCAAGAAGGATATTTGCTCAGAGAGAAGTGTTTGGCTCTTAAAAGAGCCTTTGTTTTTGGTGAAGCCGAGCGCTTTGCGTTTACTTGGCCTTGGCGGGCTTCTCGGTCTTCTTGGGCAGCAGCACAGCCTGGATGTTGGGCAGCACACCACCCTGAGCGATGGTGACTCCCCCCAGGAGCTTGTTGAGCTCCTCGTCGTTGCGCACAGCTAGCTGCAGGTGACGTGGGATGATACGAGTCTTCTTGTTGTCGCGAGCTGCGTTGCCAGCCAGCTCCAGGATCTCAGCAGTCAGGTACTCGAGCACAGCTGCCAGGTAAACGGGGGCGCCGGCTCCCACACGCTCCGCATAGTTGCCTTTGCGCAGCAGTCTGTGGACACGACCCACGGGGAACTGAAGCCCGGCACGGGATGAGCGGGTCTTGGCCTTAGCTCTGGCTTTGCCTCCGGTTTTTCCACGCCCACTCATTTTGACAGGTTCTTTTCTTCGTAGTATCGGCACTCAAAGGAAATGTGGCCCGATCAGCTCAAAGCCTCGCTTATATTTCCGCAGAGCGCGGGCAGCTTCGTCACCCACCAATCGCAGAGAGGCTTGCGGCAGCGCACAACATCAATGCTCGTTTCTCCAATGAGCAGCACACACCGAGGCGGGGCGGTGCTCCACGTGGAGCCCATCACCAATCACGAGCCGCAGCGGTACCGCGTCACAGCCAGTCACACACTTTAAGAGCAGCGAGTCTCCTCTGTTTGCTACATTTTCTGCTCTTATCACAGGGAAAGAAAAGTGAAAAAGAATGGCAAGAACCAAGCAGACCGCTCGCAAGTCCACTGGCGGCAAAGCCCCCAGGAAGCAGCTCGCCACCAAGGCCGCTCGTAAGAGCGCCCCGGCCACCGGAGGCGTCAAGAAGCCTCACCGTTATAGGCCCGGTACCGTGGCTCTGCGAGAGATCCGCCGTTACCAGAAATCCACCGAGCTGCTGATCCGCAAGCTGCCCTTCCAGCGCCTGGTCCGCGAGATCGCTCAGGACTTCAAGACCGACCTGCGCTTCCAGAGCTCTGCTGTCATGGCTCTGCAGGAGGCCAGCGAGGCTTACCTGGTCGGACTCTTCGAGGACACCAACCTGTGCGCCATCCACGCCAAAAGGGTCACCATCATGCCCAAAGACATCCAGCTGGCTCGCCGCATCCGCGGAGAGAGAGCTTAAGCTGCACGCTGTCCTACAAACAACGGCTCTTTTCAGAGCCACCTCACTCACACCAAGAGCTCGCTCCTTTGTTGTTTTTATGATGTAAATATTATGCTCACACTTCAATCTTCATGCTGTGTCTATACCAGAAATTACAGTTGGCATCAACATGGAATTCACTGACTTCATTTACAGAATTACCTCATTCAATTTTAGCACGAATTGTTGTCCTTAAATGTATCCCTCCTTATTCACTTGTTATTTTCCAAAGCTCATCACATTCGAGTGATTTGTGATAAGCTATATGATAGACCCCGTGCTCTCAAGTACTTGGTGTAAACTATTGTTTAAATGTGCTGTGAAATACTACAGACATGACAGTAAGCCTAACATGAATCTGATTTTCTTTTTTCTTTCCCAAAAATATATTATTTTAAATTTTTACAGTTCTTCGAAGTAGCTTTAAGGATGGAAACACGTTAAAATGTTGGTGACACAATAATTTTATCCTAATGGTATTGACATATTCATAGGGTTCATTTTTCAGACAAAATATCATGTGGTAGTCATGACTTTGCAAATATTCCACCTTGTAGTGCAGTTTGCACAACTTGTTTTAAAAATGCACTCAGCCTACAAACATTACTGATGAGTCAAGATCTGCACAAACTGACAGAAACACTGAAGCAGCTCCACATTTTATTCTTATTGTCATGTATGTCCTATTTGTCAGGTGACAGAAGAACCAACACAAAGCTCAGAGAGTAATGGTGACACAAGATCACAGGTGAAGTTGGATGATGACTTGGTGGTTCATGACTGTATTTGAAGCACATGTGTGACTGCATGTATTTTGAACTGTTGCACAATATCCAACTACCAACCTCTGTATATTTTATTTTATTGTTTACTCTATTTAATTTGTAAAATATTTACACACACACACACACACATATATGCACACATGTAGATATACATATTTAGTATACACATTCAGTAATATGCATACACTCTTATATTGTACATATATTTATTCATATAATTCTCAGATTTAGCCATTCTTATATTTTGCTTGTTCTTATGTTATTGTATTTTTGCACACCTCTGTTGCTTGTGAAGCTCGCACACAAGAATTTCACTCACATGTACTGTACCAGTGTACCTGCACATGTGATGTGACAATAACAGTGATTTGATTTGAATGTCTCACTGTTATTTATCAGGTGACAGAGGCAGCTCTGCCATGTTGTAGCTCGGACAGAGGTGAAGAGGCGAGGTCACAGGTGACTGACTGATGATTTAGATTAACTAGTATTTATTATGATGACAATTGTCGGGCTGCTTTTAGTCATCCCAGTATCCTCGGCTGAGGCTGAAAAAAGCTTCAGTGCTCTCACAAAACTAAAAACATGGCTAAAGTCAACAATGACTCAAATGAGATTAAACAATGCTGCTGTATGTCCACCAGGAGACACTGGACAGTATAGATGTAAAACCAATATGCCAGCAGTTTTTCTCAGTTAACGAGAGGAGCAGGCACGTGTTTGGCTCCTTCACATAGTGGACATTGAGTTGTTGTGTGGGCACCAGTAGTCCATGTCTGTTGCTGTAACAGTAGTTCATGTTTGGAATAAAAAATCCCAGCTCACTGATTTGATAGGGGCAATAGTGCCTAAAATGTTGCATCATTTTGCTGAGAGATCTTTTACTTTGTGGTAATCTTAGATGAGTAGTTTTATGGACAAAAACCACCAGGTCATTCAGTGTTCCCTTAGTGCTAATGTGTAAGAGATGTTGGTGTACTATAACTGAACTAATGTTGTTAAGTCCTTAAAGTCATATTCTTTTATTGTCATGACTGTATTTGAAGCTTTTTTTTATTCTTGTATGATACTTGATTTATATGGAATATGGCTGAAGTAAACTAAAGTCTGAAATACTTAGACAGTCATTTGTTTAATAGTAATTTGACATTATATAATTCATATATAAAACTATGAATTGTAATTTTAAATGTGGTATGCTGCCCAACATCCAGGCCAAGAAGACTAAGAAAGCTAAATAAAATCCAGCCACTTTCCTCAACCAACTAACGGCTCTTGTAAGAGCCACTCACCTCTGAGAGTACACTTGCTTAAAGTAATGAAACTAAATCTTTAATCCATAGGTGTCAAACTCATGTTCACACTAGAACTGAAGTGGGACAGCCCTGTTAGTCTATCAGTATGTGCAACACATTTAGTTGTTTTACTACACGAATAAAAATCTGACTGACTTAAATTGTAAAGTTATTACCCAGACTTTTCTTTTTATAAACTTGCTGTAAAAACAGAAATCTGTGTAGTAAGAACATAAACATTGTCTCATTGTTTGTTCCTTAAAGTACTTGCACTAAAACTTAAAAAGACAGCTGAGTAGATTAAAGAGGTTCAGACTTATAATAATTATAAATCACTACAAACTCTCATTTAGGTCTAAGATTAATTTAGACTGACAGCAAACCACAGCTGTGAGCTACATGCAAACACACTTTGTGTGGTGTATTTTCTGTAATTCTGATCCACTCCTTCAATGGAGCTTTTTTAAATTTTATTTTATTTTTTTACCTGGAAGCACATCAACAACCTGGCAAAACTTCTTGTTTGCGATGTGGGTCATTTCATCACAGAGCATTAACAGTTGCCTTTGATACTTTGTTTGCAGTTTAAACAGACATGTTGCATTTCAAGTGCATAAAATCTGGGTACTAAAACATATCTTTGATAATGTTCCTTATATGAAGGTTGTGTCAGGATTGTGAGAGTGAGTAAGCCTTTCAGAAAGGAAGATCACACATCAAAATTGTTATATTGATATGACTGGTGAAGATGAAATTTCAGGCACACATCAGGAAGAGGTTTCAAAGGCTTCATCCACTCATATCCACCTTTTACTAGATCAAAGGTGGGTTGGTTATCTTTAAAAAAAACAAAAAAACACTACTAAAGCACTTCTGCTTCAAGCGGATTTCTAACAGGAAGAAATTTACAAATAAACTGATAAATCAGTGAAATCTATCGTTTTTCTTTTGTTTGGTCTATGACTGTTCAGTGAGTATTAATAAACCGTGGTATTGAATGGGTCTGTATCCTCTGAAGTTCAGTTTGTGGTCATGTCAGTTATTATGACGTTGTAAATACAAAAAGAAAATTACAAACACCTGAATTTTACAGCCTATATTAAAACGAAGAGTCAATGTAATATGTTAACACATAACACGCTACTTCGGCAGTTGGTGGGGAAATACTGGCAGCTATTTTCCTAATATTTTCAGGACTTCGTCCAAGCCATAAGAAAAATAACACCATCGCAAAACAAAGCTCTCAAAGTGAAGTGTGTGGCTCTTAAAAGAGCCGTTTGATGGATTAAGACGAACGAGTTTAACCGCCGAAGCCGTACAGAGTGCGGCCCTGCCTCTTCAGAGCGTACACCACGTCCATGGCGGTCACAGTCTTCCTCTTGGCGTGCTCAGTGTAGGTGACGGCGTCACGGATGACGTTCTCCAGGAACACCTTGAGCACACCGCGGGTCTCCTCGTAGATCAGACCGGAGATACGCTTCACTCCGCCACGGCGAGCCAAACGACGGATAGCGGGTTTGGTGATGCCCTGGATGTTATCACGGAGAACTTTATGGTGATGCTTGGCGCCTCCTTTACCGAGTCCTTTGCCACCCTTGCTTTTTTTTTTATTTTTAAAAGCCTTTATTTTCAAAATTCATGGCAAATTCACAAGCAACAACACATAAAAACTTTGCATCAAAATATTTGGCAATACACATAATAATTTACAATAGATACATTAATACAAAAGTTAAATTACACCCCCCCCCCCCCCCCCAAAAAAAAAAAAAAAAAAAAAAAAAACAAAAAAAAAAAAAACAAAAGTACTCAAACATTTTAACATTGATTATATCTTCAAAAGATCCCAAGGTAAAGGGCTATTCTTTTTTTGTCCTAAAGTTTTCCTCCTTCTCAGGTCTGTAAGAATATTTTTGCACACAGCCACACTATCTATCAATTTTTGCTCAATGACCACCTTGGCTCTGGTTTTCCAAATGTGGGTGTTAATGACACACATGATAAGCCAAAATAGGCGTCTTTTACTGTCGTACATTTTTTCTTTAAACAGACCATATTTTATAGCTTGTATGTTGTTATCAATTTCAAACCCCACTTTAGTCACCTGTTGTCTGATCTCTACTGTTCTATAACAGGATAATAGTAAATGTTCAAGGGTTTCATCTTCGGCACATCGTGACATAGGACATTAGAGAGTGATATTATACCCCTTATGTCAAACTGAGTGAGTTATGGCCCCAATACATTATTCATGAGCTCAGGAAGTAAAGGAAGTAATAAAGGAAGTAATAAAAATATGATATTCATAAAAATATGATATTCATAAAAAATATTCTAGTTCATAACTCATTGCTTTTTTTCCCCCTAAAAAACAACTAATTGATTATTTAGAAAGTTTCTTATATATCAAATAGCATTCTTTTATTTTTTAAAGCCATTAAAAAGTTTTTACTTTTTATGCTTAAAAAAACGCCATCTGGTTGTGGGTCAGCGTGTGTGTGGGTGTGTGCGCGTGCGCGTGCCCGACACTGTGTGTCTGGGCGCGCGGGGGCACGCCCGTGTCTCCGGACCGTGCTCTCTCTCTCGGGCTCCGTGCTTATGGGTGCTTATCGGTTTAAAAATGTATTAAACCATATTAAAATTGTTTAGTTAAACTTGTGCTTTTGTAACGTTCAGTATGGCCAGAAATACAGGTTGCATGCCTTGGGGGAAAACTTTATTTCGATTTATATGCATTTGTAGATTTAGAATAAAACTCATAGTCAGAAAAAAACTCTCGCGATCCCCGCAGCCCCCTCAACCTAATCCTTAGACACTTTAGCAGGGAAAACTCCTTAAAAAACCCTCCGCGTTTTCTCCAAAAACCCTAGAATAACTTGTTAGGTACCCCCTCTATTCCCAAAACCTTATATTCGATAACAGGGGAAATCCTGAAAAAATCCTTAGTCTTTTTTCTCAAATTCAGTGCCCCCGTCATGTTCAGCCGAACAAAGGCAAAACTCCTCTCAGCCGAACAAAGGCAAAACTCCTTTAAAAAAATCCTCCGCGTTTTCTCCAAAACCCTACAATAACTTGTTAGCTACCCTCTATTCCCAAAAACCTTATATTCAAAAACAGGGCAAAAATCCTTAGTCTTTTTTCTTCAAAACCATCCCTCTTACTAGCAACCTCTAAAATTCAACGCAGAGTATAAGTTCTACCTCGCTCTTAATCTCCGACCCGCAACTGCTTGCAGAGCACAATGTTTTCCTGCATGTTCGCTCCCCGCTCTGCTCCCGAATGCGTTGCTTTCCTCGTTTGAAAATTCCCCCCCGGAGACCAGCTCCGCCTGACTTTGCCCCGCTGCCAATCGCGAGGCTCCCTTCGCACCCCTGTTAGCCAATCCGATACAGGTCCGATTTTTATGATCTCCCGCTGAGGTTAAGACTGCCGCCGCGCTCCCACAAGACCTCTGACTTCTATCATATCAACAACTGGCGCCGCTCAGACTGCTTGCGAGCTCGCAACAGCCACGAACCAGGGATCAACATCAACTGGCGCCTCTTTCCCTATCTGCATATCATTCGGTAAGTGTTAATCTTCCCCGTCTAACTACATTTTCGCATTTTCTTTTTTACCATTCTGTCAAAAAAGATACCAACTCCATCTGCACTATCCTCCCCGATTGAAATTATTGAGTGTCCCGGACACCACATTTGAGTTAGTGCAGATATATCATTGTCACTTTTCAGTCTCATCTCTTGTAGACAGAGAATATCGTTGCAGCATCATAATTACGCTTTAATAAATAATCAACTTTCCTTTTTCTGTATCTTTCTGATTGTAACCCTCTAACATTCCATGTTATTATTTTAAGAATACTAATTTTTTTTATGTAGTAGGAGGTTATTCGGTAGAGAGAGGGAACGTTCAACATTACCTTGCGAAGGGCTGGATCGATCGTCTTTTCTCTTATCTCTGCTATAAGACGTCGTCGAGACACTTCTTTTCCTACCTCCTTTCGTTGTTTCGTTGACCAATTCCTCCATTGCGGGATGCTGTTTATTTAGAAAAATCCCTGTTTGTGGATCCACATCATCTCGTCTTGCTGGATCATCCGTAGGAGAAAGCTCCACAGGAGTCGAAATGTAGCTTTCTGATGAATTTTCTTCCTCGCTTTCCTTTCGCTCGTCATCGCTCTCACATTCCACATCAGAGGTTTGTGAGAAGGATTGGTCTCCCGGTTCTTCTCCACTTTTTACTGTTCTTTCTTCAAGTTGTCCTGAGAGCGTCAAATCCTCCTCTATGTTGTTGTTGTCTGTCTGCGGCTCTGTTACACCTGGTAGATTTGTTGTGGTACAATTACCGGGTTCTTGTCCTGAAACAACTTCAGGGAAAGCCAATGGATTTATTAAGGACACATTTCCATATGTGAGCCTTTCTTGTAGCGGGGTTGGATTTGAAGCTACTGGCAGCGCTGAGGTGGATGTTCGTGCGAAAAGCACTCGTGGAGGGCTGCTGGGAGACTTTAGTTATATTGGCAAAGGATTTGGGACATTTAAAGCCAACACCAGTAACCCAAAATCAGCATCCCCAAAAGTAAGTCTCCCACTCCTCCTGCTCATGGCAAAAGCAAAGCAAAGCAAAGCATCCCCTTTCTCTTGCCGGCATGGTAAATTGTTTGTCCACATTTATTCATCCTAACCTTGGTCCAGTCACACACATTCACACCAGATACATTCACACGAGATATTGCTGATAGTGGAGACTCCCGCAAAAATAATTAGATTCTCCACCCTCAGCAACATGAGCTCATTCATTTGTTTTATTTTGTTTTGTAGGAAAATAGTTCTTTATGCTCTTGGACTGGATTGGCTCGCGGCAATCCTTTTAGACAGGGACTTACAACCTGATCAGGTCCCCACAGGTAGCCTTTCCTCCACCCATTGTAATCTGGAAAGCTCACCTTATGTTTGTTCTCCCGGAAATTTTTGCAGCGCTGTTAATTCACTCACTTCCAGGCCTGCTTAGAACAAAAATTAGAAAAAGAGAGCTAATTATTAGCTCATCAAAGCACAAAACAAAATCACCTGACAGGTTTTCTAAGTGCACTGTTACAAAAATAATGGGCCCCTCTAATACATGTCCATGTTTAATAAAACTCCCTCTATTAAAATAAGAAAACAACCCAAACCTAACCGACAGAATCAACCCATCACTAAAACAACAACCTCAAACATCTTACACACAGAAAAGTTTTGCCACCGGTTCTTCAGGATCCTGACACTCTCAGGTCAACTGACATAATTTCACCCGTTCAATACACCAAAAATCTTGTCAAAAGCTGCACAGTTTTGCACACCCTTGATATTCTCATTGAACCCTTTCTACACACGTTATGACGATTTATCATCACTAAATTATAAATTATAAAGTAATCCTCTTCAGTCTCTGCTATATTTCCTCCATTTGACGCCTCTGACACACAGACACACAGGAAGCTTCTTTGTCACCACTCACTTCAGCTAATTTGCATACTGAGTCATATCTCAACAAGTTACCGTGACAGGAGAAAGGCATATTTAAATCTCACCACATTATTAAATTATTTTATTTTCTTCCTAGAGTAATTAGTTGTTTTGCTCAATCGCCACAAGAGCACTTCCAATTCACTATTTTAAAACTACTTTAAGCTTTTAATCACTTTTATTTTCACCAACGTCACTCTCTTTCCCGAGCTATTTCAACTTCAGGGTTTAAGTGTGTTCACACTAGTTTAACACTAATAAACAGACTCACATGCTCAACATGCTGTCTAATCCTCATGAGCTCTCTCGTGGTTAAAAGGTTAATGCATTTTCTGTTTGTGTGTGTGATTTTGTATATGTTTCTTTTTGCAGTGTCATTTCATTATTTGATTTGTGTTCTTAGCCAGGTTTAATCAATGTCTATGCATTAATCTTCATGAGCTTGTCCTTGTAAGGTTAATGCATTTTCTGCTTGTGTATGTGAATTTGCATATGTTTCTTTTTGCAGTGTTTCAGACTCCATCACAATTTTCCCACTTAAGCCGTTAGTTTTCTCTTTCCCAAGTTTGCTAACCCAACTTTTGATTTCCCACCTTAAATAACAGCATCCCTTGTCTTCAGCCAGGAGTTAGAGCTTGCTGGTGAGGTTTAGTAACACATGGCGCTGTGAACAATTCAACCAGAAACTTGCCTGAACATTTCCAGTGATGTTAACCTATAACTTTCTTCCGACCGCTGCATGTGGAAAATTGATCCAGGTCTTTGCACCTGAAAATAACAAAACTGAGACATTTTCATTATTATCATGAGTGCTTAAACGACCCATTTCTCTTTTTCCGGTCAGAAATACCAATTTATGTCATGTATGTAAGTGTAAGCGTGTCTTCATTGCGTATGTATTTTATAATCAGGTTTAATTCATGCATCTTTTCACTGAGCTCTGGATTCAAACTGTCTCACTTCTGATTCTTTCCAAAAATAATTTCACATGTAACAATTTGTGTGTGTGTTTTCTATTCATTAATGTAATTGTTAGTTAGTTTCTCTCTTTATTTTTACCTTTTTTTTGTTTACCTCTTTGTTGTGATCTGGTGGACAGCGTTTGTGAACAGCAGTTTTCAGATCTTGCCACAGATGCTCGATTGGATTTAGATCTGGACTTTGACTGGGCCTTTCTAACACATGGATGTGTTTTGTTTTAAACCATTCCATTGTTGCCCTGGCTTTATGTTTAGGGTCATTGTTCATTCAAAGCTGTGAATAAATTTAGACTGAATTGACTCTTGAATCTCTCCAACACATTTTTATTTGTATTTGAATAGTATTTGAATATATATATGTATGTATGTATGTACTCTCATAGTCTGAGAAATTCTGTAAATCACACGATGAATGAAATTAAGATGCTCCTAATCTATAATGAGAAAAAATTGTTAACAGTTTTATTCATTAAAAAACTGAAAAAATGACAGTTTATAAAATCTATACATGATTAATAAGCTGAAGCTGAACAACCCCAACAACATGATGTCCAGCCTGATGTAAGATAGTATATCCATAACATGGTTATTCCCTGAAATCATGTTGTCCATTCATTTAACCATTTAGTGTTAATAATGGACCTCAGCCTATGACCCTAAACATTTAAAGTATGAATTAATAATGTAAATGTAAAACAAGCCTAAAGTTCAAACAGACATATGACACAGGTCTGAAGTATGCATTCTACATGTATGGATTTCTATGATATCAAATATTAATATCAGAGATACTGATAAAATGTTGTAACACATTCCTACTTTCGCACTGCAAGTATTCCCAGTCCCAGTAGACCAACAAGAACACCAATGGCGAAACTGGTGGCCATAACATTTCCCAGATTGGGCTCTCTTAGCATCTCATCAGTGTTGTATCGTCCTCCATTTCTCTGAACCAGCATGTGTATCTTCCTCTGCAACTCTAAGACCTGAGTGAGATCCCCATCATTGTTATTTAAAACATGATATCCTCCATGACACTGATGAATGATAGAACGGAGAGATGGATTTTCACGGATTATTTCTTCAATGGAGCGCTCCTGAGCTTCCAGAATGTCTCCATGGGTGAACAAGAGCAAAGAGAAACGTGCTAGGTGTTCTCCAAATATCTGCCGAATGGTTCTCATTATTCTTCTATCATTTTCCATGAATCTGTTTGGATCGATCACAACCAAGAACACGTGTAGACCCGGAGCAGCAAATGTGATGCAGTTGGTGATGTTCCTCTTCACCTCATCTTGATCTTGATTGGGATGGAGCAGGCCTGGAGTATCAACTAAAGCCAGTGTTTGTCCATAAAACTATTCTTCTCTCCTCAGAGTCACTGGTGCCGCTACAGCAGGAAGTCTCATAGTTTCAAAAGCTCTTTTCCTTAAGATGGTGTTTCCTGCTGCACTCTTCCCAACTCTCGTTTTCCCAACAAGCGCCATCCTGAGCTCAGGTTCATCTGTCACAGAACATCACAGAGACATTATTCATGTCTGGTCCCATTAAAAAACGTATTTCATAACACTGACACTGTGCCCTCTGATTGTAAATTGGATATTAAGAAGATATAGATTTATCCTTCACCAAGAAGAAAATGTAATATATCTACACTCCTGTATGCTAGACGTAGTAATAAAAGATAAATTGAGGGAATTAAATATAAGAACAACATTTAAAAAAAAAAAGTAAAACAGGGTTAGGTTCATATTAAAATCAGATTTATCACAGGGAAATGCGTCTGAACATTAAATGAATATGAAAGATGTAAAATATACTTACTGGCCATGTCTCTCAACAATGAATAAGTTGAATAGTCGTTACTTATTTGATGCTGCAGAATAATTCTCTTCCCTTATCGGCTGTTTTGTTTCCTCTTTTTCAACACATCAAGGTCAGAGAGAGATCACATTTATTTGCTGTTGAAAAAGGTGGTGCAGCAGCATGACGTAGTTTCTGGTTGAATGTTTACAGCCTGACTGAAAGCAGGAAGTATTCCAGTAGGCCTAGAACACCAGGAAGGAATTATTTGTAGAGCTCAAGCTCACGGTGACTCCATCAAAGTGACTTCACGACAAAGATTTTGCTTATTACAGAAATCACTCAAAGATATGTAGGAAATATTTAGGAAAATCTGTTAAAAGTCTTTAACTCTGTGTGTTTTGTCTTTTCTTTTGGCAAATTAATCAGTTAGACAGTAAAAACCCCTCCTTACATAATCCACATGGCATTATACCACAACAAGACAATTACTAAGGTCTGTATTTGCCTACATTTCATTTTTAATTTTTGTATTTTTTTATTTTAATTATTAATTATATTTTATTTTTTTTATTTTTATCACCTTTATTTTGTATGGATTTTGCAGAACTTATGTCATTGTACTGGTGTCTTTCTTTTCCAGGAAACTGTAAAATTATGATTATTTTTTAAACAAAACAAAACTGCCAACCTGAAGAGTCACTTTCATCATATTCAACCAATATTTGCAAGGTTTATGAAGTTGCAGTGGAATTTCCCTACTGGGCATAACTTTAGATGCAAAAATTAACAACAAGGAAAACTTACTTTTGAGTTGATGTTTGTGACAATAATTTAAACCAAAAAAAAATAAAAACCTTCACTTTATGTTTATTTCTGATGTTTGAAGGAAACATCTCTGTACGGCCCTGGAATCCAATCTCTTTCTACATGTTACTCTCAAATTTTAAAGCAGAACCTCTTTCTCATAGGGGGTCTGTGTAACCTTCACTATATGTACTTTGATTTGCTCTTAAAATCTTTTACTTTTTAAAAAATGAGCTATGTTAAGAAATAAAGAACATTAAAATGGCATTTTTTTGTGCTGCTTCTCTGTTTATATTAGATTATTAGATTATTTTCCAGGCCCTTAGCTATAACTTCAGTATACCTCAATATTTTGTATAATTTGTTCATATGTTTTTTTAAATGAAGGAAAAAGAAAAAAAAAAATTCAAATAAAAAGAAAATACACACTAATATAAAGGAGCTGTGGACACAAAAAAGCCAGTAAAGACCAGTGTGTGTATTGCTGTTTTGTCCTCTTCTTTCATTATGTACACTGTGGTTTCATTTCTTTAATGGTTCATATTCAAATACTATCCTGACTGTGTCACGATGGGGATGACGCGCGCGGATTATTATTAATAAATGTTGCCCGTGTAGCCTCAAGACCCAAACACTTCGAAGGCTGGCGATTGGTTGGAAGAGGCAGTTACTTTAGTGAGACCCGGTGCGCTGATCTCGGCTTCAGAACCAGTGTTACGAGTGATCCGTGGACGGAACCGGGATGAAAGAATGAACAAAGCTGGATAACACTTACGGCACTGAGACGAACAGCGGCTGAAGGTGTGAAGGTGTTGGAGCTCCTGACATGAGGGAAACGATGTCTGAGAGGAGAACAGGTTGGTGGGTGGGATATAAACCCAGTCCTTGTGCTCACATGACCACTACCTGACAGACTGGTTCTCTGCCAAAAGCTTTTGTTTTTTAATTAGCCAGTTTCACTTTCTTTATCCATTCACCCATTCAGTTCACTTATATGTTTGCTTTTGTTTTCAAAGATCAGATCATGTTCACTTTGTATTTTGCTTATTTTGTTCTGTGATGTTTGATTCAATGTCTTAAGATAAGTAAAACAGATTCTTATCAGGTAAAAAAACACAAACTACGGACTATTAAATAAAAATTTCGTTCTCTGTAGAAATACTTTTTTTTTGTCTTTGCAGATCATAAAAATTAACCAAACATTGCAAACATTTACAAATATCTTCCTTTATTGAATGGTCTTTTCTCGTTTACTTCCATCTTGACCAGTGTCTGATCTAGAGGTGAATGTACTGTCTTTATGTATTTTAAACTTGTGTTTCAGAGTTAGCTTTCAGAAGTAGTCTATGGTGTCAAAATTCAGATTTACTATTCACCTTTTTTAGATGAAAACTAATTTGATTATAAACCATTTGTTTTAAGTATGCTGTGATAAATAAATATGGACTCATCGTGCCTATAGAGTTAGACAGCATCACATTTTCTGCTCCTGTAGCTCAAATTAAATAAATCAAAAGAAGAAAAAAACTATCAAAAACATTTGCAAATCTAAAAGTACCTACTACTAAATAAGTGATGCCAAACTCACTAAAAAACAGAAACAACAGGATAAATGAAGTGAAACCAAAGTAAACACAGAGACACATTGGCTGATGTAAGCTCGCTCCATTCTTAACAGGAAGCCAGGTGGGACAGTTGGGTTTGTTAATGCAACATAAAGAGTTAAACCACACTTAGCTGAGTATAAAAAATTATGAAACCAGAGAGTGAAGGACAGGTATTTTATTTGGTGGTGAAATCGGATAAAGATTTGAGTTAGTGGACATTATCAAGTGAAACTAAAACCAAACTAGCTGATTATAAACTTACCGTAAGTAATAACAGTGACACGCGAAACTCATTTAACCAGTCTAACAACGTAGGTGTGTCACCCAAAGTCACGAGTATGACTATAGTCAAATTATAGTTGTCCAAGAGAAAAACAAGGCAATGAGCTGCAAAGTGAAACACATTCATGGTAGACATTTGGCAAGCTTTAAATTGGTTTCATTATAGAGAATGAATACAACAAATAAGAAGAAGTAACTTTACATGTAGTTGTTCAGTCTTGTCAGTTTGTATATTTCAACTCAGTGGTCGCATTTACCTATTTTACATCCATTTTGCATTTTTTGTGCAAACACTTAAGGTGAGGCTTGGTTTCAAAAATTGTTTTGTTTTGACTGAGAACACCTTTTGCCATTTTTAAATCTGAGTAAACTTTTATTACTGAGACAGGTAGCAGTGTCTGGTTCAGGAGGAAGTACAATAAGATGCTAGAATCATTTTTTTGTCTAAAGTTGATGCTATAGAGGCAAAACTGCACCAAGTTGTTTTAGAGCAACATTTATATATTTGATTTTAAGAGCAAGTCTTGCTTATTTTTAAAATGTCAGAACACACTGAGCATATATTAAAACAGTTATAGTATCATAATCCCTGCGTCTTGAGTTTCACTGTGGGTTTGTGATTCCTTTTGTTATGAGAATAATTTGTGTTTAGATTGTGCTCAAAACTGAGTACACTGAACACAGGACAAGACAAAATACAACAGGAAACATGAGACACATGCTGAGACGCAGGGACTGTGTACGAATAGAAATGAGAACATATGACTGGGGAGAAAGAAAGAGAACATAGAAAACGGACACAGCCGATAAACGAACATAAAGAGAAGGATGACTAGAGGTGACACATGGAACACATTGACCAGAGAGAGAGACACAACTGGGAAACAGATGAATAAACATTAAGACAGAACTTAACATGACTACATGTGAAAAAAATGGTAGGCAAGGAAACACAAGCATGGAAAGTACTAAATCAAATGATATAAATTAACCCAGAAGACACAAACACTGGGTCACAGACCAAGGAACATGACACAGAAGAGTTTTTATTGAGCTATTTTAATGAATTCGAAGCGCATATGCCGCTCTCTCTGCTGATCTGAGTAAATGGAACTCACCATCCAGCCTCTTTTTCTCACTTTCTCTCATCTGTGTAACAGGTATTATATGTTGAGATGACTATATATTATTGTTATGGCCCTGAGCCTTGGGAGTGAGAAATGCCTTTTTATTTTAAGTGTGCTAGGACTCGTGGCTGATTGGTTAGATCAGAATCAGAATTTTTCACTGGAAAGCTGGACAGGTATGTTTATACAAAATATTAGATTAGGCCAATTGTCCTATATATATTTTTGACCGAGGGGTAGGATTGATTGTGAACTGGAAAGGGAAAATGCTTAGGGGGCTGAGTACGGCTGGGTATCGTCACTGATTTGTAGAATCATTTTGATTCGATACAGGATCCGGTTCAATTCGATTGGAATCTGGAAAGTTTTGCCTCAGACAGTCAGAAATATTAGTATATATCCATATTTTTGTATCTATTAAAATAAAGCTGACACTTGTGAGACTTAATCAGAGATCTAAACAGAGAGATAAGAAACCTGCAGCTGCAGAAGCTAGCGGAAAAAAAAAAGGTAAACACAGCGCGGACCCGCCGACACATCAAAATCTGATTCTTACGCGTCGGGTCCGCGCTATGTGTTTACATTTGTATGCAGAATCCGTAAACCTGCTCCCATTTACTGTTTTAGCTGTTTGGTGTTTGACGAAATTTTGTGAGGTTTAACCTGAGATGCTGGCGTTTCAGGCAAAATAACGTTTTATTTACAAATCGACTCAGGATTTTAATTAATCAATATCACTTTATTCAATTTAGAATCGATTGTAATCAGAAAATCGATAATCAAAACCCACCCCTAATCATGAACTTGCAAAGTAAAAACATGATCTATGTAAGGTAGCCCTTTTGTTATTTTTATTTAAAAAGAGGATTAGTTTTACTGTGCGCTGGCCGAGTCTGTTTCTTTTCCTAGAAATAATTCCTCCTGCCCTAGAGAAAATCCTCTTGCATGGAACAGAAGAGGCTGGGGTGCAGAAACTGCACTGCAAGTTGGTAGATATGCGGGTATATGGTCTTCCTGGGTCCTGGAGACTATCACCTAAAAACAATAAACAAAATGATTTTCTAAAATGTGCAGCAATGTAATTTACGTATAGTGTCAAATAAATTTTTTTAGTCTTTATTAGCTTTAATTCACATGGAAGTGTTTCTAAAGTCATATACTGTAATGATATTTACATTATGAAAAGATGATTTTGGACATTTCAAGTTTTTCACTTCTGCAGATAAAATAAATTGAGCAAAATCAACTCAAAATATTCCCACACGCCAGAACGTCTCTTCCTCGCTGGCTCCATATCTGTCAGTGGAATGATCACCTGTTTGCTATCTGTCACCATCAACACACTCCACAAATCCCGTGAATGATTCACTTCCTTATATCCATTTGAATCAGGTACCGAAGCAGTTATGTGCGTAATGAAGCTTCGGACGTCACTGGTCACGTGACTTTTGCCAAACGAAGCAAGCCTCGACACAGTGCTTCTGAGCCAGTGTGTTGTTTTTTTCGACACACACTCCGGAGCGTCAGCTTCAAGCGGGCCATCACTAGCTAAACCTGTTCGCAGTGTTGCACTTTCTTTGTTAAACCTGGTATACATCTGAACTTAGTTTTATTAGAGTCTTGTGTTGCTGGCTTGCTATAGGTAACCCTTAGTTTTTATTTTCTGACAATAGCTTACCTTAGTTAACCCTTAGCTTTTACTCTTGACTGTTTTTTTTTCTGTTTCTTTTGTCTTTATCAATTGGTTGCCCAGTGGTCTGTTGAACAGCCCAGTCGATTTTCTGTTTAAAGTTTGCAATAAAACCTTTTATTTTACTCAGTTTTCGTGTGGGGGCTTGTGTATGTTACTCTCCTCCTGTCGCCTAGCAGAGGGGGTCGTAGCATTATTCATAATATATAGGCAGCACAGTGGGGCAGCACTGTTGCCTCACAGCAAGAAGGTCCTGAGTTCAATTCCACCATCAGGTCAGGGTTTTTCTGTGCATGTTTAAGTCATGTGTTTGCATGGGTTTTCTCTGGGTACTCCAACTTCCTCCCACAGTCCAAATACATGCAGTTAGTGGGGATAGGTTAATTGGGAACACTAAATTGCTCATAGGTGTGAATGTGAGCACAAATGGTTGTCTCTGTCTTTGTGTTAGCCCTGTGACAGACTGGTGAACTGTCCAGGGTGTACCTTGCCTCTTGCCCTAAGACAGCTGGGATATGCTGAAAAGGATAAGCGGAAGCGAATGGATGGATGGACACTTTGGATTAGGGATGGACCAATCTGATATATAGTATCGGTCTGATCCTGACCTGAATTGCTGGGTCAGATATTGGGGAGAAATTAAAAAAAATGTAATCTGATCCTTTAACCCTTTGTGGTCCACACCAAGAAAAAAGCAATGGAAAAATTTTTTGTTTGCATTTCTTATTGATTTGTGTGAGTAATTACCACAATCAATATTTTTAAAAATATTAATCTCTATCAAAGGGTTGAGATGTCACTTAATTTCATTTAGTATGAAATTTCATGCAAATACAAGTACATTAGATAATACAGTTGAAAAAATCAAATAAAGGGCCAAATTATAATTAAATTAATAACAAAAACTATCCAGGGCATTGGGTACAGTTTATTTCTAGCAGCATGCCAGTAAACATGTTTGTTCACTGGCATGCTGTTTTCATTCCATCAAAGGAAAGTAATATATGAAACAACAAAATAATAGTTTTCTAATCTGCAAATGTGAAAAATGTGCTACATCACAAAATACTCACATCCAGGCCACTTCTGATTTAATGCTACAGTGCAAAATCATTTTTGTTTTTTTAAAAAAATAAAACAAAAACAGTACAAATCAAGCACATCTGCTTGTGGTTTTGGTCGTTGGGGTCTTACGGTGTGTTCACACCGAACGCGATAGAGGCGGCCAGAGCGTCAGGTTTACATGTAAAGTCAATGGAAAGGCACGATGACCCGCGATTGCGGCTCCCGCGAAAATTCGGAAGCAGATTTGCGTTGCGAAAACGCCAAAACGCCTGAAACTCGCGTCAGTCTAGCGCGTTTGGAGCATTTGACTCGCGAAAAAAGCCACGCGCGTGAGTTTTTGTGTTGCATTTTGTGCATACGCGCGTTACGCGTCTACCACTCGAGTTGGAAAAATCTGAACTCCAGCGTCAAATTGCGCCGCGACAACCAATCAGGAGCCTGGTGACGTGGCTGTAACCTAGGTCAAAGGGGCAGATCCAGCCAAAGCCTTCATTTCTTCATGAAGGCTTCATTCTTCAATGAAGGGAAGGGAAGGCTAATCAACGCCGTAGCAAACAACCCGGAGCTGTACGACACCAGCTGCTTTCTGTACCGAGACAGGAATATAAAGGACCGAGCTTGGAGGAAGATATGTGAAGAGATCGGGCAACCTGGTAAGTTCATTCATTTCTCTTTTGAAAGTTTTCGCTGACCCGGGGAAGCCGCACAAAAGCTAGCAAGCCACCGCTATTTTCCCACTGAAGTACAAATACCGTTCTGCTTTTATGCATGTTGTCATATAGGAATATATTTTGTTTATTAATAAACAGCACACAGTGGTCCCGCTCATCCGCCACTGCTTCGCTTTTTCGCTGATTTTCTTTTTCTTTTTTTTTTTGCACCGTACAGCATTGCATTCTGCAGCCTGATTGACAAATCTCCTCCGTGTCGTGTCTCCTGCGCTTGCCAAATTTATCACGTTTGGTTTTGATAACCATCACGTCCAATAGAAAAAACAGCACAAAAATACCCATAACTATGACCTTCATTCGGAAATAGACACCTGCACCGCGAGGGAAAAAGGCGCACGAAAGTGGCAGGCAGATGAAGACAAACCGCGGCATAATAATACTTTTACGTTTTGCAATCTACAAAGGTTTGCACTTTGAGAATCGATTGTGAGAACTGTGACCAATGTTCATGTGTGTGGGGAAAACAGTGTATAAAGTGCGTGACCAGGGGCTAGTTATTCTGAGAACCCCTGCTGCAATAAATGAGGGACCACTGTATATACTTTCTCTGATTATATTCAACATGTTAACATTTAATGCTGTATTGATAGAGCCAACTGATTCTGCAGCAGAGCAGTTGCTTCTCCTGGCTCCCCAATGCCTGAGCTCCTGCTGCTGCACCCACAGGTATGTACAGCAAGCACTGATACCTTTTTACTCTGTGGGATTGCCTTGTAATCACCTTTACTAAATATCTACAACCAATCTGATTATATCCTGCTTTTGTTTTGTTTTTTTCAATGTTGAAATTAAAATCTAGCTGCAGCCTTCTCATTTCTTTGTGTTTTGTGCTGTTTTACAGGCCCACAGAGGAGGACGGCTCCGAGGCAGATGAGGGACGGGTCCCAGGACGGTCCATCGGCGGAGGAGCTGGCCATCCTGGTATCCCTGAAGAGTCCACACCAGTCTCCAATGGAGCATTTCCTCCTCAGCCTTGTTCCTGCTCTGGAGAGCAGCTGGGTCCTTTTTATTCCTGTCTGTCTGTAAATACTTATATTTTATATATTTATGTTTAATGTTTTTCAGTTTGAGAATTTTAATATTTCAAATAAATTTTTATAATGACTAATGTCTCAGTTCTACTACACAGCAAATGTTGGCACACGACTTGACACATGTAGAATTTATTTCATATTATACTAATGACAAAATATACTAATACAGTGGGATGCAAAAGTTTGGGCAACCTTGTTAATAGACATTATTTTCCTGTATAAATCATTGGTTGTTACAATAAAAAATGTCAGTTAAATATATCATACAGGAGACACACACAGTGATACTTGAGAAGTGAAAATAAGTTTACTGGATTTACAAAAAAGTGTGCAATAATTGTTTAAACAAAATCAAGCAGGTGCATAAATTTGGGCACCACAAAAAAAGAAATGGAATAAATATTTAGTGTATATCAATGTGTGTGTCTCCTATATGATATATGGGGTGCCTTTGTCTGGACGTGCTTCCCATCCAGAGCTCCACAGCAGAGAGGAAAGTTCCAGCGCTCCTGGAATCCCTCTGTGATGGACCGCCAGTCTCCAGGTGAAGGCACAGCCATGAAGTCGTCCACTAGACAGTCCCAGATGGCCGTCGCTACCTGGGGGGTGATCTGGCTCACCGTGGACACACCGACTCTAACTGAACGCTTGGTCGTGAAGGAGTCCCCGGTGACAAGGAACCTGGACAAAATTGTTCAAAATTAGTATTATGTGTACTGCAGTTACAAAATACATTATTCAAATTCCAAAATACTTTTGTGATGTCAGATTTAAATCACAAAATTTAAATCTTACATAAAACATTTTGTAATTATAAGGATAATTACAAAATGTATATTAGATAATATCTAAAACAGTTGTGTTTTGTTTTAACTTTAACATATCATAATTTGATTGGTAGCAACTTTTGCCACTACAGTGAGCCAATCACTCATAATTCCTAAACATGTCAATCAGGTAGGAATGAAGTAAGACATTAATAGAAATAAAGAGTTGTATGTTGACATGTAGCCCTTTCCTTGCTTAAATCATTAATATTTTTGAAAAATTAACCTGTGATAAGACAGCTTATCAAGATAGAATATGCTAGATAGAACCATATAACTAAAGATGAACCAAACTGTTCAGTTTTATCTAACTCAGTTTTAAGAAAGGCTGGTGACCCCTGTTATAGAGTCTGACAGCTGCAGGGATTATATACAAATATTCAACTATCCCAGAATTAAACCAGGTCTAAATAAAAAGGAGTGAGTATCACTACAAAGGTTAACTCAGTGGTCCTAATGCTACAGTTTGATATCAGCAAACACCGAGCGCATACATTGATGTGACACCACAGCCATGCTATCATTGCTAACACTGATAACAGCATAAATCGAATTAAATCGGGACTTGATGAGAGCTTCTGAGTATCACTAGAAATATTATAAACAGTCGTCTCCGTACCACAGTTTGCTATCAGTAAACACCTCAGACGCCTGTCGAAGGTTAAGCCTTTCCTTTCTAAACCCAATTTGGAAACTCTTATTAATGCTTTTATCACCTCACGTCTGGACTATTGTAATTCCCTTTTAATAGGGGTCGGGTCGGGCACCTTGTCACGCCTGCAGTTAGTGCAAAATGCGGCGGCGCGATTTTTAACCGGTAGTAGGAAATTCGATCACATCACTCCGGTTCTGGCTTCCTTGCATTGGCTTCCCATTGAATTTAGGGTTCGTTTTAAAGTCCTTTTATTGGTTTTTAAATCTTTAAATGGTCTGGCTCCTGTCTACTTATCTGATTTGCTGAAGCCACATGTTTCTCCTCGCTCGCTCCGTTCAGCTGAGCAGCTGCTGCTGTCGGTCCCTAAGTCGCGGCTGAAATGCAGAGGAGACCGTGCCTTTTCAATTGCGGCTCCGATGCTCTGGAATAACCTTCCCCTCCAAATTAGACAAGCGTCATCAGTGCAGGTCTTTAAGTCCAGATTGAAAACCTATTTTTATTCCCTGGCTTTTAACTCTGTAGGAAACTGACACCTTCTTATTTATTTTATTGTATGTAATGATTTTATGGTATTTTTAATTTGGTAGTTGTTCAGCACTTTGGTCTGCCTGGTGTGTTCTTAAAGTGCTATACAAATAAACGATGATGATGATGATGATGAAACATCGAGAGCATTCACTGTTAGCATAGCACATCCATGTTAGCAGTGTATAAATGGATGGTTTAGCATATTAGCACAGGTATCAATAAAAGACTACCGTATTAAATACTTTTACTAACCTCAGGCAGATGGACAGGCGCTCTGCAGGTGGGATTGAGCGCCTGTAATTGGTGTCTAGGCGGGCGATGCTGGGACTGACGAGGGAAAGCAGGTCCTCAAACTGGCCGACGGTGATATCGCTGGAATCGGCCGTCATCCAGGCGCAGCTCCTGGAGCAAATGGTGAAACTCACCAAACTGCTCACGCCTCTGGAGGACCTGATGGACCCAGGTACGGCGAGGACGTCTTTTACGCCGCTGCTCTGCTCTCCTCAGTACATAGAGAAGGGAGACTCTCTCTTCAAGCGCTAGCTCGACAGCTGCCATCTTGCAAAGATACCGGTCTGGCACAACTTCCTCCCACATTCCTCCCACATTTCCGGTTCACACGCGCTATGGATTTTTCTTGGACACGCGTTGAGACGCGAATGTGCGCGCGTCAAATTAGGGGCGTTTGGGGCGTTTTGTTCGCGTCCATCGCGTTCAGTGTGAACACACTGTTAGGGTGTAGCATTTATTCTGTGGTCTTGGAGAGCTGGATCATGGTTGTCCAACTCTAGATGCTGGCTTGTTAACTTGGTTCAGACACAGCCAGGTGGAAACCTTTTAAGAACCATCGGTTTCTGGTCCGGTAGGGCACAGTCCCTCTTGTAGACCAGTTATTCAAGTCAAGGATTTATCTGAACAGTGGAATGTGCTATCTCCGTAACTTATAACTTGTCTTGTACAGGTGTAATATCATATCAGAAAGCTTAATTCCTCCCTTATGCTAATTACAGGGAATGCAGAATTATTAGGCAAGTTGTATTTTTGAGGAATAATTTTATTATTGAACAACAACCATGTTCTCAATGAACCCAAAAAACGCATTAATATCAAAGCTGAATGTTTTTGGAAGTAGTTTTTAGTTTGTTTTTAGTTTTAGCTATTTTAGGGGGATATCTGTGTGTGCAGGTGACTATTACTGTGCATAATTATTAGGCAACTTAACAAAAAACAAATATATACCCATTTCAATTATTTATTTTTACCAGTGACACCAATATAACATCTCCACATTCACAAATATACATGTCTGACATTCAAAAACAAAACAAAAACAAATCAGCGACCAATATAGCCACCTTTCTTTGCAAGGACACTCAAAAGCCTGCCATCCATGGATTCTGTCAGTGTTTTGATCTGTTCACCATCAACATTGCGTGCAGCAGCAACCACAGCCTCCCAGACACTGTTCAGAGAGGTGTACTGTTTTCCCTCCTTGTAAATCTCACATTTGATGATGGACCACAGGTTCTCAATGGGGTCCAGATCAGGTGAACAAGGTGGCCATGTCATTAGTTTTTCTTCTTTTATACCCTTTCTTGCCAGCCACGCTGTGGAGTACTTGGACGCGTGTGATGGAGCATTGTCCTGCATGAAAATCATGTTTTTCTTGAAGGATGCAGACTTCTTCCTGTACCACTGCTTGAAGAAGGTGTCTTCCAGAAACTGGCAGTAGGACTGGGAGTTGAGCTTGACTCCATCCTCAACCCGAAAAGGCCCCACAAGCTCATCTTTGATGATACCAGCCCAAACCAGTACTCCACCTCCACCTTGCTAGCGTCTGAGTCGGACTGGAGCTCTCTGCCCTTTACCAATCCAGCCACGGGCCCATCCATCTGGCCCATCAAGACTCACTCTCATTTCATCAGTCCATAAAACCTTAGAAAAATCAGTCTTGAGATATTTCTTGGCCCAGTCTTGACGTTTCAGCTTGTGTGTCTTGTTCAGTGGTGGTCGTCTTTCAGCCTTTCTTACCTTGGCCATGTCTCTGAGTATTGCACACCTTGTGCTTTTGGGCACTCCAGTGATGTTGCAGCTCTGAAATATGGCCAAACTGGTGACAAGTGGCATGTTGGCAGCTGCACGCTTGACTTTTCTCAGTTCATGGGCAGTTATTTTGCGCCTTGGTTTTTCCACACGCTTCTTGCGACCCTGTTGACTGTTTTGAATGAAACGCTTGATTGTTCGATGATCACGCTTCAGAAGCTTTGCAATTTTGAGACTGCTGCATCCCTCTGCAAGATATCTCACTATTTTTGACTTTTCTGAGCCTGTCAAGTCCTTCTTTTGACCCATTTTGCCAAAGGAAAGGAAGTTGCCTAATAATTATGCACACCTGATATAGGGTGTTGATGTCATTAGACCACACCCCTTCTCATTACAGAGATGCACATCACCTAATATGCTTAATTGGTAGTAGGCTTTCGAGCCTATACAGCTTGGAGTAAGACAACATGCATGAAGAGGATGATGTGGACAAAATACTCATTTGCCTAATAATTCTGCACTCCCTGTATATACAGGGATGAGTGATGGGCATTGATCTTTGCATTGGACTCTTTGCTCCTCCGTTTCACCGATGAAAGACGCATGAACCCACAGCCGTTGTTTAGAAGGTTGACACATTTAGTGTCAAACCATTTTATTGCAATCAGACCTTGATCAGCCTGTAATAACAGGCTTCATGGCCCTTCTTCATCAGGTCTTTGTCTGCCATCAGGGGAGCTCCACCGGTGCAGTTTGGTCATACAGTACCAATGCACCTGACACCCAAGGAGGTGTGCAAGTTCTGGACCAAGCTGAAACTTGTGAAGAGCTGCGGTTCTTTTATGGGGTTGCATAGTGTTTTTTTTTACAACTTTGGCCACTTAGAGGTAGCTTGGGTTCCTTTTCACTCAGGAGAGCATTGAAGAATGTAGACCCCAATTGATACAGCAGCAAGTCGTGGATGATACCAGATGAACTTGCTTGGCAGAACAATTTAAAGCCCCACTCATCTGGTTTGTTGGCAATATACTGGTGGAGAGTGCCAGCCCCGTTGGCTTCATATAAAACCATGACCTCAAACACACTGTGGTTGAAGGTGGATGGTATCATCAGTATCATGCCACAGGACCATGTGATTTTGAGCCATGTAATTGTTTAGCGTACATATAGTACTTGTTAAACATGAAATTAAAATTTTTGACAACTTAGTAATATTAATTTACCAGCCACTGTAATTTGGTCAAAAGGTAATCAGTTGTGATATTTGTGATTTCCACGTGTTATTCTTGATTTTTACAATATTTACTAATATTAACTCAGAAAGTTCCATTCACAGTGCCTTCTGGTGGATATTTTTGGCATTACAGATGTAAACCAATTGGTAGAAAAGACTAAATAATATAGGTCGATAACCAATTGGTTCACAAAAGCACCTCACAAAATGTAACCCAGGAGGTGACATTAGTATGTCGGAGAAGTATGCGTCACATGATAGAGCGGCTGTGGTGTGCGAGACCTGTCGGCGGTCTGGAGTTACATCACACTGAAAGCATCTGGAGCCTTGCTAAGTGCTGCCAAACCGGCATTTCATCTCTGAGCAAGCTATCCCAGAGAAGTACAGCAAATGTGTAAGTTCATTTCTGAATGTTTGTAAAGTATTCCTATGTTAAGCTTAACAACTGATATATAACCGACGTTGTGTGTAATAGAAGCGATAGTATCAAAAACATGAATTCAATAATTACAAGAATTACAAAACTGAAATCCTTGCAGCTGGAAAAAAATGTCACCTGTTGAAAACGGGGTGAAGCTCACCAGACAGAATTGTCACATGATATTAAACAAAAGTTGTCAGCTGAGCTCTTTTAAATGGAGAATCATGAAGTATTTCATTTTAATTGGTAGATTCAAGGTGCTTTTCATATTTTTGGTCACAGGAGCCTTTTTTGATACAAGCTTAAATGCTTCTGAAGCTTTATTTGGCCATCACCACTCCTCACAAGAATATAGGGCACGTTATTCATTCAGAGCCTGCAGGCCTAAATAAACAGTTCCAATATTGTGACTTACATTTCTCTGTAAAATGCTTCACATGTACAAGCAGCAATCAACTGTGAATCAGATCAAGCCTCGAACTGAGAGACCATCAGCATGGCTGACCTGGTTGTAACTGATCCAACATCGCTGGTACAGTCCGTGACTTCTCCCTTGTAGGCGGGCTGTTAAATAACATGTCTACATCTTAAGAACAATACGTTTGAATTGATCTTATCTTATAATGAGTTTTACCCGCCTGAGAACTGAGTATTTTTTTTTTATTTTGTTCTCATTTTTACAAACAAATTAATCTTTTATTTTTATATGTTGTCTTATTGAACTAGGAATAATCTTTTTTGATATTTAGTCATTAACCATTAAATGACTTTATTAGTTGTAATCTTGCTCACTGATGTCATATATTTGTTGTTTTATTATAACCTGAGCCGAATAACGGAAACATAGTGAGCATTAGCGGAAAATATTCTGAGTTGTTACTAAAATTAATTTTACCTGTTACTACATCTGTGTCAAGTCAGTGTCTGTTTTCACACACTGAGTGACTGATGAGACTCTTGTGTGTCTGATATGTATTAATGTTAAACATTAACTGTGTATCTTTATAATATATACTGTGTGTATGATGGATTTGTACGTTTTCTCCTCACATGTTGATGAGTCATTATGCAGAGACATGAAAACCTGCAGATCCTGCAGTTTGGGGGAAATCAAATCCAACAATGACACACTCGTAATCATGTAAGATAAGATAAGATAAGATAAGATAAGATAAAACTTTATTAATCCCTCGGGTGGGTTCCTCTGGGAAATTCGGTTCCAAATAAGCACAGCACCGACAGAAGTTATAGAGTTACAGAATATTATATATATATATATATATATATATATATATATATATATATATATATATATATATACACACACATATATAAATACAAAGACATATATAGATAAAAATATACAAAGGGGATAAATAGAATAAATAGGAATAAAATAAAAATAAAAATACAAGTGGATTGCACATTTCAAGTATGGAGTCTATTGCACCGTTGACTATTAACAAAAAGTGACTATTAACAAAAATGTTCAAGTGTCAGTAAACGTGTCATAAATGTTTCCTGTGTTTTCTCTTTTGAGAGTGCTTCATTGATGGTTTTTTTTCACCTGAAAACCTAAAAACAATAAATGTATAAGCAATAAAGTGCACAAAATGCCCGATGCAGCAAATATTATGGGACTATAGATGAAAGTTGCCTTATGGCTGACTCTGGCATATTTACATATGATACATTTACATGATATATTTATTTATATTTATTTTTTCTTTGAAAATAAATAAATTAAAATTTCAAATCATACAATTTAAAAGTTATATTAAAATTGATATTTAATTATTTTATGAAGAAGAAGAAGATTTAATAAACAAAATAAATAAACAATTTGACAATTGATGGTTCATGTAAGTGGACAGCTAATGTTATCATACACAGGTCTGTTTTTGATGTTGTTCTTTTAAATGTTTCATGGATATACAAGAGCCCACCTTTTGTTTTATGGTTGATACATTTGGTCAGGTGCAACTCATCAACAATCAGTGAATCATTTAAAATGAATAAACTGTCATTTTTATTTTTTTTTTTCAGTAAGTAGCCTTTGAGCTACAGTGTGGTCCAAAGCTTGTGCCAGTTTGTAATTGCAGATAAATACACCCTTCTTTTTGGGCAAGTCATTTTCAAACAGGAAGCTCCGAAAGCCCTTTGGGGCTTAACAGGATAATAACATTATACCTAATGATAATGAGAGCAGAGATTTCACTTTAAACACTCTCAGAGACGTTTTGACATAAAAACAGAGTTACAGATAAAATACTTACTGCTGCTGTCTGCTCTTCTTTAAACTCACATTCTGCACACACCAACATCCACGGACAGATTACAGATACACTGACTGAGCATGAGAGAGACACAGTGCTCAATTTATATTACCAAGCAGAACAAACAGAAACAATTTGTAACATCTTTGTGGTTTTGCATGAACAACCACAAAGTTGTTCCGACATCAGTCGTTCATGTCAACCAGCAGCTTCTTCCTCCTCTGAGTCATTCACACTGCTGCAGACAAGTCACTTCGTTCAGAGCCTGAAAATAAGATCATGTCTGTAACAGAGCAGGAAAAAGTGAGCTTATAGCGCCACCATCTGGACAGACAGGCTCATTTCAGCTCTAACTGTAGCTGAGTGTTGATGTTCAAACTGCAGCATTTCTGTGAGATTCTTTGAATGTTACTTTGTACATTTGGTGAAGCTGTTGCTGCTGTGATGCTCCTCCTCTATAACACTCATAAGTCAGTATATTACTGTGATATATACACTGTTTGTAACTGTTCTATTTATTTCCTGTATTTAAATCTGTTCACACAGATGATTCCTGTGATGAGAAGCTGTTATCAAATGATTTATATATTCTATGAACTTTTCTGTGAGAGAACATGATTCAAACTAAACGAAATAAAACACTTTGTAACTCTGTAAACACAAATGTGACTCTATTATTTCCTACAGTGCTAAAGTTGAATCAATCTTTATTTATATGCAGAAAGAGTTTGTCCTGAATCTGACATGTTGTTATTAAAATCGAGAAGTTCGTAAACATTTAACGGATGATTTAATCAAAAGAAGCAGTCCCCTCTGGCGAACACACATTCACCTATAATGATGTATATACATAAACTTGTTTCTCTTATCGAGGCCGGTGTCTGACTGTAATGCATCCAGTCAGCTGAGCAGGAAAACGTCATGCTTCATTCATGAGGTCAAAGGTCAGTCAGTACAGCTAGAAGAAGGAAAATCTACAGTCTGACCTGATTCACTCATTACAGTGTATGCAAAACAAAGACAATCACAACAACATAAGTCTTTTATATGAAACTTAGATTATTTCACATGAATTGTTTTTGTTTCATAGAAATTACCAAATAAACAGAACCTGGAACAAAAATTAGAGTCACTTTGTGCTTAGTTTCATATTTAGTTCTGGGCTGTGACTGCCTGCAGTACTCCACCTGAATGCCTCCTTTGAATACACACTTCTCAGTCTGTTTCCTTATGCTGAGGAACACCATGTTGTGTTGTGAATGACGTGTGCAGAGGGATCCAGCGGTAATTACAGTGTTTGTGATAAGCATTCAGAGGGTTTGGAGTGAGTCTGCCTTGATGTGCAACTGAGCTCCTCTTACAGAGAATAAATGTGCTGATGCTGAGTGACTGCTGTACTGCTATGTATGGGAGCATCATGCACCTGCTCCCATACACTGCACATCTAAACAAGTAAGTGTTTATTTGTTTATTCTGGTTTTCTTTGTTATGGATTCTAAGCAAACTGTGAATTGTCTCACCCACAACCTCCTCCAACAACCAAGTTTTTTTTCCACAACTGCTGAAGCCACAACACTTTGGCCCTCCCGTATCGGTCTGCTGCTTCAGACCAACCAAAGCCTTCTTCTTTAGTTTGACAACCTCCCTCACCACCACAATAAAGAACAGGACAAAGCTCCTCTGAGGGTGGTGGTGAGGATGAGGAGAGGTAAAGTTTCTTAAGCTTTAATCAGGCTGAACTTCCTTTTTTTGGCCAGCTTGTGAACCATTTTATTGCATGTTAGAAAAAAGCTTTTGGTTTTCTGTTTCTGTCAATAAAACATATTTCTACTGATCTCTTCTTCAGATGTTTATAATGCAGCATAATAAGCATGTTCTCAGTGTTACAAAGCTAAGATTGCATATTGAAGCTTTTTTGCTACCATGCTAAATATATGTGAAATGCTAACTAGGTCAGTAAAAATGGAAAACATAATGGACTCTTCCTGATCTCCAGTAATTAAAAATCTTAGTACACTTACAGACTTTGCATTATTTTTAAATGTGGTACATGAATGTTTCATTCAGTCAGATTTATGGATAAAGAAAGAAGTCAAGAATACATAGAAAGTAACTGGAAAAAATAAGCTCAGTTCATATATATTTATATGTGTGTGAAACAAATTATATAAGATCTTAAACTTGCCCAAAGAGAAAAAAAAGCATCAGAACATTAGCATTTTCAGACTTGTGCTTTTTACAAAGCAGAGTAGACGTGATCCTAGTCCTTACTGCCTTTATGTTGGGAGGGTGGACCCCAGTTCTCATATGTGCCAGACAACTGAAAATAAAACATCAACAATATAAAAGCTGAGGTTTCAAAAACATTATGCATTATCAGTTTCATGCTATTAAAAATGAGAAGTACAGCAGTTTTGCTTCAGAGCAAAATACTGACAGGACTAAATGTGATTTCACATATTTAGATATGGTGAACTGATGTTTGTCTGGGAAGTAAAAGACATGCAAATACAGAAGAACCAACCTAATAACAATAACAATAAGAAGTACTAGAACAAAAAGAGAACATGTTTCTGTAACTTGGCCTGTTATTAAGTGAAAAAATATTTATTTTTCACTACACTTCATTAAGAACATCACAGTGATTAAACTGTGGTCACTGAAACCTGTATAAACAGAAAGTAAACAAGTGACAAAAACTCACCTCCATGTTTTTGTTGCCTGCATTTTCTCTGATGTTCAGTGCAGTGTTCCTCCTTGTCTTATAAATGTAGAGGAGCAGGATGAAAACAGCCATCAGTAAAACACCAATCAGAGACACACACACAACCAGACCCAAAGAGGAGTGAGGACAATCTGATGAAGACGTAGAAATTTTTGGAGTGAAACTCTGACTCTGTGCTGTTGTTGTTGGTGGTGTTTGTGTTGTTTTAGTTGTTGCTTGTGGTGTCGAAGTATGTGGATTTGAACCTGTGAACAATACACAAATTAAAAATAAGAGTAGTGATACTTGAAAATAAAAACATTTGCCAAATACAAAATGCATCATTAACATTATAATGAAATCTTTAAAGCAGATTAGAAAGTCATGGTCAGCCTCTCACTCAATCTCAGTATCAATCCACATCACCTGATGAACTCAGACTCTTCAAAACATTAATTTGGAAACTTTTAGTGCACACTGAAAAAGTGAGGTTGGATGTCGGTGTGACAGATGGTTGTTTGGCACATGATTATATTGTTTTCCATAAAAAAATATTACATTCTGCAGTGTCTTGTACATTAACTGTAAAATTAGCAATCAACCATAGCTTGACTATCACAAATAAAATTCTGTTCAGAATATAACACCATCATGCTTTTAGGCTAGAACTGATAACGGTCTGATTTTTTGAAATTCAGTTTGATTCATAATTTTCTCAAGCCACATTTGAGACACAGGTTTTGTCTGTCATTTGAACACAATGTCATCACCAACACAACTTTAACTGCAACTTGACTTTAACACTCAAATACATTTGGCCTCAGCTAGTGGCTATGATTTTATATGTATGTGAACAGACATTTTTGAAGAAACAGAGAAAATTTATAAGAACAACTCCCTCCAACAAAAGATTTAACATGGAGATTGTTATGCACTTTTGCCAAATGTTCATTCATACAATTATGAGTCACAAATCTTCTGCTCAGGTTTTACTGCAGGATACAGGCATCTCATTAGAACTTAAATAAATTAAGGTGTTATTCAAAATAACAAAAGAAAAGATAATAAAAAAAGACACTGAAAAGAGACAACAGCCCCGACCTTGACAGTGAGTAACAGGAGTCCTCAGTTTTTATGTTATTTTACCCTACTGAATGACAAAGCATGCTATTGTTTTTTTTTTTTTTAATCACATATTTCTTACCATCCTACTTACCAATGACAACAAGACTGGTACTGTAGTATGAATCTGGAGACAGAGGGTTTCCATAACCACACCTGTACCCTCCTGTGTCTGACTTGGTCAGCTGTGTGATGGTCACATACAGTCCAAACAGAGATCCTGCTGTGTATTCAATTCTGTATCTGCCACTCACAGATTTGTCATTGCTTGTGTCAATGAGGATCTCCCCTTCATTCTTACACTGATTCTTACAAAAGAACTTCCTCTGTCCATACACAGTATTGGAACATCCCAATGTGACTGCTTCTCCCTCAGTTTCTGTGCGAGTAAAACCAGAGTTTTTATCCAGATCTGTGAAGCAGAAGAACATGAATTAGTCTGTACTTCCTGTAAGCTGTTGTGTCACATTTCCTGTAGCATGTAAGCATGATTGATGATATTCTGATTTTTATATAAAATCAGTGAAAATCTCAGAAACACTCACCTGACCCTGGGCAGGATCAGTGACTACTGTACAATAACATTAGCATATTTAAAGAAGCCATTCAAAATGTTACATTCACATAATGAAGATTTGGAAGTACAGAGGGCTGACATGTCATCTGCTATATTTAAATTTTCCCATAATATCAAATGTTTAGCCACTGTTCAACTTTTGGCAAACAGAGCAAACTTCTTGCTTCTATTGTTCTTGATCAGAGATGTTAACTTGGGAGGGTTTTGCTGTTAAAACCAAGACACATCTGATAATGTGATGCTTGTAGGTGCAAGTACTTAGGGTAAAACACATGGACAGAAACACACACATACTTTAGTATAAACTCACCATTTGAAACTCTGACCTCAAAGTCAAAGTATGAATCCGGAGCAGAAGATTTTCCCAAACCACACCTGTACATTCCTGAGTCAGACTTGATCATGTGTGTGAAGGTCACAGACACAATTCCTTTTCCTGGAGATCCATCTTTATAATTAATGCTGTATCTCCCACTCTGAGCTGTACTTCCATCTGTTTTAATGAGGATATTTTCTGTTCGCTCACATTTTTCCTTACAGAAGAACTTTGTGCTTCCAGGTAAAGTTAAGTGGCAGTTAAGTGTAGCATTTCGTCCTTCAGCTGCAGACCAAATACTGGCCTTTGCCTTGACGAGCACAGCTGGATCTGTCAGATAAGAATAATAATAGTAAGATGAAGATCAAATGCGAATATGTGCATTTTATAAAGTTCCCTTAAAAAATAAAAATGAATAAAGAGCAGCATGAAAGAAACAATGAGGTAATCAGACCTCACCTGACAAGAAAACAAAGAAGAGAACATGGAGGATTTTCATTTTCGTTTTGATCCTGATGCAGAAAAGTTGTTAAACTTCAGAAGAACAGCGCCTGACACTTCACTCCGTCTGTGTCTGTCAGATTATAAGACAACTGTTTAGTCACTTGTTCCCTTTTTTTTACTTCCTTATATTTGTTCAGTTACACACAAAACATTCTAATGAGGATAGTGATGCTATGATACAGTGTACATGTGTACAAACATCAACATCATTAATCTACCTGTATGCAGTTTGTTCATCATGAAACATCTTTGATGCTGTGATTGTGAATGAACAAATTTCAGATTAAATTTGACTTTGTGACCTTAAAATACTGCTGATGCAGCTTTATGATGAAAGGGGAACAGAAAGCAGATAAAAAAACTTTCATGCTTCTGGTAAATTAATTTTATTTGAGAGCTTTCCAGAGTTTCACTATAACTTATAAAACTCCTCGTTTCATTTTGGGTTTTTTTGTTTGTTTATTTGTAACTGAAGTTATTCTTACTGAGTCCTAATCAATCTGAGGTTACAAATATCAGTGCAATATCACAGTTAGATTAGGAATATGCAGGTTCCATAAAACAACTTCCTAATCCTTGTTCAATTTGAGCAACTTGTTTACTTTGTAACTAAAACTGGAGGAGTTTCTGAATTTTGAATAATGCTTCTTGTTGAATATGGAGTTGAGGAGGTGCTTCACAATTGACTTTGACACAGCTGTTCTCTGTCTGACTGTCAGAATGACCCAAAGTACAACTTCCCCATAACCTTTAATTTCTGAAAAATCCAGAGAGAGTGAAGAAACAGCAGGTCTCTGTCCAAATAATGGGACACAAGCTGAACTCATAGCACAGCTGAAAGTGTCCAAGCAGCCATTTGTATCGACTGGAGTGACATTCAAAATCTTTGAAACACTAAAATCAAGTAGCTTTATTAAGTGTGGTTTCAGCTTTACTGAGTCATTGGACCGTGGTTCTCTGCAAGTGATCTGTGAGATAAGCATATCATTTTGAGGAAGTCAGTTTATTTAAAGAACATTTTATGCTACCACAAAGATACTGCACTTTTATGCACAACTAAACTACCCAAAATATCCACTCAGCTATTAGACTGCTGTATGTGACAAGTTTACTCTTTGTAACATCAAAACAACACTTAAAGAAAATGGATACATATGAATTACATGTCATGCCATTGCACATGTCATCAATTTACTTTAGTGTAATCCATTTTTACATACTGATATTAGGTCTACTCAACCAAGGCACTGTCATTATAGTGTTACATTTTTAACATGTTCAACCCCCCAAATATGTTTAGTCCTAGTCTGATGTTAGGTTGCTTTTACACTGCTAGAATTGAAGCTTCTAGATCACAGATTAAAAAGTCTTACTGGACTTTAAGTGGCAAATCAACATCTAGCTTCTGGCCAACCAACCATATATGATGGTGCTTGACAAGCAGCAGAACTCTGAAGTTGTGATAGATGTGGCAATGCCAGCAGAGGGAAACTTGACGAAGAAGGAGGATGAGCAAATAGAAGAGTACCAGGGACTGAAGGAACAACTGGAGCAAATGTGGATGGTACAGTCCAGAGGGATCCCGGTGGTAATAGGACCATTGGGAGCTGTAACCTCAAAACTGGAAGAGTGAAAGCAGCAGATTCCAGTCACAACATCAGAGGTCTCTGTCCAGAAGCACAGTCCTACGAACAGTTATGATACTACTCAGAGCCCTTAAACTCCTAGGCCTCTGGTAGAAGAACACATATAAATCTGTGAAAGTCCACAGGTAAAACTATTAGTCTGAGTATTTTAACATGCATTTATGGAGCTTCATCAAAACACAATTACAAAATTGTATTAAACTATTGCTGTATTTTATCGCCCAAACATTATGTCCTAACAAGCCTACTATTTTTCTCCACTAAGGTTACTTTCTCATGTTATCCCAAAAAGGAAAACGGAATACGGATATGTGGTAATGACCAAAGAAGCCTAGACTATAAAGGCGCAATATATATACCAGCACATTAGATTACATAATACACACTCACAGTTCTTCCCCTGCAGAATAGCAAGTTAGAGCATTATGAATATATTCAATGAAAATCTTTCGCAAGAAACAGCAACTTGGCATTAAATGATTCCCAGCATTGCGTTGTTACTTTAATATGCAACTACAACTAGTAGACCAATATTTCTGTTTCCACCGTTTTCTGGTACCAGTTGTCGAAATAGATTACATCCCGTCAATGTTGTCAATAAATGCATGAAAGAAGTACCTGGAGACAGACCAGTATAATGATCTGTACTAGATGAATGTATAGTTATAAAAGTCCTCATACTGTCATCACCTCACGGTGTGAATATGTTTTACACATCATGTTTGTCTTGAGCTATAACAAGACTTTGAGGAACATTAGAAATTAATTCCATTGTCAAATCAACGTTTCAGCTTCACTCAAAAGCTGAGACCATCAAACAGCCACAGACGCTTCTACAACAACAACAATAATAATAATAATAATAATAGTAATAATAATAATAAGGGATCAGATTGTTTCTTTGCATGCCTTACTTTCCTCGTGCTCTGCAGCCAGTTGTAATTGTCTCCAACAACCACTAGAGGGGGCCACATGACTTTCTGTGTTGCTTGTTGCAATGACTCTCTCTTGTACTTTTACATATAAATCTATTACATTTAAGCCCTTGTCACGCAAGTTCACACAACATTGAATAAGCCTTTTAGCATCAGGTAAATGTCTTTGTAGTTTGCATAAGAAGATTTTTACATCCTGAGAATCTGCAATTTTGAAGTACTTCGGGTTGGGAAGCTAACTTCTGGTTAGCCCCAGTGTGTACCTAACTAGCAGATTGCTGGGCCAGATATGAAAAGCTACATCTAATTACAGAATTTTGATTATCCTTACATTACATAAATGGCTCCTACAGTAATATTTAGTTGTGGTGCTCAAGTATGAAAAATAAAAATAATAAAAACAGAAACGTCTGCCTCAGCTGACATGGCTGCTGCTAAGGAAACATCTTCCGAAGCTTCAGTCACTGATGACTTTACCACAGGCTTCCACACTCAACCCTTGAGAGGAATGTATCTGCAGAGGTCTGCACTGACTCTAGTTTGCGTGTGTTCATCCTCATCTAGTTATAAGCAGTGTGTGTGATTTGGTGGTTGTGCTTATTTAGGGTCACAAAAACCCTAGGGCCGGCCCTGACTCTTAGTGGTGTTTAGTTGTCAGCATTTACCTGCAGCTTTGTTCATTCTTTCCCGACTTTGCAGTTTCTCTGATCGACTGTCCCTCCTGATGAGCTGTCCAACATGTACATGCACTTGGTCTGTCTCGCAGAGAGAGAGAGAGAGAGAGAGAGAGAGAGAGAGAGCTCTTTCTCATTTTCCAGCTTTATAATGACTTCTCATCACTCCTGTCAGTTCATCACATGGAAGCCAACGGCACACCAGTTTTTTTTTTTTGAAATACTTTCAGGATGTTCAGGAAGAGATTCCTATGTAATGTAGTGCAGACTGTGTTTAAGAAATGCACATGTGACACTTTATAATCAGTTTTTACAACAATCAGGATTCAGGTTAAGTAATGAGGTTTAAAATCGGGTTATTTATAATCAAATTATGTTCAGTGATAAATAAGTGAATTTACTTCAGCAGTTTTATGATTTATAAAATAGTATGTGATGAACCCATGATTATAACCATATACAGTGTATTCAGTGGACTTAGTGAAAGGTGAGAAAACAAAGCCACTCTGAGATGTGTCTGTTTAAAGAGAGCATCTGCTGCTTCCTTCAATCAGTTTGGAGCAAGAATGAAAGAAGTGCTGCTGAAAAATGTCTGTTCACTTCGGATCTGAAGTTAAGTGATTCTTAATGCTTGAGACAAAATGCAGATGTAAATCAGACATGATAGACATCAGATGTGTGTTTTTCTTTTTTATGTTTATCAAAATTGTGAATTTGGAGAAACCACTGAGACCTGTAACACTTGGAGCTTTAAACTACACACAGTGTTGTGTGTTGGTGGGAAGGTTGTAATCTGGGATGGTTCAGAAGAGCTCAGCTATCATCTTCATAAGATACACACACAAACATATTTTAGATGATATGAACATAAAAATATTGGTGAAAAACATCTAATGCACTAATGATTGTTTTTAAAAAACAAACTGCAAAAAACTTAATGTGTTTAAATGTTTATTGAATAAAGCAGAAGCATGAATATACAAAATTAGCATGAAGCTGTATGCTTAACATCCTTTCATTTTTTCTCTTCAACATTAATAAATTCCTTCTTTGTTCCCAAATTTAAAAGAAGTCAGTTAATATTATTTACTATACAAAACTGTTTTAAAATACAATTTTGTTGCAAATCTTTTGATTTTTTTCTTTGTTCTAATTAAATAATTTTTGTCGGCATCTATGCAGGAAAAACCACCAATGTCTTATTTTATTTATTTACATACCTAACCTAAAAAAAAAGACTTAAAATATCAATACTATACTAATACTGCTCTCAGAGTCTGTCCACTTTGCAGTGCAGCCACACACCGTCTCCACATCCCAACAAAGTTAGTGACAGATCACCTTTTTTGTCAATGAGACAGGTCACTCACAAAGAGAAACCCAAACAGCTGAGACTGAGGTACGTCTGAGTTAACCCCTTAAACCCTGGACCTTAAACTTTGAAGGTCTCATAGTGAAACAGCAAAGAGATCTAAAACTGAAATGAAGTCCTGAGAGATATTATTCTGTGGACCAGGTTCAACAAAGCCAGACTTTCTTTTTGTTATTTTACTTAACAAAATCAAAATTCCTGGTCAGAGACAAATATATATATATGAATATATAATATATCCATCCATTCGCTTCCGCTTATCCTTTTCAGGGTCGCGGGGGGCGCTGGAGCCTATCCCAGCTGTCATAGGGCGAGAGGCAGGGTACACCCTGGACAGGTCGCCAGTCTGTCGCAGGGCCAACACACAGGGACAGACAACCATTCGCACTCACATTCACTCCCGCATTCACACCTATGGGCAATTTAGATTTTTCAATTAACCTATCCCCACTAACTGCATGTCTTTGGACTGTGGGAGGAAGCCGGAGTACTCGGAGAGAACCCCCGCAAACAAACAAAGTGAGAGAGCATCTTATTGGTTAATCTTATTAACCAATAAGATGTTATTGGTTACTGGTTATTTCTCCAGTGGTGTTGTTTATGTCTAATATGAGAAGTCTGAAACTTTAAAGTGGCCACTCTTAAACATCAGTGCATTCAGATATGACACTGCCCCATATCTAATGAGGAGATTTAAAATTTTAAACATTAAATCAACTTTACTGATCTTGTATTCTGTGTATCTCAAATATATAAAAAAAAAAACTGTTTAAAAAACAGCTTCTTAAGGTCAACTATGGGTAAACACTGATTGGTCGGCTCATTGATTGGTGTTCTTCAACACACCAATTTGTGTGCAAAGTGTCAACAGCAAAGTCTTTTGGCCATGTTGACCTTTGAAATAGTGGTGCACACAAACCTTCATAAAGTCTAAAGTGCTTCATATGGTTTGTAAACAGGAGATGATACAAACACACATAATGAGGGCTAATTAGTTAATGAGTTAATTAGCCACACGTGCTAAATATGACAAGTCTAATAACAAACGACTGGATAAAAAATGTTTAAAGCTTTATAGCTGGAATTAGCTTATCCTTCTGTTGTTGTTCTCCATTTGTTGAAGTGAATTAACTTTTTTAATTCTTTTATTTTTATTTTTTTAAAGGAGGTAGTAATAATTAAAAGACTGTCAAAAAGGCAAACTTTGTTTTTAATTAATTACTTGGAGTTTAACCTTTTGTCTGGAAAGACTTCTGTGAAAATGGTGAGGTATAAGAACTGGACTTTGAAATGTAAAGAGATTTGGGGCTCAAGACTTTTTCATAGTATTTTAGAAGAGTGGGGCGTGGTGTAAATGTGCACTGCTCTGTGACACAGCTTGAGGAATTTGAAAAACATTGGCAACAGTCTCATTACAGTCAGAGGTGACCTGAGGAGTGATCTGTAATGAGCTGCTACTTCACATTAATACAAATAATATTATTTACAAAATTTTACAGGCAGGTAACGCAGTGACAGCGCTATAATCACCACTGCAAACAAAGCCAGAGCTGCGTGGAGGCCGATACTCTTAGAGTTCGCTGGTTTTGATGTCACTTCCACAGGTTTTTTAAATGCTGCTGCAAAGAAATTGAACGAGCATGAGTGAAGGGATCATTCTTCAAGAAAACTTAGTGACTAATTAACAAAGTTAGTTGCTTAAGACTTAAGAGATTAAGACTAAGATCAAGCATGAATTTTAGTTTAACACACTTCATTAGTAACAGCTCTTAAATAGTCAGACCAGACTATCTGGTAGCAAAAGTCACTTCATGACTCTCACTTAAATTATCTTTCTCCCCCATTCCTCAGTCTGAACTTCAGCAGGTCGTCTTGATCATGTCTACATGCCTAAATGCACCGAGTTGCTACCATGTGATCAGCTGATTAGATATTTGAATCAATTAGCAGTTAAACGGGCGTACATAATAAAGTGGATGTGAGTGTACATGCTAGATCACAGCCTGTGGTACTTTATATCATGGCCACTGGTTAAGGATGGACATGACTGGATGACATAACCAGTGAAGAAAAATCGATGTGTGTGAGACACAGAGAGGGTACCTAATGGTAAAAGAGTGCATGGTTGTGATAATATTGATAATACTGATGCTGATTTTTTTTCTGGTGACTGACCATGATGTAGCTGTAAAAATGTACATGAATGTATAGAAACACACTGAGTACAGTCCTTTAATTATCCAGGTCTAAATATTTGATACTACTCAGTTATTGTTATGGAAACCAGCAAAAGAGTCAGTGATGTCATCTTACCTGTAACATTGAGGTCACAGGTTTTGGAACTAACTTCTTCATTAAGGACAACGATGCAGTGATACGTCCCCGTGTCGTTGAGCCTGAGATCAGTTAAGACACATTCAAGTCGTCCTTTCCTGGCGAGCTGTGGATCACACTGCAGTCGTCCTCTGTAGTTCTCATCTGGATTCATCTCAGTCTCAGTCTCACTGTTATAGAAGAAAACCTGTGTCTTCCTTTTCACATTCATTAGGTCTATTTGCAGGAAGTCACGAGGCCTGTTGGTGTGGAAATGGAGCAGCCATGTTATTGTGATGTTACTTTTTTCCTCAGCTTGGTAGACCTCCTGTTCTTCACTCATAGTGGAGTTACTTTGACCTGCAGGAGGAAAAACACACAATATATTAGGAACTATATTGAAAGGCAGAATCAGCTCATGAAACTCAGTAAGCATACTGACAATCTCAGGAGTCAGGCGTCTCTTTCTGACTGTCTTTTATGAGGAGAAGCTAATCAAAAGAAAGTTATAGAACAGAGATAAAACGTATTGTTTGAGAGCAATGAACTGACAGCAGAGCTCTATTTGTTAGTTTCCACGTACACAAGTGTGTGACGGTCTGCTTTGCTTAGTTTTCATTACGGGGTGAATGTGAGGCCCAGTGTGGACTCGAGGTCTCCATCAGGGAAAGAAGAATATATTTTCTGTAATTCAGAGCACAATTTCTCTGATTTTTGAAGTATCAAACATTTTAAATCATGTGATTTCAAACAGAAATCAGAGTCTAAGAATCAATATCAGCACCAAGTTGACTGAAGCAGGTCTCTGGACTTAGACTGTGGTAACAGGCAGCAGATTTGTGACTTTTTACTGCTTTAAATCCTTCTTTTTAACTACAGAAACAGGAAGTTTACAAACTAATGCTTCATCAGCTGAACACAGCAGCTACTCACCCACTGCAGCACAGAAGAGATTCATAGTTAATACTGAGAGGAGGAGAGCTCTGCAGCTCCACATTCTTCGTTGTACCCTAAACAGTAAAACTAAGAACAGCATTATTTACAACAGATTCAGTTCATTCATATCACAGCTGAAGTAGACTGAAGATAAACGCTGCAGATGGGATTTCTTATCAGATGACTTCATTGTTATTCTCTCACAAACACATGTTTTTGTCCTTGGAAGAAACACATTAATAACTGGAGAGAGCAAAAATCTACTTTTTTAAGTTTCAGTTTTATTTTGGATGAGACTTGTTTCCCTTCATACTATTTTCAGATTTCTTGTTCAATAAATCCAAGGATTTAAAGTAATGCTCCGGATGCAAGGATTTCAAACACCATTTTGTCATATCGAAGGTTTTGCACTCACGATAGATTCACTTCAAAAACTCTTTGATCTCTAACATGGATTTTATGATTGCACAGACGTAATCGATGTACTTATGTTTTTATGCAGCTGAAAATGCTGCAAATAAATGATTCTGAATCCCCAAATTTGATTCTGTTCATCTGGACGCAACGTTTTGAGCGGGAAAAACTTTTCGTCACTCATCCAAGTGACTTCATCAGTCTCAGCCGAATGCAGGTTTCCCAACCTTATCAACAATACATTTGCACAATGACTGAAACTAGCCCACTAAATGAACAATGGGCTGTGATGTTGGTTCCTTGATATACAAATTGTCATGATTATTGATCAACAACCACTGATTCAAATTATTCTGAAGAAACATATCTAACGTATTTCTGATCTGAAGAGGAGTGCAACCTCATACTTTAGACGATTATAAATCTAAAGTACAGTTCACCTATTTAAAGCATACAAATGTCAGAGGAACCTTATAGAACACTTGTTATATACTTTTATAAAACTGTATAAGCATGCAGGCCTCTGTGGACATTTACTTACTGCAGAGTCCTGTGTCCGACGCAGAAGGAGCAGATAGTCACAGAAAAAGAACAAAATTGTCCAAATATCTGAGGTAGGAATCCAAACTACATTACTACATTAAATACATAAAAAAATGCATCAACTCTCTCAAGGCTCCAAAGAAAGAAAGAAATGGCGACGTTTCTCCTTGCACAATAATGGCACACCTTCCTGCTTTCCCTTAAAGTCAAATCCGCCCCCTCGTGTAGGCAAACACAGACATGCACAAGGAGCTCATAGCTGAGAGATAATAACGCTCAGAGTTTTATATGAGCAAAGATGGTTATTCTAAAATTCATATCTCGATATATTTTAGCTGGATGGCAATACACGATATATATCTCGATATTTTTTAAAGCCATAAAGTAAGAACAAAAAGAGAGTTCTTAGTCAAAGCTGTGTCCCAGATCTTCTCACACAGGCACTTTTATTAACATAGAGTGTAGATGTACATGAAGAAATTACTCAAAAATAAATTATGAGCATTTATTAAATAATAATGCTCCATAAATAAAAGAAAACAATGTTGTTTTTGTGCATAACAAAAAGCTCACAATTGTGCAGTCAAAATGTAAACTAACAGATGCTGAGCATAATAACAAAGACAGATTTCACAGCTGCTCTGTTCCCAAGTTCTACTGCGCGACTGACAGCCTGGAGTTTGAAATCCGCTTCGTAACCACATCTCTTAACAGGTGCCATTTATGGTCCTTATACACACACAATACGGTAATATTATGTTGAAGCACAGTACGTATTACTCCGCGAGGCTCCTTGGTAGCCGTAATGCTTTGACAATCAATCAAGCGGTGCAGCTCCGTAGCTTACCAAAGTCGTACCAAAACATTTTTGAAAGGTTTCTTCAGTAAAGGAGAGGCGAGGCCGAGTAGCGTTGCTTAGAGACAAAAGTGGATGAAAGAGAGGCAAACTTGCAGCTCCACAAGAATAATTATAATGTAACATATACTATATCGATATAAACAATATTGTCACATCTTATATCTCATATAAAAATATATCGATATTTTTTAAACACTCGATATATCGCCCAGTCCTAGCGCTGAGTCACTGTTGAGATACTCTGGTTTTCCCTTCATTATTTAAGCTTTAGGTGCTTCTTTTAGAATATTTCATCTCTACATCAGCTCTCTGTTATGATGCACTGCTACAGACTCAGCAGACTGAGGGACAGTACATTTGACCTTTTAGCTCTACTGATAAAAAGCTCCTAAATATCCTAAATAAACACATTGATAGACTTAATTTTCACACAGTCTGGATCAAATATATGAAATAAATACGCTCACATAATGTATATATAAAGCAACCAGTTAATTTCAGAGCAGGATCGATCAGAGAAAAGAACATTAATCAAATTAAAGTGTCTCAATCAAATGTCTACACTAACTTGTGCATTATTCAGTGTAACATTTTATGATACTGGAAAAGCATTTACACTGCACAATTATTATAAAATATTTTGAAAGTTGATTTGAAAATGAGCAATAATTTGTCCTACCACAGCCATAACCAGTCATGAGGTCACTGAGGTGGCTTTTTTCTTTGAAAGGACTCGAATGGAGTTCTATAAAATTATGGCCCCACAGTGCCCCTGACTGGGTTGTGTATAGAGGGGTTGGTGGGTGTGGGACTCATGAGGGGCTACTGAGTAAGTATCCTTTCCCTTTGCACTATTGTAATTTCAAGTGAATGAATAATTTCCATCTCCCATAGTTCTCTATACAAAATCTTTGTTTGTTTATTAAGGTATATCTGGTCCTGACTGAGTTGTATCTTGTATCAAAAGTGTGGTCTTTTCCACTGGTCACTGAAACACAGGAGCTACACCTTAAATCTGACATATTAAGAGAAAAAAATATCAACTTTGGTTACAGCCCAGTTTTTTTTACTCTGTTCAAACTAAATAAAAATCATCAAACTCTGAAGTCGAGGTCTCCATGCTGCTGCTCTGCTGGCCAAACTATATCACTTAACTTGTTTCTTACTCTCAACCTACTGATAAGACAGTGATGCTCAGTTCAGCGATATACAAGGAAGCTTCTGAGAGGTAAGCTTTCTCTCTCTCCCTGCATCCTGTTATTGGGGTTGTCCAAAAGGCTGCTTTTCTCTGTTCACCCAGCATGACCTCTGACCTTTCTGTGTCTTTCACCATCTTCATGCACTGAAACAAAAGTTATTTTACAAACTGTTCATAATATAGACTGTTGGCATAGTCAGCACAAAAAAGGTTGAGACATATAAAGAAAAAAAAAAGAGTTCCTTCATTGTTGGCTTTTGGGGGTTTCTGTGGGGTTTTTCTTTTTAGGATTTGGGGTCACCTGACCCAGCTCTAACTATGTGCTTCAGCAAATAGAAGGGGCCTGAAAGCTGAACCTTCCATTCTACTTTTAAATACTCTTGGAACCACAAGTAAACCTGCAGTCTGGGAGGTAAAGACTTAAACATTACTTTCACCACTATGTAGAATAGAATATAATAGAATAGAATAGAATAGAATAGAAGTGCAGATAAGGTATTTGTGCTGAATATACAACCCCTCCAGCCACAAAAATTTGGACTTTCTCATCTTCTGAAAGGGTTAGGGAACTGTTGATCCAGCACACATGTACATCAATCAGTGCGTATGAGAGCAGACAGATGAAAAATCATGATCAGCAACATAGAAATAATGTTTAGTTCATGTAGAAAACACAAATCGTAAGAGTAGAGGTTGTGACTTTCATGAAGTGCCACAATACCTCACCACAGAAACCGAGTCTAAGTGGGAACAGTTCATGTCAGATACAGTCCCGTGGATATGTTCCTGAGCAGTGCTGCAGAGTAATCTGATAACTACACAAAACCCTACCCATTGAACAGGAATAAAGGAAGGAATGCTGTGTTCATTCCAGGTGAACACTGCGTAGGCACAAGTCGTGTCAGGACAGCCTCCAGCTTTCATTCTCGCAAGCTGTTTATTTGCATTCTCTCAGATTGTTTTAGGTTTAATATTACTCATGAAAAGAAAAAAATCTAAACCCTGGTTACAGCCTATTTTACTCTGTTCAAATTTACTAAGAATCAAATTCCAAATATGAGCCCACAACCAGTTCATATTTAGTTACTAAGAGTACTTTGTTAAGGACAGAAAGAAAATATAAAAAGTTCTGTATTGTGTAATTTTTAAAGATACAACTCCCACATGCACTTCTTGTCTCAGCTTGTAACTGTTCGCACAAACATCTAGGATCATTTCCTGAGGCAGATGGCTGGGCACAGCAGGCTGCTGTATTTTCATGTCAGGTCTGATTCAGATGTGTTTGTTCTTGTTTCCTCATTCACAGAGCGGAGAGCTTTCAAAGAGGATCATACGTTTAAACTGGCATGTTTAAGCTTGCATTGTCCTTTTTTTTTTCAATTTCTAGCTAACTTGTGTGAGTTGTGCTGTCTCTCTTCTTGTGACATGAATGTAAAAGGATTACTATCACAAGAAATCTGCCCAGTGTGTTTTTAATATATTTTTTTCTGTTTTCTACAGAAAGAATTTATGGTTGACTTGCGCTGTTAAGCTCACGTCATATCAACAAAGAGTGGTGATGACGTGATGAGAACTCATGGGCCAAGAAGCCCCAGTTTGTTCACAAACAATAGCAAAGACCAAGAAGCCGAGAAAACCAGTGTGCTATATTAGAAACATGCATATAAGTCTGCACCAGTGTCCAAAGCCCCCACGGAGATCTAGTATAAGGCCAAGCCATCACCCCAGCCCCCGCCCTGCAGACCCAGCACCCAGATGAGTCTCCACCCCACTGTAGCCAGCAGGAGCAAGAGGAAGGTCCAGAAGATCCACCCAGGGAATCCCCAGAGGGGCAGAAAGCAACCAGAGAGAGGTGGAGCAACACAGAAACCAAGTAGGTGGAGAAAACAAGCCTTGCCAGACCTACAGCCGGGCCTTGAACATGTAAGATAAGCACAGTGACCCCCCATCCCCAACCTATCAAGGTGTAAGCCTGCGCAGGCCTGAGCAACACAGCACATGGGACTACCCAGCAGGCTACCCCAGGCCAGGGAGAGCACCCCCAGCCCTTGAGATGGGTAGAGGGCAGGCAGGAGTGCCAACATGCTGCAGTTGACTTTGGTTACTGTTGGCAGGCATGCATAAGATGTGAGCTGTATCATGCCAGTGGGACATTCCTGAACACCTCACCCAGGAGGCATCCTAATCAGAGGCCCAAATAACTCAACTGGATCCTTTCAATATGGAGGAGCAGTGGCTCTACTCTGAGCCCCTCCCAAATGATTCAACTCCTCACACTATCTATATGGAAGAGGGCAGACACCCTTTGGTCTGCCTTCTTAAAGATGGGAGCTACGACCGCAGATCTCCACACTATGTTGCAGAAAGGTGCCAACCAATACAGCAACATCCAGATTCAACACAACAAAGTAATAATACATCAATTAATTAATCATCAGAGTACCTGATTTCATGTTTTAGTAGACATAATCACTGCTGCAGATACTGACTCTGGATTTAAGGAAGGAAATGTGAGAAAGAACTGACAATGATTCAGACTCTGAATATCCTGACAGCTGCACCTGATCAGAACCTGTTTGTTTAAACATCACGGATCATCGGGCAGTCTATCACTGATTAATAAAGATGATGGTGATGACGTCAAAATAGTTTGGTTTAAAATGAAACAAACTGTTCACCTCAAGTTCATGTCCTCAGTTTCATTTCTGAGGATTTAAAATTCAAATTTTACATTTAAACACAAATTCTGCTTTTTACACAGTTTCTGGATCCAGAAACACTTTCTTAGCCTGAGCTGATCCAAATGTACCTTCCAAAACTAAATAGCTGATGGAGACTCTGACACTGGTACCAACTAAAATGCAGCTCATTACAGTCGTTGTCAGATCTTTGTAAATAATAATAATGGATTGCATTTATATAGCGCTTTTCAAGGCACCCAAAGCGCTTTACAATGCCACTATTCATTCACTCTCACATTCACACACTGGTGGAGGCAAGTTACGGTTGTAGCCACAGCTGCCCTGGGGCAGACTGACAGAAGCGAGGCTGTAGGCGCCAATACCAGTAGGCGGTAGGGTAAAGTGTCTTGCCCAAGGACACAACGACCAGGACAGAGAGCCCGGGGATCGAACCAGCGACCTTCCGGTTACAGATACGCTTCCCAACCCCCTGAGCCACAGGGCGACTGTGGCTCAGGGGGCACAGGGCACAAAATGGCATTTTTCAACTCATAATCAGGAAAAACACTCTGACCTGTAGGTCAAACTGTCAATCTCATCAAAAGAAAGCAGTTCTTCTTCTATTCAGCTTGCGTTGCCTTCTTTTCACTTCAGCATATTAGGCTGTGGAACTCTCTACCCCCTGATATAAGAAACATTGCTTTTCTCTCCCAGTTTAAATCTTAACTCAAAACCCATCTGTTCATATCTCCATATTCACTGTGAACCCACTATTTGTTTATTTTATGTTGTGCTTTTTATTTCTTTTTATTGTTCTTTATTTTGTCATTGTCCTATTATGCATTTTATTCTATTGTTAAGTGTCTTTAGGTGTCTTGAAAGGTGCTTCTAAATAAAATGTATTATTAAAATTATTAGTTATGTTGCTGTATCATCGCCACCACCACTATCATCATCATCATCATCATCACCATCATCACCATCTTCATCATACACATCACATGAACTGGAGATTTCCAACTGCTGTGTTTGTCTTCATTGCAAAAGAGTATCTCCTCTTGGCAGGGCCACAAAACAACAACAACAACATTGAATACTACTTAAACCAGAAACAACCAGTGCAAACACATGAACAGTGGGTCACATACTCCAGACCTTGACATAATTTAAAATTAATAAACTCAAGTTTTCAAGTTTAGAGTAAAATACAAATAATTATAAGCTTAGAATAAATTGTGAGTAAAAAAGATAATTAGATTATTTCCAGAAATTCAGAAGTTTGATGACACATCCGAAGCTTTCAAATTACATGAAAACATTTCCCATTGCTTCTTATAACAAAATTTAGCACCACATTGATTTAATATAGCTGAACTGATGACACTGAAAACATTCTGCAGTTTTTTTTTTCACTTGCAGTAGAGAAGAGAAGCAAACTTGTCTTTCTGACACTCAGGGAGATATCTTTAAACTGACACATGGGAATGAACCATGTACATCTACAGGTCGGACAGTTTGGTTGATCTGAGAAAAGATCGTGTGTGCAGCAGGCAGTAACAGCACTTGGTGCCTGCTTACTAGTGATGGGCAAAGCGAGGCTTCGTGAAACACTGAAGCATTTGTGCAGGAATTATATTGAAGTGTCAAAACAACCTGAAACCATCTCCACAGTGACACCTGCTGGCCTCTGGCTATGAATACATCTTGATGACACTTTTCTGTGATACAATGACAAAGACAAGTCCTGCACAACTCCAAACAAAACAACTTTTTATACCAGACTGTCAGTAATCATGATCATTGCATGATTTGGGGAAATTCTCACACAAACAAGAAAAGAAAAACACTGAGACTGTTAAAGACCACAAGCTGTGACTGTAATGATCAGTGTGCCAAAACAAAATTTGCCCCCTGTTCAAATTTGTGTTGCTCACAATAAATCACTTTATGAAAAAAAAATAAATAAAGAGCAACGACTGCTGTGTTTACTGTAATAACCACACAGGGTTGCAGCTGATTTTGGGCTCAGTCGGATTCGTTTTTTTTACTCGCAGCCTCAAAATTTGGATGTGTTTGGCTGACTTTAAGTTTTCATCAGGTTTGTTCTACACACTGTCAAACTAAACTAGAAGCTGGCACAGCATTAGGTTTTATTTTTTATTAATTTTAAATATATCTATATATAAACAAAAAACAGTTTGATCAAATGTAATGTTTATAAAAAGTTCAAGCTTCTTGTTTTAATTCTGACCAATGATAACATTTAAATCATCCTCTGCTGAGCGACCTTTGAACTATGAATGGACTTTCTTTAACTTTCCACTGCTGTGGAGTTTGTATCCTGTAACACTGACATGATGTTTTACTGAGTCTGGAGTTTGGGTCATAGTGAACCTGCTGTCTGTTGTTTATGAGATATTCACACCTGAAGCATCAGTGAGAATAAAAAAGGGAAAAGAAAAAACTCATCACAACCTGGATGAACATTTCTTTTGACAGTATAACTGTCCGAAAGTCTCCTTATATTTCAGTCGCATAGTTATAACTGCACTGGTAATGTCTGCCGATAAGTTCCACTTTGTTCTTACTGTTTGCTGCGGTGATGACGTCACATGATTTTACGACGGTCCTGCCGGGGAGCAATAGGCATGTTTTAGTGCGGGGGAATAGCGATCTCCAGCCGTGTGAGTCAAAATCCCTCCAGTTCTACGAGTCCATTTCCACTTATAGCACGGGTTGTACTTGTTGACGATAATTACAGGGGGTTTAGGCTAGGAGATTTATCGAGATTGGTAGAAGCATGTGACTTACCACCGTAGCCTTTGTTGCGGGTTGGATCTGTGCACCGCAGTTGGGTTATTTAGCCACTAGAGGGCACTGAAGACCATGTAATTGTCGACTTTTCCTAATTTTGGGGCACTAGCTTTTCTGTTGCCTGAGATATGCAGGTATTCTTGTTTCCTGCCTGTTCAAATGGGATTGTGATGATTGTTATATTTACATGTGATAATTGTTTCTCCTTGTTTCTTGTTATTCAGAACCACACGTCTGTCCGCCCCTCCCACACTTGTTAAGTATGCCTACTGCTGTACTGTTGAGCTGCTGTTAACTTCCATTAAAGTATATCCGGACATCACTCTCTGTGCCCCACTCTCTGACTGGAGTTTAAGTCCTGAGGGAGCTATCATCCCAGCATCCCAGAGATAACTCTCTAACAATAACTATTTTCTGTATGGCGGTGCAGTATTAGAGCAGCAGGTTACAGATATGTTGACGTCACCTGATGCTGCAAATGACATTTTCCTTTGAAAGTAGAAAAACTACAAAACAGAGGAACTCTGAGCTAAAAACTCCTTGAGGTTTACTTCCTCCTTGAGTTTTTTTTATTGAGACTTTTAAGTAGTTCACAGCTCAGTGTGCCGCTCTCGCTCTCTCTCTGCTGATATGAGTGAAAGGAGCTCGCTCACCAGTCTGTGTCTCTCCCTTTTCTCTCATTAGATATTAATATATTATTTATATATTTATATCACATTTATTTAATTGCACTTAAGGGTCCAATGTTTAAGTGACTGGAGAGTCTAGATTGGTCTAGATAATAATAATAATGAGAGAGAAGATTATTTTCTTAAATAGAAGTAGTATAAGCTGAAATGATTTCTCCTTTATCGCACAAACATGTTGTGGTCATATGTATAAGAACGTTGAATAGATGATGCAGAGAGCTGCATCTGGTGTGACAAAAAAATACATCAGCTTAGAAGAGTGGATTTGCAACACTTTTTCTTTGAGAGGTTTTTACGTCCTCTTTCTGTGACTTAAATCACTGAACTGCACTCCAGTGTCTACATTTGATCCTCCGTGTTCAATTCTGTCACCTACTGTGTGTAAAAAAAACCAAAACAAAAACAATGAAGGATTAAAGAAAACGCACATACTGTATCACAGTAATATGCTGACTTATGAGTGTTTCAGAGGAGCATCACAGCACCAACAGTTTCACCAAATGTACAAAGTAACATTCAAAGAATCTCACAGAAATTCTGCAGTTTGAACATCAACACTCAGCTACAGTTAGAGCTGAAATGAGCCTGTCTGTCCAGATGGTGGCGCTATAAACTCACTTTTTCCTGCTCCGTCACAGACATGATCTTATATTCAGTCTATTGAACGGATTGTCTGCAGCTGCGACAGTAGTGAGAATGACTCGGATGAGGAAGAAGCTGCTTGTTAGAAATGAACGACTGATCAGAAACACACAGATACACACCAGGTTAAACTAAAAGATGAACGGCTTTGAGTCACACCTAGTAAAGAGTCAGTTCATCTGTAATCAAACTTTTTTTTTTAGTCTGGAAAAAAATAAATGTTAATAAATGACCGAATCGAGTTTTAAGCGAAAGACTGAAGCGTGCTTGTGAACAGAAGTTGAGAGGAGAAAACTCAACTGAACGAAAGTGTTAGATTTTCAGAGCTGTCTTCAGTGACTGTGCTGCAGATAACAGCGATGTTCTGCTTTATCATTGCATCAACTGCACCCTCGCCTGTCAACATTTTTTTTCTTTCATGTTGGAGACATTCCAAAACACAGCGCATTCTAAAAACAGGTGCGTGATTTTCTGTAAATGCTGTCAGACAGGTTTATCTCCTTGTTCCACTTTTCCCTCTTTCTATCTCTCTCTCTTTCTGCGTCTGTTGTATAAGGACACGCGGGGTTCATTTCCTCATTGATTGCTCCTTCAGCATTTCTGATCGTGGGAATCGGGCGTCAGTGCGTTTTTGGGATTTTGATCCGACTCTACAAAGTCACAGGTAAGCTGTGTGCTTGCCATCCTTTATCCACTTAATTTGTTTAGTAAGTGTTTTAGTGGCTTGTTTGCGGCGCTGTTTGCAGACTGGCCGATTCCTTATTTCCAGCTGTTGTGCAGAGGGCAGTTGCATTCCTTCAGGTGGATATAGCTTTCTTTCAATTCTGGCCTAAGCAGCATTTGCGCCATTTTGCCATCCACGGCAAATTACAAAACTAGGAGCTAAAGCTATTTTGTTATTTCTATGACTAGATGGCTGCCATGCAGAACTTCCATTCAGCGGTGAATTTTTAAGTGTATCGTGTATGTATGTATGTATGTATTGGGCACCCGCCCCTTTCCTGATGGGTGCCCAAAGTGCCCTTTTGTTGAGGCAACTTAAAAAAAATATATATTTATTTATTTATTTTTTGTATGTGTGTGGGCGTGCAGAGTCCTGTCTGTGCCCCTCAACAATAATATATACTATGAATCACAGTTTTGCTAAATAAAAGGATCTGGCTTGCATCAGTCACATGATCACATTTAACCAATGATCGCCCTTGACGACAGAACGCGCTGGTTACGAGCCGGGAACGAGCTCACAAAGAGCACGCGCATTTTTTGTAGCCCGGAGCTGTAGGAGAAACACAAATTAACTCAGAGACACAGACTGATGCGACAAAACCAGTAAGTAGGTGTACAGCGTACTCTGTAGTGTATAGCACACAGGAGTATTGGCTTATTACGTGCACGTTGGTAAGTTGTCTTGTGGCAACTGACGAACTGAAACAAATGAGCGTGCTGTGTGTGCAACAGCGCGACAAACATTACCTGTCCTTTTATTTACTGCACAAGTAGTGCAGGTCATAGCTGCTGGCTACCTGTGTAAGGCCGTCATAGGTGTGTAGCTCTGTCACCGTTTTAGAATCAGAATCAGAATACTTTATTAATCCCTGGGGGAAATTATTTTTTGTTACAGTGCTCCATTATAAACCAACATTAAGACAAGACAGACAATACGCTAACTAAGAATAGTACAATATATATATATATATATATATATATATATATATATATATATATATATACACACATAAGTCACTCATAAATAAATAGCTGGAAAAGAAACGTGTAGTTGTAGCAGTAACCAGTGTGTTAAGTGGATGCGTTGTACAGGGAGATGGCCACAGGCAGGAAAGATTTCCTGTGTCGTTCAGTGGTGCTTTTCGGTAATCTCAGTCTGTCACTGAACGTGCTCCTGTGACTGACCAGCATGTCATGGAGTGGGTGGGAGGTGTTATCCAACATTGTCTTTATCTTGGACAGCATCCGCCTCTCCGACACCACCTTGAGGGAGTCCAGCTCCATCCCCACAACATTACTGGCCTTACGGATTAGTTTATTAAGTCTGTTGGCATCTGCGACCCTCAGCCTGCTCCCCCAGCATGCAACAGCATAGAGGATCGCACTGGCCACAACAGACTCATAGAAAATCCTGAGCATTTTCTGGCAGATGTTGAAGAACCTCAGTCGCCTCAAAAAATAGAGACGACTCTGGCCCTTCCTGTAAAGTGCTGTGGTGTTTTTAGCCCAGTCCAGTTTATTGTCAATGTGTACTCCAAGGTATTTATAGTCCTCCACAATGTCAACACTGACCCCCTGGATTGAAACAGGGGTCAAGTGTTTCCTGGTCTTCCTGAAGTCCACGATCAGTTCCTTGGTCTTTGCCACGTTGAGCTGCAGATGATTCTGCTCACACCACGTGACAAAGGAGTCGACCACAGCCCGGTACTCTGTCTCATCATCCCTGCTGATGCATCCAACCACCGCAGAGTCATCAGAAAACTTCTGAAGATGGCAGGTCTCTGTGCAGTGGCTGAAGTCTGTGGTGTAGAGGGTGAAGAGGAAGGGGGAGAGGACAGTCCCCTGTGGTGCCCCTGTGTTGCTGATCACCTTGTCAGACACACACTGTGGGAGACGTACATATTGTGGTCTTCCTGTCAGGTAATCAACAATCCAGAACACCAGAGAAGCATCCACCTGCATCGCTGCTAACTTATCACCCAGGAGGGTCGGCCTGATGGTATTGAAAGCACTAGAAAAGTCAAAAAACATGACCCTCACAGTGCTCGCCGGCTGGTCCAGATGGGTGTAGACACGATTGAGCAGGTAGATGATGGCGTCCTCAGTTCCAAGACGAGGCTGATAAGCGAACTGAAGGGGATCCAGGTGTGGTCTTACTATGGGTCGCAGCTGGTCCAGGATGAGCCTTTCCAGGGTCTTCATGATGTGGGAGGTCAGTGCCACGGGCCTGTAATCCTGGGGGCCACTGGGACGTGGCGTCTTTGGTACAGGGACGAGGCATGATGTCTTCCACATCACTGGGACCCTCTGCAGACTCAGACTCAGCATAAACAGTTTATGAAAGACTCCACACAGCTGGGGGGCACAGGTCTTGAGGACGAGGGGACTCACTCCGTCTGGTCCAGCAGACTTACCTGAGTGAAGTCTCCTCATTTGCATCTCAACCTGGTATTGAGTGAAGGTGATGGGTGGGGGAGGGGTGTCAGGAATCTCACAGGAGGCAACAGCGCCATGTGAAGAGAGAGGCTGGCACAGTGGTGTGGCTCTGGATTCCAGGCTGACTACAGGTGAGGTTGTGGAGGTTTGAGCAGACACTGTGGTGTCGAATCTATTGAAAAACAGATTCAACTCGTTAGCTCTATTCTCACCTCCCTCAGCTCCCCTGCTGTTGGTTGGCCTGAATCCAGTGATGGTCTTCATGCCCCTCCACACCTCTCTCATGCTGTTCTGCTGGAGTTTCCACTCCAGCTTCCTCCTGTAATTGTCCTTAGCCTCTCTGATCTTGTCCTTTAGTAACACCTGGACCTTCCTCACCTCCTCTTTATTGCCCCCTCTGAAAGCCCTCTTCTTGTTGTTGAGGAGGGCTTTGATGTCCTTAGTCACCCACGGCTTGTTATTTGGGTAACAATGAACAGTCTGAGCTGGAACAATGGAGTCGGTGCAGAAAGTTATGTAGTCTGTGATACACTCAGTAAGCCCATTGATGTCCTCGGCGTGAGGCTCACAGAGTGTTTCCCAGTTGGTCACCTCGAAACAGCCCTGTAGTTCCGCTATTGCCTCCTCTGACCACCTCCTAACAGTCCTCGTGGTCACAGGTTCCCTCCTCACAATTGGCACATAGCAGGGGGTGAGGTGAATCAGGTTATGATCTGACCTACCAAGTGGGGGGAGGGAGGAGGAGCTGTATGCATTCTTGACGTTAGCATACAGTAAGTCTAAAATTTTCTCTCCCCTGGTGGGACAGTCCACATATTGTCTGAATGTTGTTAGTGTATTGTCCAGTGATACATGGTTGAAGTCACCCGAGATCACAATAAAGGCACTCGGGTGCTGAGTCTGTAACCGGGCTATGGCAGAGTGGATAGTGTCACATGCAGCTGTGGGGTTAGCAGAGGGAGGAACATAAACAGCCACCAAGATGACGTGAGAGAATTCCCTGGGTAAATAATACGGCCTGAGTCCAACAGCACACAGTTCAATGTCCGGGCAACAAATCTTTTCTTTGATTGTTATGTTGGCAGGGTTACACCACCGGTTGTTAACTAAAACAGCGAACATTTTAGTGAACATATTTAGTTTTAAAGTAAGTTACAGCGCTTTTCCTGCCTTTCTGGAGGGGTTATATTTCACTAAAAACGATCTAATATGCATGTCCACATAATTATGCATTATTATAATATTTTAAAAACACACGCTGTATTTTAAAGAACATACATTAAGAAGCAGATTATATTAGATTTATATTTTAAATAAGACAAAATTTGGATTTTACAGCAGTAAAATTATTGTATCTCTACAGTTTAAAAATGTAATAAGCTTTGCCCCTGCACAGAGTGGATAGTGAAACAAATGGAATCATCATAAATACATTATTTCATATTTATTACTTCCCCCTCCTCATTGCTTTATTATTGTAGCTCTAGTAATAAATAATAATGTAAGGATTCTGGATCAGCACCGTGATGCCCATAGTATATACAGTATTCTGAAGAAGGTCTAAAATGTCACTGTGTGTGCGTGCATGTGTGTGTTTTATTTAGATGGATTTTTAAAAAAAATATTACTCATGATATAACATTGTCCAGACATGCCTGGTAAGGACATGAGGAGGAAACAGTAGGAGCTGTGTGAGGCTACTAAAGGCAGGGCTATAACATTTTTCTGTCATCATTTTATTATAGATTAAGTGCAAGAGTTGTTAGGTGTGGATAATTAGATTATAGTTTATTGCAATAGCAAGTTGTGCCTTGTTCTCAGATAGACAGCAAGTGGAGAGTGATATATGAAATGATGGGATGGAAGGAAGAAGAGAAGCAAAGAGTGATTCACAGGCAGAGCCTAAATTATTTCTCACAGTTTTTTTGTTGCCTTATGGTTCCAAGTGCTGTCACCAATCTTTGCATTTTGTTATTATCTCATGATACTTGTTTAATCAGCTACCATCTCTCCTATGGACTTTTTAATGTCTACAGTCTCACATCAACACAGCCCTGCCCTCCAGCACTATCAGCAGCAGGAGCAGCAGAAACCCCTCAACAGCAACATTGTACCCATCAGGTAAAACATTGGCTACGTTTGCTTTGCCTTGTCGCCACCTCACAACAGTGATATAGTATGATGCAATTCCATATTAGATTCTTGATGAATGTGTGTTGTTGTTATTCAGCCTGGTTCAATGTGCCCCTTTTTAACTTTGAGCACCCGCCCCTTTAAATGTCTCTGCACGGCCCTGGGCCCAGCCAAGTGGAGGAAAACTGCTGCCTCCGTTTTTGCTCGTCCTTTGAGGATTTGCTCCAGTTGCCACAGAGAGTGCTGTATGGGCATCTTGTTTTGGAGTGTTTGCTCTATGATAAGTTGTTATAAGGACCATCACCGGCACATTCACCCGTGGAGTGTATAGGCATTATGGTTTTATCGTGTCCTTTTAATCTTCTCATGATCCTCAGCCACTGAAGTCCAGCTCAGTATTTCTGTTTACCTAATTTATGGCACTTCTACAGCAAGGGCGGATCTAAAGACATCCGATGGAGTGGCAAAGTCAAAGCCATTTCTTTACAAATATGCAGGCTTTATATTTTCTAATATGAATTATTTATAGTTAAAATACAACTAATGCACTAAGTATACACATGTTTTATATAAATATAGTTTATAACTTATTTTAATGGACACATAATTAAACTTTTCAATTACAGAAAACGTGTGAATGGCCCTGCAGCATGTAAGAATGTAAAGATAAGCTGGTGGACTTGTTGGGCTTAAAATGGTTAACACTATGAAATGTATTCAGTTTTAGAATTTATATTTAATATAATCTGCGGCTAGCTTCGAAGTGTAAATGCTAGCATATGTTAAACAACTCTTCACCTTTCATCATAACCCAGCCCCCCCCCCCCCCCCCCCCCCTCCTCATTGAACTGCTGTTCTCTCAGCTCAGCTCAGTCATGTGTTTGTTAGAGTGTGCAGAATGTGAGTGGGAAGACGAGCAGACACCAGCTGCTGTACTTTATCTCCTCCTTTTCTTCTCTCTCTCTCTTTAATCCATCGATCATAATTTTTTACAAAGCTAACCAAGTGATGATGTGATTTCTGATTTCACTGTAATGTAAGAACTCACACAGGCACATTTTATGAATTACACTCTCAGGGGTGGACAACTCCAGGCCTCATGTTTTAGATGTGTACTTGATCCAACCCATCTGATTTAAATGGCTAAATGACCTCCTCCACATGTCCTGAACTTCTCCAGAGGCCTGGTAATGAACTAATCATGTCATTTAGGTGTGTTGACCCAGAGTGAGATCTAAAACCTGCAGGACACCGGCCCCCAAGGCCTGGAGTTGCCCACCCCTGCATCCCCAATAAAAGGCTTACTCAGCAGAGAAGCAGCATGAAAAAAAACTTAGAGCCCAGAACTAATCATGAAACTTAACACAAGTTAATGTCCAACTTTGGACTCTGTCCACTCTGACTTATGAATATAGAAATCAGATCAAACCAAAAGAAGTCAAATGATTTTGTTTTAATCCGCTTTCATTTGATCACTCAGCGCACACATTTATTTATAACATGAACACATAAAAATTTACTTTTTTCTCCTGGTGGACAAACTCTGTAACTGCATCACTGCTTCTGACCTTTGACCTCATGGGTTGATGACTCTTCACCTCTGTCTCCTCTCACAGGGAGAAGATGATCTGCAGGATCCTGCTGCTCATCATCCTCACCTCATGTGTCTCTGGTTAGTTTACAGCTTCACTTTATGAACTCCAAATAAAGCTCAACAACAGATTTGTTCCAGTTCTCAGTGTGTCTGCTCCTCTCTTTCCCTCTCTGTCTCCTCAACAGGATCATTTGTAGTCAATGTGACACAGACCTGCTATCAGGCAGAGGAGAACCACAACATCACACTGGAGTGGACGTTCACCACCAAACCTGACAGCTTCATCACTTCACTGAAGATCCGCTGCAGTCGTCCAGAACTCTCAGTCATGTATCAGGTTCATGAAGGTGTTGAGGTGTCAGAGTCTCAGGATGAAACGTTTTCAGGACGAGTCCAGAGTGACAAAGACGCCCTCAGAGAAGGACGAATCAGACTTCAACTGTCCAGACTCAGGACTGATGACTCGGGTCTGTACAGATGTGAAGTGCAGACAAATGATGGCAGCAGCTTTCAGGATTGTAAACTCAGCGTCACTGGTAAGTTGATTGAGTAGAACTTTAAAAATGAGTGTCATATTTTAGTTTAACTTTAGGATAATAAACGTTGATGAATTGATTGAACTTTCAGGATAAAATAATATTTTCTGTCCTTTCCAGCAGCTGCTGATGAGCCCAAACATCAAACCCCAACAATGAACCCACAGACAGAGAGTCGAGGAAGGATCAGCCTCTATGCTGCACTCATACTGACAGCAGCTGCTGCAGCTCTGCTCATCACACTGAGTTTAAAAGCAAAGAAAAGAAAATGTAAACATGTAAACAGTCACAGTCTGAGTAGTGTGGTCACCTCGACTTCTTCTTCTGAGTCTCTTCCTGCTTCTTCATCAGAAGCTCCACCCATTAGCTTCAGCTGACTGAGGACCTCACCTCCCTGAACTTTTAGAAGCTTACGTTAAAATGGAAGAAAACACTTCCGAAACTGTTAAAATTATTCAATAAGTCGTCCAAAGCTTTCAGATTAAATTCATACATTTCCGGTTCCCTCTTATAGCATTCATATAGCAGAACTGATGACACTGACAACATCCTGCAGGGTGTTGTTCAGTTTGCAGTATTGAACGTTTGTACCTTAACAGTATGGACTCGACTCAGGGAGAGGAATTGGGCAATGGAGTTTGATCGGTGGTCTGAGCCTGATGACTTTGTAGCAGGGCCACTGCTGTTTCTCTGGCCTACGTTTAATCTCTGGGCTGTTGCTTTGCCTCGTTGTGTCCTCGTTGCTTTTTGACTTGTTTTCTTGTTTGATCCATCTGCAGAACTTAAAAGTATTTTTTTTTTTTATTTAATAAAGTATTCAGAATAAAAATTGTTAGTCTTGTTCAGAGGAAGGCCTAAAGAGGAGGTGAGTAGGGGGCCCTGGTGGTGGGTATTTATGTGTGCTGTGATTATTTATGAACCATGGTGTGTGCTTGGAACATCATCATTAGTTCCTTGCTCTTTTCCTCATTATTCCTGAGCACCTCATCCTGCCACACAGTCATAGTGGAGAACTTTCAAAGGGTTTATCCGTTAGTCCCAAATACTTCATTTGTAACTGGATCTGAATTTTCGCTGTTATATTATCAATTTACATTGTAACTAGTTAGGTATGAAGATGCGTCATTACAATTATACTCATTTTACGTAGATTTCATTAGTGTCACAACAGTTAGGACCACATGGTTACAGGGTCATGTACTGCTGTTTTCAGTGTGAGTCACCTGTTAGTTAAAAAGTTACTGTTCAACTCCAGCTTTTAGGCAACAGTCAGTGAATAGATTGTTTATACACATATTCAATGACAGAAATGCAACATTTTAATAGACACACGTTTAAAACACAAAACTGTAAATCGCCCTTTGATCAAAACAATAAAATCAGTCTCACATACTTCGAGTTGAGTTTTGGAGCTGATTCTATTTCTTGTTTTATACTTAGGTTATTCAACATTGTTGACTCACGTGAGAAAAATTCAGCTTTCTGTGTGATTTATTGCCTCATAATTTAAGACAGCTGAAAGCCAGAGTCAAGAGTTCTGCACAATAGTGTTGGGTTCAGTCTGACTGAAATTATACATTTACAGATAAGTGTTTAAAAACCTCTTCATACATCCATGAATGCATCCTTCTCCATCGTGTCCTGATATGTCTGGATAGATAAGAAAGCTGCTGTATTGTTGTTATATCAGTTTCTCGTTGGTTCATGCCGCATTCCTTCTAAATTGTTTTTTACTACCTGTTCAACAGGTAATAAAACGAGAAGTGCTTTTGATTTAAGAGAAGCACTTCGACGATGTAAACAAATTTCTTTGAGTTTCTTCCTCATTCACAAGCAGATAAAAGAACTCCAATGACTTACACAGTTTTCCCCATTGCTGATTCAAGCAGCTGTCCATCCATCCATCCACTCTCCTCTGCTTATATCGTAGGGTAAGGCCTGTAAAACTGCTCACTCATTCACTCTTAAAGTGGAACAAATCTGTTGTTGAGCTTTATTTGGAGTTCATAAAGTGAAGCTGTAAACTAACCAGAGACACATGAGGTGAGGATGATGAGCAGCAGGATCCTGCAGATCATCTTCTCCCTGTGAGAGGAGACAGAGGCGAAGAGTCATCAACACATGAGGTCAAAGGTCAGTCAGTACAGCTAGAAGAAGGAAAATCTACAGTCTGACTTCATTCACTCATTAAAATATCTAAAGACACAATGAAAGAATGAAGAAATATCAAAGCAAAGTTGTATCCAGACAAACAATAGTATCATTATATTTAAGAATAATTAGACTATTAACGTGTGTTTAAGACACTCTGATATGTTTTACAGTTTACAGTTCAAGAGCAATAATGCAGAAATCCACTAAGTGGAGTCAAAAATAAACTATTTACTGCTGCTGGCTGTTTTTCACTGACATTCTGCAGCCATGAAGTAACAGTGTACTGTCACGTACTGGCTATGCTCAGCTTTTTAAAGCTCTTCCTTAGTGTGATTGTCATCTTAAACAACCTGCTCATCGACATGCCTGAGGCGTTTATGATTCATACTGGTTGTACTCGTCCCAATAGCCCCTTGGAATATTCCAACAATCAAAGGCATGTGCTGCCTTTGATTTCCTTTCTTCTCTTAAAGAATTTACAACACTTTTATAATGCAGTTGTTATTAAAATAACTGAGAATAGAACTCACATTTATGAATGCATTTTTAACTGATATCATTAATAAAGGCCAGAGGTTCCCTACATCTTTTAAAAGACAAAGTCATTTTGTGCAAGAGTTTCCAGCAGGTCAACAGATTGCGCTGTTGACCTGCTGGAAAGCAGTGTAAGCAGTGTAAACTTGTGGAAACAGAAAGGAACTACATCGATATCTATTTTAAGTAATGCATGTAAGTGTATGCTCCATCTTCGAAACAAGAAAGGCATCTGGGATCTCCAGAAATGAATCAACACAAATGATGGTGGGGACATTTTCTCTCTAAGAATACTGCAGCATGGTGGGAGAAGCTACATGTAATCTCCCAGCATGCTCCAGGACAGCTGAAGGAGAGTGTGTCCTGGTCCATCATATTTGTTTTGGTTATATTTGTGTTTAAGTTGTGTTACTGGCTTCCCTGCAGAGAATTTCACAGAGTAAAACCAGAAATGATGTCACACTCAGACACTTTCACAGTGTTCACAAACAAACATTTCTTGTTATTTTTCTATACTTAAAGAAAATGTTTGATTACTTCCCCCCTTTACTTGGTGTGAATCAAAGCTATTCGTGTTTTCATTAACTTGTTTTTTGTGTTTCTGATCAGTCGTTCAGCAGCTTCTTCCTCATCTGAGTCTTTCACACTGCTGCAGACAGTCACTTCATTCATTACTGAAAATAAGATTGTCTTTAACAGAGCAGGAAACGTGAGCTTATAGCGCCACCATCTGGACAGGCAGGCTCATTTCAGCTCTAACTGTAGCTGAGCGTTGATGTTTAAAATGCAGCGAATCTGTGAGATTCCTTGAATGTTACTTTGTACATTTGGTGAAGTTTATCAGTAGTCAGTATATTACTGTTATATATACACTGGCCCTTTCTCAAGTACACAAGTCCGTACTCGCCGAGAAAGCAAGCACGGACTCGCAATTTCTACAATTGGAACACCAGCGTACTTGATGATGTCACAGGTCCAGAGTTTTTACTGTCGTCCTGTAGGAGTGTTTAGCTTATTTTAGAGTTTAGAAATGTGTTAACATAGAATGTAGAACTATTGTAGAGACACTGACACTGCCCTTAATATAATAAAGGCCTCATTGTGTCGTGAACTTAGGAGTAGATTGTAGGAGACCCCTCCCCCAATTGAACTGTGGAAGTAAAACAGAGGAGTTAATGCTGCGTGGAAATTACCTAGAGGATGTTTGAGTGGGGGTCTCAACATTTGTAACTGGATAACTGTGGTCTGGAAGGGAGATGGGTTTTATGACCTAGGGAGTCACCTACACCCACAGTGTCACGCACACACATCCACACGCACACTCACTCATGTGCGCTCACATAGGCATTCATGTGCTCGTGCACATAGATACAGACAGAGTTTGCAGCACACCGTAGGGGATTTTATGATGGGGACGCCTCTATAAAGCTGGCTGTAACGAACAAAGGGGTGAAGATTTGCAGAGGGACACACCGGCCTCGTCTTCCCTTCTAGAAGTGCATGCTTAAATAAAGATGAATAAAGGTTTTGTGAAATGACTACTGAGTTCCGGTGCCGTCTCTGGAAGTTTCGACGAATAAAAGAACAGGGGTAAAACTGATTTCGTAACAGTCCCCTCTTAATTTAACTGTGATTAATATGTTATGAAGCTTAACTTTAATCTCAGCCAAACCAATTTACTCAGGACAGCGGTGACGCAAATCTGAAGGAGTGTCCAATTTCACAGCCGTTTACTTCCGGTATACCTGACCTTCTGAGGACCCGGCCCACATAGGCCGCGAAGGCCGAGTCCTCAGGAGGATGCAGCCCATTTGGACACGACTCACAAGTACGTACAAGTACGCATATTGAGACAGGCCCACTGTTTGTACCTGTTCTGTTTGTTTCCATTTATTTCCATAGTGATTCACAGTGAATTAAATAAAGCACTTTCTAACTCTGTAAATAGAAATGTGATGAGGGACGACGCGACACGGAACAGAGGGAGATTCTGGCATGAATACACAGAAGGTAATGAGGGACTAGGGAACATACGGGGAGGACAGCTGAAGACAATTACACATAACAAGACAGGGAGGACACAGAACTGCAAAATACTGACCAAGATGGGGACCTTAAACGTAACACAGGGAGGACACAGAGATGACAGGAGGGGGCACAGAGAGCACGGAGAGAGCGCAGACATAACAGGCTGGGGAAACATGATAAACATGATGGAATTAAACACAAGTGAATAAAGCCACAAGAATTCACAATTAAATAAACGCAGACACATAAATGGAGATAAAGGGCAAAGAAACAAGGGGAAATCTAATCAACTAAACTGAACAGACAACCTAGGGATTTTAAGAATACAAATGGACTTAAAACAGAATGTCAAAACTCAAAACACCGGGTTAGAAGTCCTGGGACCATGACAAATACAACATATGCAAACCAGAGAATCGCAAAAAAAAAAAAATTACATGAAACTTTTTTGTTTGATAGAAAAGAACAGATAAACTAACTTATGTTTACTTTCACATTTAGTTCTAAACTTTGACTGCCTGCAGTACTGCACCTGAGGGCCTCCTTTAAATACACACTTCTCAGTCAGTTCCCTCGTGCTGAGGAACACCATGTTGTGTTGTGTATGAAGTGTGGAGAGGAGTCCAGCGTTATAATAATCTTGTGACAAGAACTAGTTCTGATGGAGTAAACCATTTTTTTTTTAAATTCTGCTTGCACATTCAGCTTTCTGCTGAAGAAGCTTGGATGCAGGGAAGGATGAAGGCAACTTCAGTTATTGAGTATCCTAATCTTTCTCTTTTACTGCAGCATTAATTACAGTGTTTATGAAAGGCATTCAGAGGTTTTGGAGTGAGTCTGCCTTGATGTGCAACTAAATTCCTCTTATAGAGAATAAATATGCTGATGCTGAGTGGCTGCTGTTCTTCAGCTTGTAGAAACCATCATACACTTGCTGTCATACACTACACACCTATGCTTATTTGTTTATACTGGTTTTCTTTGTCATGGATTCTAAGTAAACTGAGAATCAGCTGATCTAATCTCTGACCTACATCTCACCCAAGTTACCCACATTCAATTTTTAGCTGCCAAAACACTAGATATCTATCTGTAAGAATTTACATTTTACTATTTTAAACTTGTGTTTCCAATGTTCACTTTCTGGTGGGCTAAAGGAGATGTGAACACAAGTATGAAAATGAGGAAGTTGGACTTCTGCTGAATGATCATCATTACTACTGTCAGAGACATGCACACACAAAACTGAAACCCTACAGAGCTTCAGTCTATATCAGAATGAAGTATTTACTCTAAGAAATGCACTAGAGACTGAAAGCAAGAATTTGACCTTTTGATATTTTTTCCTGAGTCAGTGTGTAAATATAGGCGATACAATTGGATCTCTTAGTCTGAGTCTGTGCTATAAAGGATTAAATTATAAATATAATCCACAGTTTAACTTTGTTTGTTAAACTGTGGATTTTCAGTGGTCCAGGGTGAAAAGGGAAGAGAGTACAAACATGCTCCACTCGTTCACTCCTCTCTCATTTGTCTTCAGCACTCTCACCCACTCCACTCCACTCCATGCTGCCAGAGAAACAGGTCAAGTAAAAAGGACAGGTCCAGGAGTTTATGCACAGGAAAAACGTGGTTAAAACAAACTGAGAAATCACGCAAGAAACAGATTATCAGAGCTGTACTGACAAGTATGACTCAATGATCCAGCGAAGACGCCTTCTGAGCCCTCAGCTTAAATAGCAGCCCAGGAGTCAAGGTAATCAGGCAGATTCACAGCGGGTGCGTGGGCCAAGGGTGGGAGCCCAGCTGAGCTCTGCCCAGGCAGACGGGTGAGAGACAGAGAGGTCAGAGAGAGGCAAACTCAAAACAACATGTGGCCTGGAAATTAGGCCAACAAGGGAGAGCATGACAGGAAAGAGGTCATCCAAGAAATCCAAACTCTTGATGTAATGATTACACGACGGTGAGCGAAGTAACAACTGCAGAGCGTATGTTGGCACTTTTATCAATCAGCTCTGCGCTGATGTGAAACTTTGTCTCACCAACTTTGTCTCTTAACCACAAAAGCTTTTTAGCTGTCCACCTAAACATCGTAGGCTAAATGTGCCGCAGAACACAAACTGAATAAAACATGAAGTTCATTGTATAAATTATGGAAAAAGGTATTATGGAAAATTCTAGTTTATCCTCACATTTAGATTTAGGTGGCTAGAACTTCACTGTGTGATTTTGTATAACCTTTGCATGCTTAGATGAAGTATGTGTACGTGTCAGTATGACCTGAACTGCTTAGCTAGGCGTAATGATGTTTCACTATGTTATCTGCTAACTGTTTTGCTCAGAAGGATGAAACTCAGGGCCAGCGACAGGAGCTTCCTGGGGAAAGATGGTAGGCGTTGCTCTCTGCCCTGCCACAGCCCGTGGGACAGAAACCTTTCGTAACTAAAAGATACAGAAAGTTGTGTGTGGGGGGTATAAAAGAGGAGCTGAGACATCCCAAGAGCAGAGCGCTCATAACTTAGACCTGTGATGTTTTGATGTGTGTTCGCTCTCCTGTATGCATGCAGTAATAAATAGCTTGACCACAGCGCTTTCCGTGTTGCAGACTTTATTTTATCTGAAAATTCCACGACAAAGGATTGTGCAAGTTACCTCAGTTTCTAAATCAGATTCACTTCTAGGCTTGACAAACATCAGGATGACGTTGACAACTCCATTAGCCAGAGTTCGCATGAAGGCAGGACCCAAAAGCAGACTGGATAAACTGAATGAAACTATACACACACAATACTGTATTTACCACAGTAGTGATCGGGCAGAATCCAGAGAAATGGGAGAATCCAGAGACCCTGAGAGTATGAGGAAGAAAAGCCCATAAAAACAAAAAATCATGAGCGGCCCACCGGGCAAATGCCCAGTATGCCCGATGGCCAGCCCAGCCCTGCATCACAATATGAACCACATCAAATTACAAGGAAAAAAATATTTTAACTGCTGGAACCAAATATTAATCTTTTTTATACATAAACCATTTCGGTAACACTTACACACACTCAGCTACTAAATGAATGTGTTGTCACACCATAACTATTTCGTTCTTGTAAAAGTGTTGCCAGCATCAACTAGTCTAACGGTCATCTACCAATCTAATTCAAGGGTCATGTCTGTGTTCTCCCACAGAAAATGATCCCACACGAACAACATGCTGCTTCAGACACTGATCCTCCCGGTGGAAGTGCACCTTCTTTTTCCTCCTTTTTAAGATTTTTAATGTTAATTTTAATTCAAAATCCACAGTTAAAAAAATATGAACACCAGATAATAAAAAAGTGAATGGTTCAGTCTCATGTGTGCTGTAGTGAGACATTGAACTTCACTAAAACTATGCAGTTATGAAACGTAACTTTAATCTGAGCCAAAGCGATTTGCTTAGCTGGAAATACATTTACTGCTCATTTAGAACAAATGACTGTCTCAGCAAACGAGGACACAATCACACAGTCCACTGTCTTTGTTAGATGCGCGCCTGTTTCAGCACAGTTCACAAACTCCCTCCAACACAACGTCCGGCCCACTGTGCGGCTCCACCAATGAGATCCGAGGGCCTGCGCAGTGGTATTAGCATACAGCCTGTATAAAAAGCGCTGCTCTCAGTCACGGAGCACATACATTGCTGCAAAGTATCGAGGAGGAAAAAAAATGCCTGAACCCGCCAAGTCAGCGCCCAAGAAGGGCTCCAAGAAAGCCGTGACCAAAACCGCCGGCAAGGGCGGCAAGAAGAAGAGAAAGACCAGGAAGGAGAGCTACGCCATCTACGTGTACAAGGTGCTGAAGCAGGTCCACCCCGACACCGGGATCTCGTCCAAGGCCATGAGCATCATGAACTCGTTTGTCAACGACATCTTCGAGCGCATCGCTGCCGAGGCATCTCGCCTGGCCCACTACAACAAACGCTCCACCATCACCTCCAGGGAGATCCAGACCGCAGTGCGTCTGCTCCTCCCTGGTGAGCTGGCCAAGCACGCCGTGTCTGAGGGCACCAAGGCCGTCACCAAATACACGAGCTCCAAATAAACTGGCTATCAGACGTCAAGACAACGGCTCTTTTCAGAGCCACACACTAAACTAACGAGCATAATTTCTTGTCACACACGCTAGTTACTATGTCGCCAACTACTTGAATTGCGGATATGGACCTTTGTGTCACTGGGTGGTATTAATCCGTTGCACTGACCGCGACAACTAAAATGTTTTGCTAGTTTTCAGTAGTGATGGGATTTCCGGCTCTTTTTAGAAATCCGGCTCTTTCGGTTCCGAACCGGCTCTTCAGGTTGTTTTGTTGCTTTAATTTATTATTAACAATATAAAATTATGCACAAAAGGAATTACTAATGTAAAAAGTGGTTTTATTTTATATATGTTTATATATAAATATATGCGGTGGTCCCTAGAGACAAAACACGTACAAACTCCAAAACACATTTCTAGCATGAACTGAACTTCCAAAGCAGAGCTACCTAGATCACTTAAATTACACAATTGAAAGCATGTGTGTATTGTTTGTGTATTTATACACAAGCACTCATATATTCAAATAATTAAAAAAAAAAAAAGTTCATTTACCTGTTACTACCACACACCAAATCCGGTCGTTGGTACTTGCTGGCTTGTGTAGCCACAAGATAACAAAAGCTCAACACTGCGCCCTAGCATCCTGGAGCACTGCTGTTGTCTTTTGTACGTGTTTTGAGTTTTTACGTGCTTCTGTGTTTTTACGTGTTTTGGAGTTTGTACATGCTTCAGAGTTCGTATGTGCTTTGTCTCTAGGGGCCACCGTAAATATACTTTTATTTATTCACTCCACATAAAATGTAATAACTAAATCATATAATACAAAAATCAAACTTTTCAGCTTTTTCCTTTTACAAATTTAAAGTGAAAACAACACAAAACACTGCAAACCACAACACAATTAAATACAAATTATAATATGAAAACAAAAAGAACATGCATATTCTCTGTCATATGGGCCCGCATGAATAAACTTTCTGAATCCTTTATCTGCAACCGAAAATAGTTGTGGATGATTACTATACCTTTCTGTGACGTTGTTGTCCCTGGCTCGCTCTCTCTGTCTCTCCCTCTGGCTCTGTTCCTGTGCTACTGAGTGTAACTACCGCCCCTCCCCCCTCTGCCCAGCGTAAAGCACAAGGCTCGCGTGCAGAGTGAAGCGGAAAGAGAGGGTGAGAGAAAGAAGAGGAAAAAAAAAAAAAAAACCCACGTGATGGCTCGCGATAAGGAACCGGCTCGCGTCGTTCACGTCAAAGAGCCGGCTCTAAGAGCCATTTCGTTCGCGAACGACCCATCACTAGTTTTCAGATTGTGGAAAGACAAACTCGCTACAAACAGAATTAATGCGACTTTGTATTTGACACTTGTGTTACAGTTCCAAGCATACTTTCTCTATTGTTCCTGATATGCGAAATTGAGTTATTACACTGAAATTCTGTGGCACAGAAAACTTGTGTTAACATTGTCAAAGGAGCTTGCAAAGAATTTCCCAGCTCTGGGACTAATAAAGGTCATCTCATGTCCTGGATAGCGACCTCAGTTTAATCTAGTGTCTTTAGTTTTGCCCAGTATATCTGCTCTTCTTTCTGGAAGATTCTGTGATTCTTCCACCTACTGAAAAATGTAACCACAATTTTCTGTCCAAGATAAGTAAAATGCTGAACAATACCTCCAACCCACTCCATCATGTGCTGAGCATCACAGGAGTGGGTTTAGTGAGAGACTGAGAACCAAAATTCACCTCTGAACACCACAGGAAATCATTCCTACCAACGTCCTGTACAACTCCATCTTATGCACAGCACTTACAATAGTTGCATTATATAAAGGCAGATAAAAAGGTGGCTACGGAGTAATTAAATCAGCAGTTAGATTGAAGACTGCTTTGATGGAAATTCCTCTTCGGCCATATCTAGGAAAGCTTGAAGGACACAGCAGAGCCTGCCTGTGGCATAGGCAGTATAGGCAAATGCTAAAGATGTCATCCATCCAGTGGCACAAGTGGGGAGGAAAGAAACAAAAAAAACCCCACACACCACAAAAAGTGTATGACGAAAGTAACGATACTAATTCATGCCTTTTTTAGTATACATTTTGGCACCAAGTTAGCCAATTTTGGCGTTCCAATAGTCCAACAAACCACCCTGTATCATAGTCTAGTTGTGTGTTTATAAAGTTAAAGTGCACATCAAGTCAGGTGGGTTTGTCATTTCAACCATGTGCAGTACAGTACAGTGAAGCGAGAGCATGATGCTGCATGTAACTGAAACAGGACCACAAAAATTGCACGTATGGAGAAACTGCAACAAAACAAATACAGACGACTAAAACGATACAGACCGTGCAATAGAAAGCTGCAACATCAATGTTAACACAATATGTCTGTGAAGGTTCTCAGTCATCCAGGTCATCGTAGTCAAAGGAGCTTGCAAAGAAAAGCGTCTGGACTTCTTTAAGTTTACTTGAAGACGTTTCACCTCTCATCCGAGAAGCTTCTTCAGTTCTAAGGTCAAATGGTGGAGAGTCCCAGATATAAACCTAGTGGGAGTATCCCCCCACAGAGGGACAAAAGGACCCCCTGATGATCTTCTAATCGCCTGAGCCAAGGTGTGAAACTGGGTGTGGGTCCCAATCAGCCAGAGTTTCGGGTGTGTTCATTGTGAAACCTGGCCCCACCTTATCATGCGAATTCCTGAGGTCAGATGGCCAAGGATGTGAGTGGGCGTTAAGGCGTCTGGGAAGGGATCTCAAAACTGGATTATAGATGGCAGAGAGTTGGTGTCGTAAACCCCCGCCTCTGTTCAAAGATGGTCGCTCACAGTGGACATAGATGGCTTCTTTCACTCCTCTTTCAAACCATCTGTCCTCTCTGTCCAAAATGTGAACATTGGCATCCTCGAAAGAGTGTCCTTTATCCTTAAGATGCAGATGGACTGCTGAGTCTTGTCCTGTGGAGGTGGCTCTTCTGTGTTGTGCCATGCGCTTGTGAAGTGGCTGTTTGGTCTCTCCAATGTAGAGGTCTGGGCATTCCTCGCTGCACTGTACAGCATACACCACATTGTTAAGTCTGTGTTTTGGCGTTTTGTCTTTCGGGTGAACCAGTTTTTGTCTGAGCGTGTTGCTGGGTCTGAAATGCACCGGGATGTCATCCATCTTTGAACAGAGGCGGGGGTTTACGACACCAACTCTCTGCCATCTATAATCCAGTTTTGAGATCCCTTCCCAGACGCCTTAACGCCCACTCACATCCTTGGCCATCTGACCTCAGGAATTCGCATGATAAGGTGGGGCCAGGTTTCACAATGAACACACCCGAAACTCTGGCTGATTGGGACCCACACCCAGTTTCACACCTTGGCTCAGGCGATTAGAAGATCATCAGGGGGTCCTTTTGTCCCTCTGTGGGGGGATACTCCCACTAGGTTTATATCTGGGACTCTCCACCATTTGACCTTAGAACTGAAGAAGCTTCTCGGATGAGAGGTGAAACGTCTTCAAGTAAACTTAAAGAAGTCCAGACGCTTTTCTTTGCAAGCTCCTTTGACTACGATGACCTGGATGACTGAGAACCTTCACAGACATATTGTGTTAACATTGATGTTGCAGCTTTCTATTGCACGGTCTGTATCGTTTTAGTCGTCTGTATTTGTTTTGTTGCAGTTTCTCCATACGTGCAATTTTTGTGGTCCTGTTTCAGTTACATGCAGCATCATGCTCTCGCTTCACTGTACTGTACTGCACATGGTTGAAATGACAAACCCACCTGACTTGATGTGCACTTTAACTTTATAAACACACAACTAGACTATGATACAGGGTGGTTTGTTGGACTATTGGAACGCCAAAATTGGCTAACTTGGTGCCAAAATGTATACTAAAAAAGGCATGAATTAGTATCGTTACTTTCGTCATACACTTTTTGTGGTGTGTGGGGTTTTTTTTGTTTCTTTCCTCCCCACTTGTGCCACTGGATGGATGACATCTTTAGCATTTGCCTATACTGCCTATGCCACAGGCAGGCTCTGCTGTGTCCTTCAAGCTTTCCTAGATATGGCCGAAGAGGAATTTCCATCAAAGCAGTCTTCAATCTAACTGCTGATTTAATTACTCCGTAGCCACCTTTTTATCTGCCTTTATATAATGCAACTATTGTAAGTGCTGTGCATAAGATGGAGTTGTACAGGACGTTGGTAGGAATGATTTCCTGTGGTGTTCAGAGGTGAATTTTGGTTCTCAGTCTCTCACTAAACCCACTCCTGTGATGCTCAGCACATGATGGAGTGGGTTGGAGGTATTGTTCAGCATTTTACTTATCTTGGACAGAAAATTGTGGTTACATTTTTCAGTAGGTGGAAGAATCACAGAATCTTCCAGAAAGAAGAGCAGATATACTGGGCAAAACTAAAGACACTAGATTAAACTGAGGTCGCTATCCAGGACATGAGATGACCTTTATTAGTCCCAGAGCTGGGAAATTCACCAACATGGGCAGAGCAGGATAAAATAAACAATTACAACAATATTACTATGAATAAAATAATTAAATATGTTTGACTAGTAGAGTCAACAAGACGAGGTTTAACTGGGAGATAAGCTGGATGTTTTTAGCAGGTATTGAGTATTCCACTTTGAGATACTCAGTGATCAGTTTGTGAATGTGTGTATTCACATGTTCATTCGCTGCTGTTGTTTGTTGTAGAGTCAGTAACTGTAGAAGGAAACTGAGTCAATGCAGACTAAGAGATCAGAGCCAAAGTGTGGAAGCGAGCTGCTGTAAGGTCACTAATGAAGCTTCTGATGTACAACAATGTGAGTGAAACTGTGCTTTGGTTAGAAGCGAGCAGCTGTCACACAAGTCTCGCTGCTCCGTGGGCCTCCAGCAGCATCGGTGTGTTTGCTGGGAGCTCGCAGCGTCACTTTGTCCCACAGCTGCGCTCACCAGATGCTGCTTTTAACTCGGAGTGCGTGAACAAACATGTGTATCAGCTAGAAAAGGCTTTTTACGGAGCTCTGCTGCGGCTCCATCGGTTTTAGCAGAGAAAAGAGTCCAAGAAGCCGCCGAGCAGCGCTGAGCTCCGCACCGAGTCGCTGAGCTTTGGGAGCTCCACGAACCGAGAGCAGAGAGCACGAGAGCCCGACACGAGGCCTGCACGACGAGACACAAGCCCGCTGTGGACGGCTCCACTGTCGACCTGCAGTGCTGCTCACACACTCACTTTAAGCTCTTTGATCCCGAGAAACGAAACACAAAATGAAACTTTGCGCGACACGCGAGAGCTGCGCGCGCTGCCTTCACTCTCCACGGTTCTCATGGTGCGTTTAAGTGCAGCGTGGCGCTTCCGACTTGCCATCACTGTACCGTGAATCTCGATCAGACGTGAAAGAGGAAAATGTCCGAGGAAGCTCCCGCACCTGCTGCCGTCCCAGCCAAGGCGGCCAAGAAGAAGACAACGACTTCCAAGCCCAAGAAGGTCGGCCCCAGCGTGGGCGAGCTGATTGTGAAAGCCGTGGCCGCTTCCAAGGAGCGCAGCGGCGTGTCCGCAGCCGCGCTCAAGAAGGCTCTGGCTGCCGGAGGCTACGATGTGGACAAGAACAAGGCCCGCGTCAAGACCGCCATCAAGAGCCTGGTGGCGAAGGGCACTCTGGTGCAGACCAAGGGCACCGGGGCCTCCGGATCCTTCAAGATGAACAAGAAGGCTACTGAGAGCAAAGCCAAGAAGCCCGCAAAGAAAGCCGCTCCTAAAGCCAAGAAGCCCGCCGCGGCCAAAGCCAAGAAACCGGCAGCAGCTGCTAAGAAGTCGCCCAAGAAGGCAGCAGCCAAGAAGCCCGCAGCCGCTAAGAAGTCGCCCAAGAAGGCCAAGAAGCCAGCAGCGGCGGCCAAGAAAGCGCCCAAAAGCCCCAAGAAGGTGCTCAAGAAGGCTCCCGCACCAAAGAAATCCCCAGCCAAGAAGGCCGCCAAGCCCAAAGTCAAGAAGGCAGCCAAGAAGAAGTGAGCTCACACCACTCTCACACTCAACAACGGCTCTTCTCAGAGCCACCACAGCAACACACAAGAGCTCCTTCCTCACACTCACTCACCACTCTGTCATTCACAATAATGTCCTTATTATTAAAACACCCCCCATTTTACTATCATGGTGCACATTAGTGCTGTCTAAGCAAGTCTACAACTCCAGAAGAAGAATACAAATATTAACAACTCAACATTTACAATCACACCTTCATAGTACAGACACTTGTCATTTTTCTATGAGACAATATCATGCAAGAAATACACCTTTAAAAGTTTCACCTACATTTTTGAAGTATTTTATTAAAAAACATCAAATGTGACTGAAAATATTACATTTATAGATGCATGTTATTATCTATATATGAGATATGTGTCACTTCTACTTTTGTTTTTTGAAAGCCTACACTGCATATTTTAATGATAACTAGCCAATATTATCCAGGCAAAATGCTCTACTCTACAACCTCACCTGACTAAATCTAGGCCAGTTGAACTGACATTCCGTGATTTCAAGGACACATTTTATTCCAAGCTGAACCCATACAGCTATTTATTTTAGCATGTATTCATTTCATTACTCATTTTATAACCATTTTGATTCATGTACATTTGAACTAATGGAGTTCTGTGGCATTAAGGGTGCAGGGAAATCCGTTATTTTAAAATATAGTCTTGAGGTTTACTTCTTCTTGACCTCACCGATTCTTTGGATATCCCAGCTGAAGAAGAGTCCGGGGCTGCCCTGTGTCCCCCTCCACAGTAGTTTTCCACTAATTCGATTGTTCTGTCTGGGGGGGCTGTCCTCTTCCCAGGTTAGTAACTGTGGCTTCCTGTTTATCTGGCTGAGGCAGCTTTTACTCATTTTATAACAGGCAGACCCCCACTGTCAATACATTTTTCACACTATACAGTTACACACCAAAGTTTATCGCTGAACCAACTGATTTGGCACGTCAGAGGTCAGGGTTCAGCAACTTAATGTCATTCTTGAGAGCTTTAAGGTCGCATGAAATGCTTTGAGAACACAAATCCACTATTGTCTTTAAAACAGGGGTTGACAAAGACATTCTAACAAAACCCACACTTAGGAATCATTTCCTGTTGTTCTGATTTCCAGCCGCCCCCTATTATCCAAGCAAACTATTGTAATCGTTTTATTCTACTCACAATAGACGCAAAATGTCCCCAATTCAGCAGCAGTGCTGAACACGTCGCAAACAGCTCCACCTGTCCCTCTCCTCGTTATGATTTCCTGTTGAGTTTGAAAAAGTTTGTGGTTTTTCATGAATTGCCTTGTGTCTTTTTCCATGAGCTTAGTTTATAATAAAAGCAGATCCTGAGTGAAGCCAATCATTAGTGTTAAGCTTTGAATTTACCTGAAATTGTTAGCTGAAATATCAAGTTGGACAAGACGAAAGCCTTGATCATATGGTGAGAGAGACTGCAGGCGTTTGCCTTTTGTTTTAATACCTGGAGTATATGTTAAATCTTAATGTCAATTGTTGCCTGATGACAAGAACAGAAGTAAGCACTCAGCTAAGCAAATATTGTGTAAGTGACTTTGCAAAATGTCCCAAATTCAGCAGCAGTGCTGAACACGTCGCAAACAGCTGCACATTTTCCTCCCTCTGTACCAAAGAAGTCCACCCATCCCTCTCCACCTCATGTTTGGTGTTATGATTTCTTGTTGAGTTTGTGGTCTTGCCACATCATGAACTGTGTGTCGTCTGTTTCCATGAGCGTAGCTAATCATTAGTGCTTCTGCAGTCATAGTAAGCAGATCACCAATGACAAGCTTCAAATTTTCACACTAAATTAAAATTTAAGGACACAGGACAAGGCACAAGACTTGACCACACAGCGAGAGAGACTGCAAGTTTCTTTAGATCTATAGTATTTCAGTTCTACTCTGATGACAAAACCATAGTGGAAACCATCGAAAGGTAAATTTAATTCCCTCACTGTGAAAGATGACAAATTAATGTACATTTTAAAATAAATAGAGATGCATAATTAACATTACCCAGTACACAAATCCTGATAGAGACTGTAACAGTAAGAAGGATATTTGCTCAGAGAGAAGTGTGTGGCTCTTAAAAGAGCCTTTGTTTTTGATGAAGCCGAGCGCTTTGCGTTTACTTGGCCTTGGCGGGCTTCTCGGTCTTCTTGGGCAGCAGCACAGCCTGGATGTTGGGCAGCACACCACCCTGAGCGATGGTGACTCCCCCCAGGAGCTTGTTGAGCTCCTCGTCGTTGCGCACAGCCAGCTGCAGGTGACGTGGGATGATACGAGTCTTCTTGTTGTCGCGAGCTGCGTTGCCAGCCAGCTCCAGGATCTCAGCAGTCAGGTACTCGAGCACAGCTGCCAGGTAAACGGGGGCGCCGGCTCCCACACGCTCCGCATAGTTACCTTTACGCAGCAGTCTGTGGACACGACCCACGGGGAACTGAAGCCCGGCACGGGATGAGCGGGTCTTGGCCTTAGCTCTGGCTTTGCCTCCGGTTTTTCCACGCCCACTCATTTTGACAGGTTCTTTTCTTCGTAGTATCGGCACTCAAAGGAAATGTGGCCCGATCAGCTCAAAGCCTCGCTTATATTTCCGCAGAGCGCGGGCAGCTTCGTCACCCACCAATCGCAGAGAGGCTTGCGGCAGCGCGCAACATCAATGCACTTTTCTCCAATGAGCGGCACACACCGAGGCGGGGCGATGCTCCACGTGGAGCCCATCACCAATCACGAGCCGGAGCGGCACCGCGTCACAGCCAGTCACACACTTTAAGAGCAGCGCGTCTCCTCTGTTTGCTACATTTTCTGCTCTTATCACAGGGAAAGAAACGTGAGGAAGAATGGCAAGAACCAAGCAGACCGCTCGTAAGTCTACTGGCGGCAAAGCCCCCAGGAAGCAGCTCGCCACCAAGGCCGCTCGTAAGAGCGCCCCGGCCACCGGAGGCGTCAAGAAACCTCACCGTTATAGGCCCGGTACCGTAGCTCTGCGAGAGATCCGCCGTTACCAGAAATCCACCGAGCTGCTGATCCGCAAGCTGCCCTTCCAGCGCCTGGTCCGCGAGATCGCTCAGGACTTCAAGACCGACCTGCGCTTCCAGAGCTCTGCTGTCATGGCTCTGCAGGAGGCCAGCGAGGCTTACCTGGTCGGACTCTTCGAGGACACCAACCTGTGCGCCATCCACGCCAAAAGGGTCACCATCATGCCCAAAGACATCCAGCTGGCTCGCCGCATCCGCGGAGAGAGAGCTTAAGCTGCACGCTCTCCTACAAACAACGGCTCTTTTCAGAGCCACCTCACTCACACCAAGAGCTCGCTCCTTTGTTGTTTTTATTAGTATTGTTTTTATAATATAAGTCTTATGCTCAGACTTAAATCTTCATGCTGTTTCTATAGCAGAAATTACAGTTGGGATCAACATGGAATTCACTGACTTTATTTACAGAATTGCCTCATTCACTATGGCTAATGTGATTGGCTGTGCCTTTCAGGGAGCTGTTTACGTCTTTATGCGTTCTCAGTCATCCAGGAAAGTAAATCTCCAAAAAGTTGATTCTGTTCATAGATGTAAAACAAATATGCCGGCAGTTTATCTCAGTTAACGAGAGGAGCAGGCATGTGTTTGGCTCCTTCACATAGTGGACATTGAGTTGTTGTGTGGGCACCAGTAGTCCATGTCTGTTGCTGTAACAGTAGTTCATGTTTGGAATAAAAAATCCCAGCTCACTGATTTGATCGGGGCAATAGTGCCTAAAATGTTGCATCATTTTGCTGAGAGATCTTTTACTTTGTGGTAATCTTAGTTGGACAAAAACCACCAGGTCATTCAGTGTTCCCTTAGTGCTAATGTGTAAGAGATGTTTGTGTACTATAACTGAAGTAATGTTGTTAAGTCCTTAAAGTCATATTCTTTTATTGTCATGACTGTATTTGAAGCTTTTTTTTTTTTATTATTATTTTTGGTATGATACCTGATTTATATGGAATATGGCTGAAGTAAACTAAAGTCTAAAATACTTAGTCATTTGTTTAATGGTAATTTAACATTAAGTAATTCACATGAAACTATGAATTGTAATTTTAAATGGTTTAAAATCATGTAGAATAGCATATGTAGGCAAGTATGTTTCTCCTTTTTTTTTTTTTTTTTTTAAAATCAAGAAACAAAGACAAAAGCAGGACAGGGTTCGGTGGTTGAATCATCAGTCCCCACCAATGCCAAAACCAAATCTACCCCCTTGTCAGGATCATCCCCCACCACCTGCAGCTGGCCGTCCACAACGACGAAGAGCTGAACAAACTGCTGGGCCGACAACATCCAGGCCAAGAAGAATGAGAAAGCTAAATAAAATCCAGCCACTTTCCTCAACCAACTAACGGCTCTTGTAAGAGCCACTCACCTCTGAGAGTACACTTGATTAAAGTAATGACACTAAATCTTTAATCCATAGGTGTCAAACTCATGTTCACACTAGAACTGAAGTGGGACAGCCCTGTTAGTCTATCAGTGTGTGCAACACATTTAGTTGTTTTAGTACATGAATAAAAATCTGACATCTGAAATCTGTGAAGTTATTACCCAGACTTTTCTTTTTAAAAACTTGCTTTGAAACCAGAGATCTGTGTCGTAAGTGCATACGATAAGATGACCTTTATTAGTCCCACAGGTGGGAAATTTGTTTCGTTACAGCAAAAGTGCAAAGTTATGTAGCAGAAATTAGAAAACACTGGTATGCAATAGAATAAAATAGAATACAAATGCTATATACAACTGAGTAAGAAAATAGAAAAGTACAACTTTGTCAGAAAAAAGAATTGCACATATAGCAGTCTTATTGCACTTGTGTGGATGTGTGTTTGATCAGCTGCAAGTCTTTGTTGTAGAGTCTGACAGCAGTGGGGAGGAAAGACCTGAGTAATCTCTCTGTCCCACATCGTGGGTGCTGCAGCCTGCCACTAAAGGAGCTGCTCAGTGCCGTCAGAGTTTATGCTGTCAGAAGCATAAACATTGTCTCATTGTTTGTTCCTTAAAGTACTTGCATTAAAACTTAAAAACAAGACAGCTGAACAGATTAAAGAGGTTCAGACTTATAATTGTAAATCACTACAAACTCTCATTTAGGTCTAAGATTAATTTAGACCGACAGCGAACCACAGCTGTGAGCTACATGCAAACACACTTGTGTGGTGTATTTTCTGTAATTCTGATCCACTCCTTGAAAGAAGCTTTTTTTAAATTATTATTTTTACCTGGAAGCATGTCAACTAAATGTAGATAACCTGGCAAAACTTCTTGTTTGCGATGTGGGTCGTTTCATTTACAGTTGCCTTTGATACTTTGTTTGCAGTTTAAACAGACATGTTGCATTTCAAGTGCATAAAATCTGGGTACTAAATATATCTTTGATAATGTTGCTTGTATGAAGGTTATGTCAGGATTGTGAGAGTGAGTAAGCCTTTCAGAAAGGAAGATGACACATCAAAATTGTTATATTGATATGATTGGTGAAGATGATATTTCAGGCACACATCAGAAAGAGGTTTCAAAAGCTTCATTGGGCTTCAGCCACTCATGTCCACCTTTTACTAGATCAAAGGTGGGTTAGTTACCTTAAAAAAAAAAAAAAAAAAAAAAAAAGAAGAAGAAAAAAGTGCGTTCTACAGCAACAGCACAATCCCCGACACTCTCTCTTCCGACACACACACGCACCTCTCTAACCCCCGCCCCCCGAACACTCTCAGCCAACCACACACACCTGCTCTCCTCCAGACTTTGTCATTGGTAGCTGATCTGATTGACAGACTAACCGGCCTCTAGACTACTGCACATTCAAGGACACTCAGTAAATCACCATGCTGCGGGTGTGGTCCAACTATGCCATAAGTAATTGGCAATTCTGAACACAAAAACACTGATAACACAACAGTCAACTAACTTGTAACCCAGTCCGTTACAAAATGTTGGCAATGTCAGTCGGTAATCGTTCGCGAAGTTCTAACACACTACATCAGCAGTCGGTATGGAAATACTGGCAGGTATTTTACTAATATCTTCAAGACTTCATAAAAAAATATATAACACCGTAACAGAACAAAGCTCTCAAAGTGAAGTGTGTGGCTCTTAAAAGAGCCGTTTGATGGATTTGGGCGAATGAGTTTAACCGCCGAAGCCGTACAGAGTGCGTCCCTGCCTCTTCAGAGCGTACACCACATCCATGGCGGTCACAGTCTTCCTCTTGGCGTGCTCAGTGTAGGTGACGGCGTCACGGATGACGTTCTCCAGGAATACCTTGAGCACACCGCGGGTCTCCTCATAGATCAGACCGGAGATACGCTTCACTCCGCCACGGCGAGCCAGACGACGGATGGCGGGTTTGGTGATACCCTGGATGTTATCACGGAGAACTTTACGGTGCCGCTTGGCGCCTCCTTTGCCGAGTCCTTTACCACCCTTGCCTCTTCCACTCATGGTTACAGTTTCTTCTTTATACGAGCAAAGTCGAATGAAGTTCAACCCCACGGAGCCGTCTTATTATGTGTGCTCGGCGGACGTAAAAGAAAACAAATGGTGCGAGGTTCGGTGGACGACTTGAAGCTCAGTGGCTCCGCCCACTCTTCTATTCTTATTGTGGAACCATTGTCTTCTGGTAATGACAAATTAAATCTAACCGAACCAAATCGCACCCACAATGTCATGTCAGTGTTATTTCTGGGAAATCTACAAGTGTATTTATTCAGTGTACAGTAAACTGCTCCAGAGCTACTCCACCCGCAGTCACAGTCATGCTCTTCCTCATTTCCGCCAAAGGCCGGTAGATGGCGGTAGTTTCAGCCGCTCCTGTTTTCTTTTATGTCTTCTTTTACATGAGATGTAAATTTAGGAGTCCATCAAGCAACCATTCAGATTCATTTCTTAACAGCAAAAGTGAGTGGAAGAGTTAAGTCTTTGTTCATTCGAAGAAGAAACTGTAACCATCAGTCGAAGAGGCAAGTGTGGATTCATTTCTGAACAAATGAATTCGTTTCTGAACAGCCAAAAGGAGTGGAAGGGGTAAGGGAAATCTCCATTTTCTTTTCTTTTCCTTTGTACATTAATTTCCTCTGCATTACTTGCGGTGTGTCCTCCAAATCAATTTAGTACACAATTTACTTAATTTAATAAAAGTTTTCCAAGGGCGTGGGGAAGACAGTTAAATTTTAACACATGTGCTGCATCAGCTCAGGGACAACACATGATAGCTCTGTCATAGCTCTGTAGAACAAATGATATAAAGATTGTAGTGTTCTTATGATCCTCTAATCACCTGAGCCAAGGTGTTTCACACCAGTTTCACACCTTGGCTCAGGCGATTAGAGGATCATCAGGGGGTCCTTTTGTCCCTCTGTGGGGGGATACTCCCACTAGGTTTAAATCTGGGACTCCCCACCATTTGACCTTAGAACTGAAGAAGCTTCTCGGATGAGAGGTGAAATGTCTTCAAGCAACTTAAAGAAGTCCAGACGCTTTTCTTTGCAAGCTCCTTTGACTACAATGACCTGGATGACTGAGAACCTTCACAGAAACATTTTAGGCACACTATTTCCACTATCAGATCAGTGAGCTGGGATTTTTTATTCCAAACATGAACTACTGTTACAGCAACAGACATGGACTACTGGTGCCCCACACAACAACTCAATGTCCACTATGTGAAGGAGCCAAACACATGCCTTCTCCTCTCGTTAACTGAGATAAACTGCTGGCATATTTCTTTTACATCTATACTGTCCAGAGTCTCCTGGTGGACATACAGCAGCATTGTTTAATCTCATTCGAGTCACTGTTAACCATAGCCATCTTTTTAGTCTTCTGAGAGCACTGAAGCTTCTTTTAGCCTCAGTACATGCGTTTTATCCTCAGATTAAAATTAATATTATTCTGTGCTTGATGTGCCTCATGTTTGGCCCTGGCTCTTCCCCTCTGACTGCAATAGGACATATTGCCACCTGATAAAATAACACATTGATTCGTGCCATAAAAAGTGAGACACGTCAATTCAGATTCTTTGTCAAACATACACTAATGAATCAATTTACATCAGCAGCCTAACAATTGTCATGATAATAAATACTAGTTAATCTACAGCACCAAATCATCAGTCAGTCACCTGTGACCTCGCCTCTTCACCTCTGTCCGAGCTACAACATGGCAGAGCTGCCTCTGTCAACTGATAAATAACAGTGAGACATTCCACATACATGCAGTCACACATGTGCTTCAAATACAGTAATGAACCATCAAGTCATCATCCAATTTCACCTGTGATCTTGTATCACCATTGTTGGTTGGAATATTTGCAAAATCGTGACTACCTCATGATATTTTGTCTCAAAAAATAACCCTATGAATATGTCAGTGCCATTAGGATGAAATTATTGTGTCACCAACATTTAACGTTAGACATATAATTTTAACAGCCTCTGTAAACTAGGGCTGCCACAAACGATTATTTTGATAGTCGACTAGTCACCGATTAATTTTGCGATTAGTCGACTAATCAGATCATCATCCATTGGACGTAAAACTACAGCTTATTGCACCAGCAGCATCTGCTCTTATATAACTATCATTAGCTTACAGCTGTAAGTGTTTAAGGTGCTAACTAAAAATAAAGACAAGATGATAGTTTATTAAATTTGAATGAAATTTGCAGATTGTTTAGGTGAAGTTTAATAAACTCAGCCGTCTGCTCCTTGATATCTAACATATAACGGGACACCGGAGTAAATTCTGGAGCATCTCACACTTCTGATAATCAGCTGTCTGCCTGATGTTTATTCAGCTGTGTAAAAACTATAACTTTGATCTCAGCCAAACCGATTTACTCAGGAACAAATAAAATACTAAAAAAGCCAAACAATAAAATATTTAAGTTATCTAAGTGACTTATATATGTTTAACCTGAGTAGCGAAAGACGGAGGTGGGTTTGAAGCCGGGAGTCCGGTGTTCTCACGACTCTAGTGAGCCTTGCCCCGGCTAGCTATCGAGCTAGTGGGTAACAGACGCCTCTGAAAACGTCAGAGCGCTTTTGAAAATATGTGGTGTCTTGATAAACTGAGCAGATATTTGAGGTTTACACAGCTACATTCTCACCTGAAAATATGTTAAACGTTTATTTTGTGACCCAGAAAGAATAATAACAGTAACATTAAAACTAACTAGCTGCCGCCATTGTTGGAAACTGAGCTGGGCTGCCCTATGAATTCTGGGACAGAGCTACTTCTTCTTCTTCGGGGTTTAACGGCAGCTGGCATCCTTGTACATGCAGTGCTGCCATCTTCTGTTTCAGTCCGTTATTACACTCTTAAATCCTACTACTTATTCCTGCGTCTTTTGTGATCTTACAAAGCTTCAAACGATGCGTAGACTATTAAATTAGTCGTCGACGATTTTGATAGTCGACGTAATCGTGACTAGTCGACTAATCGTGGCAGCCCTACTGTAAACTAATATCCTGGCTCGCTCAAAGCTGCCGTTTTCTCTGACAGTTTTAATCAAAATTAGAAATGCTACTCTGAGACTGAGAGAGCTAATAATACTGCATTTTGTGGAGTTAGTTTCCAAAACACGTTATTCATGGTTACATACAGTTTTATACTGATGTGGGCCAAAGCATAGCATAGCCTGTAACGTTATTGTGACGGACACATTTTATGACTTAATTTGGCTTTAAGTGACTTACAGGTTTCTTTGAAAAATACTTTCTTATATCCAGGTTCTTCCTTTTTGCTGCCGTCCTCCTCGCAGCGCAGGCTTGCCGCCACTAAAACTAAACAGAGCTCCCTGAAAGGCTCAGCCAATCACATTGGCCATATTTGTCACATGAGGTAGGACTCCAGTAGAGAACGTAATTTAACTCTTTCTGCACCGCTGGGTGAATGAGACATCGACAGATGTTTTTTTTTCTTTCTATGGGGTTAGTTTTTCTTTACTCGAAGAGATCAAATTATTGGTGGGGACAATTCAATAATCGCTGAATATTGGTGGGGACATGTCCTTTCCGTCCATGCCAAATCTACGCCCTTGGATTATTTTAATTTAGCTGAAAGTGTTTTCCCAAGTAAAAATGACAATTAAAGGAGTTGAACGGACTAACAAATCTCAGTCAACTAAACTAAGACGAAAGTTTAGACAACATGTGATTTTTCATTAAGATAACAATTGGTTGTGTTACAAGAACAAACTCTATTTCTTGACTTAACTTAAAATTTTAAGGCAGCCCTTTACCTGATATTTTTAAGTTGAAACAACAAGTTATATTTTACGGTGTGGTTCCGAAAACAGTTTTATGTTAATCCTTAATATGTTTTATGTGTGTGTCTGTGTGTGTGATTGGTTAGCTCCAATCATATAATCTTTATTTCCATTTATATCACATCCCATAGATTTTTGTATATTAAATATTTCATTGTTTACTTTTTCAATACAAACTTTAAGTTCTTCAATCTGATTCTTGTCATCCTCATTTCTAGATTTTTTATTCTTCAAATAAATATATTGATTTACTTGTTCATAATTCTTTAGATTTTTGTATAATTTATTTCTCTACATTTAAATTTTAAAAAAATTCTCATCCCTTCTTTCAGTATCTCCCACAACTCTATATCAGATGATGTGAGTTTTTTAAGTTGTAAAACTTTCTTAATTGCTACCTTTAATTCCAAAACTAGTGCCTCGTCACTTAGGCAGCTCGTATTTAATTTCCAATAAGTGGAAGGGGGGTCAGTGCCACACAAAATCGTTGCTCTGACTACCTTATGATCAGAGAGCTTACGAAATCATTATATCTTACAGCTGAAATCTCAGAAGATATATAAATTCTATCTATTCTAGTTTTAGAGGCTGAGTCAAACCTTGTCTAATGAGTTGTCTGAGGGTTTAAGATATTAAATAAACCCTAAGAGATGCGTCTTTAGTAGCAATCCTGTCATTCTCTTTCATAAGTATATTAAAATCCCCACATGAAACAGTATTAAACCCACATTCCAACAACTGTCTCATTTTCTTTAGCAGTTCTTTTTTCTTTCGGGTGCGGTATATACATTAATTAATCAGAACTTTTAACCACTATAATAACAATCCACAAGTAAAAGCCGCCTAGGTGTTATATCTCTTTACTTTATGATATTCACATGAGTGGTTTTTTTTTTGGTTTTTTTTGTCCCGTTTGGATCTTTAGCCATCAGAATTGTTGTCTCAAGGCCAAGAAAGATGCCAAGCGGATTTACTTTACCAAGTGGATCATCATGGCCTTGCCATATTGGTCCATTTGATTGACCTTTATTATAATTATGTATTTATTTTATTTTATTTTTGGTTGCTACAGATGGGACAGACATGACTGGGGGATAGGACAGGGAGAAAGAATGAAAGAAAGAGAGGGAGAGAAAGAAAAACAGAGGGGAGAAGAGACGGTGAGAAAGGGGGGAAGAAAGAAAAACAAACAAAACACCTGGATCACCTGTATGGAGAAAAAAAAACAGAAGAGAAAACAAACAAAAAAGAGCAACATAATAAAAAAACAGCACCATCACAATAAACTAGCTAGCAGTAGATAACAGTAGATACTAAATATTAAATGCTATTGTGCAGCAGGCAAGATAGACAGTGCACAATGTGCTTTGAGGCAGCAGCCAAGAAAGGTGTAGTCCGCGTCTGTGAACACCCGTGTGTACACCTGTGTGGATCAGCATGCTTTTATTCCAAAGGTTTCTCCATGTAACGATCTGCTAGGGAGTGTGGGGAGCCATAGCCCTGTCCCCCAGGGCATGAAGCAGGTATGGAGGAGATCCAGGCCCCAGATATCCAGAGGCCCCAGAGTACGAGGACCCGAAGAGGACCACCAAAGGGGGGGGAACCGTGCCACCCTCCTGGGAAGAGCTGAGTAGAGCCCAGGTGGCGCCATGTGTCAAATGATAAGGAAATTATGAATACTTAAACATTTTTTTACTGAACTTTTCCTACAAACACGAACATTTGTTAATGTTCATGTAAAGAGCATTAGTCCAGTGAAAAGTGAAGTCTGTAATTTGGTTCTTTTTTAAAATTTCACTCTCATATAATTTTCACGTCTCTGCAGCTGAGAAACTAAATGCTTTTGAGTAAATGTAAATCTTCAGAAGAAGCAACATTTCAAATGAAACAGCGTCTCTGACAGATCACTGACAGTAAAACAGAATGAACAGACTGAAAAAGTGCCATTAACTGCTGTCCTTACCGAAAAGGTGACCTCATGCCTGACATACATGCTGAAGATGTAACACAATTTTTACATTATTTATCAAAAAGTCTAAATTTTTATATTCTAAAATTTACAATTGTCTCCCTGTCTGTTTGTTCGTAGTCCAGTGTCCACTGGTATCATTTTCGAATGTTGTGTGAGGGCAGAAACCAAGAACAGCTCAGCTGATTTAATTTTGGTGAAAATCAGGTCAAGGTCACCTCAAATATGTAAATCAATAAAACTTTATATTACCCATAATTTTTCAAGAAACTTTAAAACTTTGTTTTAAAGTTTAGAGTAAAATGTCAGTCATAAATATTTCATCTTCTGGGTATTTAAACTGATTTTGTAAACTTTGTAACATATTGTGTTATTTAATTTAGTTCAGTCTGTTACTGTTCGTATTTCATAACAGCTGTGTGAGGCAGGCACGAATGGACCCAAAATGCAGAATTCAAAGAGACTAAAACTAAACTACAAATGTAGCTTTATTGCTGGAATTTGAGATTACAAACTAAAGCTGGGAGACACCAGAAACTAAACAGACTGGAAGAACACACAGAAGTGAGGGAGATGCAGACATTAAATACACACAAGAGGAAATGAGGGAACAGACCTCAGGTGGGAACACAGCAGAGCATGATCTAACTAATGAGACGAGTAAACAAAACACAACATGCTGCACACAAGACAAGTGACTATCAAAGTAAAACAGGAAGTACACAAAACGCACACAGAGACGCAGATGGACTAAATACAGAGAACAGAGGGAATGAGAGAAACACAGACCTGAAAGGGAAACAGGCAAAAAAACAACATGACCGAGGATACGGACTAATTAACACGGAGACAAGACTGAGGTCAAAGACAGGTCCTACCACAGGAAACTAGACACAAGAGGACAGGCAACAAGAAGAGAAAACCTGAGGCTAGATAAAACAAAAGAGACATCAGGAGACAAACAGATCAAAACTATAATAAAATTCCTCAGGCATTAATAAAGTATTGTGATTATAAAAACAGTAGTAATATGGATGAACCTGCTTTTATCAAAGATGTTTTTAACAAACGTGACATAAAAATAAAGAAGACATAAATAAAGCAGCAGGAAGTAGAAATAGAGTCAAATATAAGACAAAGCACATACATGCTGCTGTTGTCTCCTCTTCTTTAGTTGGTGGTTTGTTTTCTTCAGCCAGCTGTTTCATCAGGCCTCTCTAACTCTCTCTCTCTCTCCTTTGACGTGACATCAGCATTTTTGTTTTGTTTTAATAATAAAATAGTTTGGAAGAGTTGATCATTCACGATCAGCTCAGCAGACAAAAACAGTTCAAAGCTGCTTATACAAAGAGAGAAGGATGATTATTTCTTCAGTCCTGTTGCATCACAGCAGATTTTGAAACTTCCTGTAGAACAGTATTTGTTTTAATAACAGATTGTTTTTGTTAAAGAATGAAAAGTCAGTAAAGTTTAATCTGTAAATCATTTTAAAGGAACAAATTATAACTTTGTCAAAGTCATCACAAAGTGAAATGCAAAGTGTTGCAGAGGTGTAAAACATGCCGTCACTGTTTTTGTTCTGTGGTTTGCACTGAAACAGCTTCTGCCATGTTGTTCTGGCTGTAAACGTCTCTGTAATGGGAGTGTTTCTGTGTGAGAGACTGTAACAGGATATTACTGAACTGTGAAAGTCTTCTGGAGCAGTTTGGGCTAAATGGTCTCTGCATCAGCCAGACTGTGAACTCCACATTTATACTTTACAATATTAACTGTACAGTTTTGAGATTACATAACAGCTCAGCTGTTAAACACATCTTGAAAGAGGAAGAAATGCATGAAACGTCAGAGATGCAGCACACTGAGTTAAACCCACTGACAGGTCTGCATCGTATCTGAAGTTTGTGTCCACACTATGAGGAGAGCAGCCCCACCGAACATCATCCTAACGAGAATGAACCAACAACAGTAAGTATTTCATCTTTATCTCTGTTTGTGTCCTTCCTGATGCTCTGTGTTTGTAAGCAAACTCAAACTGTCTCTGGCACATTTACTCAGACTGAGTTCAAAAAGAAGAAAAGTTTAAGTTTTACTGTCAGGAGAAACTTTGTGTCAGTGTCTCTGTTGGTAATTATGACAATCTGAGAAAATTGCTTCATCTGAAAAGTTCAAGTGGGGAAAAATCTGACTTTTTCAATCAGAACTTTTTTTTCTTTTTGAATTAAAATATTATCATAGGACAGGACTCAGGGGGGAGTTCAGAGAGTGATGTCACTCAACCGCTTTCACAGGCGGTCTCAAACTTCGTGTGTGTACAACTGTTTCTTATTTCAATTGTTTGTATAGACAGCAAATATGTATATATATATATATTCTAAATATTATGTTACTTTGGACCTCTGACCTCTTCTTCAAGGTCAAATTTTCATAATGTCGCTTTTATCTTTGAAACTATATTGAAAATTGTGCTGCTTTAATTTCATGATCTTTTCCTTGATTATTTTCTGAACATTCACATGAAACAAATCTTGTTTTTCCCTCTAGAGAATAAAAAACCTCTGCAACTACAAAACTGTTTCAAAAATTCATTTAAATCTAATTTAACAGATTTTCCTTCTTCTAGCTGTACTGACTGACCTTTGACCTCATGTGTTGATGACTCTTCACCTCTGTCTCCTCTCACAGGGAGAAGATGATCTGCAGGATCCTGCTGCTCATCATCCTCACCTCATGTGTCTCTGGTTAGTTTACAGCTTCACTTTATGAACTCCAAATAAAGCTCAACAACAGATTTGTTCCAGTTCTCAGTGTGTCTGCTCCTCTCTTTCCCTCTCTGTCTCCTCAACAGGATCATTTGTAGTCAATGTGACACAGACCTGCTATCAGGCAGAGGAGAACCACAACATCACACTGGAGTGGACGTTCACCACCAAACCTGACAGATCCTACAAAACTCTCAACATCCTCTGTGAACTTTTTATCAGTGATAAACTCTCAGTCCTGTATCAGGTTCATGAAGGTGTTGAGGTGTCAGAGTCTCAGGATGCAAAGTTTTCAGGACGAGTCCAGAGTGACAAAGACGCCCTCAGAGAAGGACGAATCAGACTTCAACTGTCCAGACTCAGGACTGATGACTCGGGTCTGTACCTGTGTGAGGTCAACACTGATTATGGCTTCAGTGTTGGAAGATGTCGACTCAACGTCACTGGTGAGATGATTAAGTAGAAAAATAATAGTAATTTTTTGTACATCTTTATCACCGCTGTAGTGACTGAGCTTTTGAACAACAGATTTTATGAAGCTTTAACTGTATGATTCATTTATAACTGTAATATTTAATATTATTAAAGTCCAGATGGCTGACATTTTCATTCTGGTCTTTAACAGCTGCTGATCAGGTCCAACCTCAGAGATCAACTTTGAGTGGAGAAGTAAAGATTTGGGGAAAAACCCTGCTGAGCACTATACAGGGTCTAACAGGACTAACAGCTCCTCTGTCTGCCATGCTGGCTGCTTTCATTTGGTTTATTGTAGGAAGGAAATAAAAGAGCAAAATCAAAAAACAACAAGTTACCCTCAACCTAAAGACTACACGACTCTCTTCCTTTGACTAATGGCAGAAAATAACTTGTAGAATAAAATGTTAAATTTCCTGGTGCTGAATTTAAGTTAATGCAGCTGAAATAATCTGCAATCTTATAAATAACATTTCTATTGTAATAATTGTTCATAAAAAAGTTTCTTAAATCACTTTTGATAATTTCCACATAGTGATAAAATTTTTCCCCACACAGGGCGGTGTAGTGTTTGGGTCAGCTGGACCTGTAGGACACACATGCTTGTCATACTTTGCGAACACATCACATCACAGGACTTTCTTCCACATGACTTCCTCAGACGTGATCTCAAACCATTTTTACATCTCTGCTCCTCGGCTCACTTCCTCCATTCATGCTGTTTTTCTTTTCATTTCCTCACAAAGACACAGATAAATATAAAGAAGCATGTGAATCATTCAGAGTTACTCTTGTAGACTCACAGAATAAAAACTCAGAGCTGGAAATGATCAGAATATTTTTACTTCATGCTCAGATGTTGAAAAGCTCAGCTCAGCAACTTGTCGTCATGGTGATTTCTTGTCCGTGAGTCACATGTTATGGAGTTTGATGGTGACCTGGATCTCTGCTCTAAGATGGTCTCAGGTGTTAATGCGAACGGTCTCCATCTGTGTCTGACAAGCCTGGCTGATGACCTTTGACCCCTTTGACGAGGCATTCATGAACAAATTTAAAACATGTCAGTATAAATTTGAAGTGATATAAATGTGATCTGAGGTTTTCAACAGTTACCTACAAACACCTACATTATACATCAGTAACAGAGAAAAAGAGCAGCATGTTGTGAGCACTGATGCCTCAAAGGAACAAGGAAAAAATGTATTCATGTCTATTGAAGTTCCAATAAATACTGCAATTTTCTCCATTTGGTGAAGCTGTTGCTGCTGTGGTCATCCTCTTCCATAATACATATGAAACTGTGGATGTTTTATCTTTATTCAGGAACATCCCCCAGCCTCCATTTTTATTTCGTTGACCTCAGAATCTCCACAGATGATTTGTGTCCTGCAGGCAGCAGGTCTCAGAGTTGTGTCATCATGTAGTTGAAAGTTCAGCCTGGATTTAAAACAAAAATAAAAGTGAAGCATCAGGAACAAACATGAGATTCATCCAGTTCAAGAACTCTGCTGTAGAAATCTACACTTTGGATCAGACTGTAGCTGAGAGGAGCTTCAATAACACCAATACCGGACATCTTTATTTACTGATACTTGTTCATGATCAGAAATATGTGAGTGTAAGTTCTCTAACAAAGGTTTCAGTATTATCACAATTATTTATTGTGGCAATAAGCGGATTAAACATGTGACCCTGGTGTCTCCAGACAGCTGAGTCAACAACAACAGCTGGTTAAAAACATTATGACAGGTAACGTTAGTTATTGTTACTAAACATGGCACCAGTTCTTTATCAGTTTTGAAAATCACTTCCAGTTCATTTTCTTTTTAAGAGAACTGAACCTTTTATTTGTATTTTATATTTTTACTGACTCATCTATTTCCTAGTCTACTCATCTGAGATGTAAAACAGTGGCATGAATGTTTCTGTTGTATTTTAGCATCTTATATGAGCTCTGTCGTCACATCTGTTTTCCACCGGTTAGCTGACCTCAGAACAGATTTAAATAAGTTAAATACAGGAAATAAATAGAACAGGTACAAACAGTGTATAAATCACAGTAATATACTGACTTATGAGTGTTATAGAGGAGGAGCATCACAGCAGCAACAGCTTCACCAAATGTACAAAGTAACATTCAAAGAATCTCACAGAAATGCTGCAGTTTGAACATCAACACTCAGCTACAGGTAGAGCTTAAATGAGCCTGTCTGTCCAGATGGTGGCGCTATAAGCTCACTTTTCCTGCTCTGTTACAGACATGATCTTATATTCTGATCAGAAACACAAGAACACAAAAGATGAGCAGCTTTGATTCACGATCAGTAAAAGGAGGAAACACAAGAGTCGATTCATCTGGAATCAAACATTTTCAAACAAGTCTGGAAAAATGACAAGAAATGTTTCTTTGTTTGTGAATACATTTCTGTATTTACTCCGTGAAAATCTCTCCTCTGTCTGTGAGATCTGCAGGGAACACTGTGAGTCAGTAACACAACTAACAACACAAATACAACCAGAACACAATGTTCTATTTTTCTGGAGATCCCAGAAAAAATGGGATGTCGACTTAAATCTTTATTAAAGTGCAGCCTGAAACTGTTCCTGTGTGAGAAAGAGATTCAGGAGTCCTCACAGTATTCACTCTGAAGTCATGTTGAGCTGCATTTAACAAATCTACTGTGTTTAAACACGTTTTTGCTTCATTAAATGCAGAAGCACAAGCACAGAAAACCAGAAGTAGTCTTTGAGAGATCCCCGTGTTTTCAGTTTTGATTTGTTTTTTTGGAAGACATTTCCAAAAATGATTGAAGAGAGGTGAAGGAAGTCTGTGTTCATAACTGTGCTTGGAATTTTTTTCAAGTGTTTATGTTATTTGAAAATACTAAAATCTCCATTTGTCACTACAGGCCTGTATACAGTCAGTGTTGGTAAATTTGATGAGCTGGATATTTAAATAGTTCAGAAAGAGATGCAGCCCTGTGGATTTGGGAGGAACTGTGACTTTAGTGAAGTCAAAAGTCCAACGACACAATAATATTCCCCCAAATAATTGTTCACAAGAATACCTAATGATATGTTTTGGTAGTTCCTGATGTTTATAGAAGTCACTTTTTTCATGGTGAGCATCAGTTTACCTAATAATGAGTCCATGATCACTGGTGAAGACAATGACTCCTGATTTAAGGAAAGAAATGTGAGAAATAACTGAAAATGATTCCGACTCCAGATATCCTGACAGCTGCACCTGATCACACCTGTTTGCTTTAACATCACTGATCAAGTTCAACGATCAGGACATCAGATAATGTTCCTGAGCTCACTGAGCAGTCCATCACTGAGTGTGATTAATGGTGATTTGTTGAAATAAGTCAGAATAAATCAAACGGTTCACCTCAGCTTCATTTCCTTGGTTTCATTTCTGAGAATTTAAAGTTCAAAGTTTAGTTAAACACAAATTCTGCTCTTTAAACAGCTTCTAGATCCAATAAAACCTTTAATAGTTTGAATCGATCCAAATGTACCCTCTAAAACTGAATGACTGATGGAGACTCTGGCACTGGTACAAACTAAACTACAGCTCATCAAGGCTGTTATCGGATTTTTGCAAATTTCCTTTTTCAAGTCATAATCAATAAAAACAATCTTATTTATACATGAAATCTATTTTTTGTTTCTCAGGTGATCAGAAACAGTTTAGCTGCTCTGGCTGCAAACATTTGTCTGTGCAGAAAACACAAACATGACAATAACAAAAGAGAAGTTATAGAAGATATTTTGGGATGTTGGGGTTACAGGTCTGGACAAAGTCTTCTGTCAGAAAGATGGCAGCAGTCCAGGAACAGTACATGAACTTATTGATTGCTTTACAATATACGTGTGACTATGATTATGGTCATAGATAACTAGAAAAACAATCATAATAACATTATTTACTTGACATGAATAATATCTCAAAATATCCACAAGGGGTCACTGTCAACCAACAATTTGCTTCATAGCACATCACAAAGTTTGCTAATAGTAAAAACAATAGAAACGTCGTTTAACTTAAGTCCTAATATAGCTGGATGTAATTAGTGCTAAATAATCTTACCAACATAGCATCAAAGTACTGAGACATAAAATCAACTCAGTCCTATGAAACTGTTCCTTTGGGGAAATCCACTAGGACTGGCCGCTGATGCAAAATGATTCTTTCCCCTAGACATCCTGAGGCCAAGTCAGAGCAGGGAAATCTGAACAAAGTGAAAGTGGGAACACTGGACTTTGTTGTGCTGGTTACCTGATCACTCACAACATTTAAACTTGAAACCACAGAGTGGTGTTTCCATCAGCTGCAGGACAGAGTCATGGACAACAAGGATGCAGCGAATGTTTGAAAAGAATAAACATTTACCAGCTGAAACAAGAGGAGACGGCAGGAATAAGAATTTTATATTTTACTGTATCACTGTGTCCACTTCCGCTCTTTATTTGTGCACAACTTATTTGACACTTTTGTCTGTTTAAAGCATTTAAAAGCAGCGAGGCTCTCAGTCTGTTATGGTCTGTTACACTGCAGCTATAAAACTGTCATACCGTGGAGGGAGCAGGTTAGGAGCCAAATGCAAAGCTGCAGAGTTCACAAAGAAAGCACGAGCCATTTCATTGGCTGATATAAATCTAAATCAGAGTGCAAATTATAAAATTAACACAAATCCAGGAAGTCAAGGAAGCCAAGCATACAGGCAGGTAAACAGTATAACACAACAAAGAACACATGAAAGAGCACACTGAGCTAACAAAGGGAGGATGTAAAACAATCCCACAACCAGTAAACCAAGAACTAACTGAGAACATCTTTACAAAGAACCACAACAACAGATGACCTAAAATACAAAACTCCAGAATCACATTTACAGAGGACACAAAAAACACTATAAAAAATAACAAATAACAAAAAGTATTTAAAAGTAAAAATTAAAATGCCAGGATACACTTAATAAACTTTTTGTTTCAATCATCAGTTGAAGCTGGTAGTTCATGTAGTTTTGTGTAGTCGGTGTAATAATCATCATTTAATGATCAACACCCACACAGCAACAGGCTAACAGTCCAGTTTAACATTCATAAACCTGCTGCTTTTGGTCACACTGACAGTTTGATCTATATGTCAGACTGTTTTTACTGATTATGAAAGATGAACAATAAAGTTAAAGACTCAAAACAACACTGGTGAGCTGCAGACTGTCTTACAGACCATCCACCTCACTTCACCCATATTTAGACACTAAACCTTGACTTGGACCATCCTGTCTCACCGCGTGTTCCTGGGATCTGTACTATGAAGATACCCAGGACATCTTTCTGCTTTGTGCCTTTACTTCTCCAGCACTGACGACAACATTTGTTCTAATTTTATCCCGATTGCCACCAAAATCAAATCAGCTGCAACTGTGGTTTTTATGCACCATCACGCAAACTTTAAAAACGACATCTTTCAAAAATGTGGAACTAGAGGATGCAGCATGTAAAGCACAAAAGTGACTGCATTGAAGATTTTCCACACTCAGTTTTACTTTTAAATTCAGCACACAGCGAAAGCGCTCCCTCAGCAGGGTCATAGCGAAACAACACCTGGGAAGGTGAGTGTTGGGTGTGTCTTATATAACCTAACAGCATTCTTCTCTCCAGCTCAGTCAGTGAAATCTGTCCCTGGATGTTGGTGTGTGTGGAATGTGAGTGGAAAGAAGAACAGACAGCAACAGTAAGTATTTTATCTGTAACTCTGTTTTTATGTCAAACGTCTCTGAGAGTGTTTAAAGTGAAATATCTGCTCTCATTATCATTAAAAATAATATTATTATTTTACCAGCTGATGTTACAGTGAAATACAGACGCTGTCTCTGTCTGATGTCATTTCTGATTTTTTTTTTCTGCCTCGAGGGATTTAAGAGGAAACCCTCTAAAATCAGGATTGTCTGTATTCTCAAATTCCATTTGTTTTCTCAAGTTCTCAGAGTTCAGATGAATATCTCACACCCCATGTCAGCTCTTTATGCATTTTTTCCTGATTTGTTTTCTTTTTAAGGACTTTTACTTCTTTTGTCCTCCATGTATCCAGTTTCTTCTTTTAAGGACACACTACACACCAACTTTCTAGCCAATAGCTCTTTGGGAAACCTTCTTGCTGGCGCCTCATGTCTGTCAGACTATTTAAGCTTTTGGCAAATTAAACTACAGAAATAAGACGGGTTGACAAGGTTCTAAAAACAAAGTACCTAAAGATAGATTTTAAAACTGGTTCCTTGACAAGTTTCAGTCAGGTGCGTTTGTTTGAATTATTGAAAAAATTCTGCTTCCGTCGAAGATAAATTTAAAGAAGTAAGAGCTGGCTCAAGACTTTTGCACACTACTGTAGCTACCAACAAACATGTGTTGGATAATATTTGATATATTCTAAAACACAGAACACAAAGTTTTTATACTTTCTTTTAAAGAGCTGTTTGATCAGCTTAAAGCTGAGAGCACATCCAAAACCTGATTTTTTTTTTGTCTGTCTACTGATGGTGAAGATGCCAGTGAGATTATAGAGAGATAAATCAGTTATAGCAAAAAACAAAAAACGATTGTGATCCCCAAATGTGGGGGCTTATCTCCCCACCACCACACTCCCTGCCATTGGCTGATGCCCTCTGACGTCAGTGCGTAGGTGGTTCTCGGTGTCCGAGGCTGGGTGCTCAGGTATGTACTGGCACACTCCCAGTGGCTGCTCGGTGGGGCCTAGCACCCGTGGCACGGCCAGGCCCCTTGCAGAGAGTGGAGGGTCCCCGGCTCTCAGGTCTCTGAATCCGGGGACTCAGTCTGTTCTGGCCGGCTGCTGGTGGAGCCTGTGGGCATGTCTCCCCAGCCCCCTGTGGATTCTGCACCATGGCTGCTGGGTGGCCCCCCACTCCCCACGCTGTCAGGGGCTCTCCTCAGCTCTTTTCTAGGAGGGTGGTGAGGCTGCCTCTCCAGTGCTCCTCCTTTGGCTCTCATCATTTCTGATTTCACTGTAATGTGAGAACTCCCAGAGGCACATTTTATGACCTACTCTCTATATTTTGCTGTCAGCCTGGATAAACCTCTGCACACTTCATCCACAATAGAACATGCTGCTCTACAGTAGAGGATATATTGAACACTGTAGATTTTCCTTTTTCTAGCTGTACTGACTGACCTGTGACCTCATGTGTTGATGACTCTTCACCTCTGTCTCCTCTCACATGGAGAAGATGATCTGCAGGATCCTGCTGCTCATCATCCTCACCTCATGTGTCTCTGGTTAGTTTACAGCTTCACTTTATGAACTCCAAATAAAGCTCAACAACAGATTTGTTCCAGTTCTCAGTGTGTCTGCTCCTCTCTTTCCCTCTCTGTCTCCTCAACAGGATCATTTGTAGTCAATGTGACACAGACCTCCTATCAGGCAGAGGAGAACCACAACATCACACTGGAGTGGACGTTCACCACCAAACCTGACAGATCCACCAAAACTCTCAACATCCTCTGTGAACTTTTTATCAGTCGTATATCCTCAGTCTTGTATCAGGTTCATGAAGGTGTTGAGGTGTCAGAATCTCAGGGTGAAAAGTTTTCAGGACGAGTCCAGAGCGACAAAGACGCCCTCAGAGAAGGACGAATCAGACTTCAACTGTCCAGACTCAGGACTGATGACTCGGGTCTGTACCTGTGTGAGGTCAACACTGATTATGGCTTCGGCTCTGCCAGCTGTCGACTCAACGTCACTGGTATGTTGATTTAGCTGAAGTTAATCTAGTTTCTTTTATTACGATGGTGTTCACTGTTCCACTGAGCTGTTAAAACAGACCATACACTGTGTATGAAAGATGTCCATAGCTTCTGGGTCTGAACAATGAAGTCAACGTCAAAAGACTTCAATTCTTTTTTTAGTGAATAGCAGGGTGTGGTTGCAAAAGCACCTCCATTAATCTGTGATCTCAGTAACCACTCTCCCCTTTCATTTTTCTTTTTTTTCCCTTTTTAACTGAAATGAGACCACAACTGAGGCCATGATACTTAAACCCAGTAGTTCTAATGGTTTTCCAAAATGGGACCTGTGACCACTGGTTCCTTGTGTCAAAAACCTCAACATGATACGATGGACTTTAACTTAAAATTGGATAAAAAGATTAATTTTGTTATAAAATTGGGTTTTTACTAACCAATACTTCTTTCTAAGGTCAATCCCTTCTTATCTTTTACTCATTTTATACAGTTCTACATGTTTTTATTACATTATGACTTGACTGTTACACTGCTGTATATTTTGGTGTGAATCATGTTTCCCTTTCATGCCATCAGTTGGTCCAAAATTTGAAAGCTGGCCTTCTCACTAGAACTCAGAAACTGGAGCCTCCTGTCTCCTGGCCTCCATTCACTGGCTTCCTGTGACTTTTAGGACTGATTTTAAAATGTTTTTTCTTTTTAAAAATCCCTTAATCTCCTAACATCACATGTTCCTTCAAGCTCTCTGACATCTGCTCACCAGTTACTCTTCAGTATCCTATTTGTCAACCATTTAGTTATATTTATTGATGTGGGGCATCTTTCCTTTTTTTATACAACACTTTGGTCAGTTCTGTAGTTTTAAATGTGCTTTATAAATAAAATTGGATTGGAAACATCTCTGCTCTAGCTTTAGGCTCAGCTTACACAAACTAAAAGCAAAGAAGAACTTTAGTATAAAAGGCAGCACAGAAAACACAATTCCAATGACTAAAGTGTGATTGAGTGGACAGCCTACAGCCCACCTCCACAGTGTCCCACTGCCCACAGTCTTCATGTGATCAGAGGTGCAATCACTAAAAGGAAGAAACAGACGGCTGTTTCTCTCAGAGTTCAAATATCTTCAACCTGCAGACATCAGTCGGCTGCTCTAACCTCAGACTGTTTCACCAGTTAAACACAATTTTTTATCTGTTAGTCTAAACACAGCAGAGTAGATCTGCTGCTGAACTCAAACCGAATAAAACAAGAGGTTCATTTCATTCATGTTCAGGTTTCCTCAGTTTCTCACTCAGATTCACCTCCTGCTCATCACGTGCAAACATCAAGATGACCATAACAAAACAATACTAATCATGGCTTCATTAAACAATGTAGGACGTTATGGTGACTGACTCCATCTTTTATATACAGTCTATGAAGTAGCCCTGATGTAGTTTACCTGCTCAGAGTCATGTTGATCTATACGTAAAATTATGACCAGAGTAACTCTGTGTAACCGACATTTTACTTCAATCAATCAATCAATGATACATATTTTCATGTCATTTACAGCAGCTGATCAGCTCCACCCTCAGAGACCGACAACAGCAGAAAGTGGAGGCATGACCGGTTTCTATAGTTTAATGGGAGTGTTGGCAGCTCTGCTGGGACTGCTTGTAATATTTTTAGTTGTTTTCAGAAATAAAGCCAGGAGACAAAATCCTGTAGCAGAAATATGCTGAGCTTCAGAAAGACTCATCACGAAACATAAAGCTAAAGCCGCAAAAGTTACTCTGCTGTAAACTCATTATCACCAGATGACAGTTTTGGATTACATTCATGTGGTGATGTAACAGCTGTAGAGTTAGGAGTTGGTTTAACACAGAAATGAGTGAAATAGTTTCAACAGATTGTTTTATAAACCCACATAATCTTTAACATTAATGTAAAAGTTGTTTATTGTTGTTTATTTTTTCACACACAGCATACAAAGTGTGTAAAACCTGAGGCTACAATTCATTCCTGTGCTGTGTGAATACCTCCAGTAAGTAAAGCAATGACTGGACTCATCTGATTGACTGCTGTGTGTTCTCAGAGTAATCACTGCTCAGCATAATCCCAACTTCAGCTCCATCAGCTCACAGAAATACTCCAACCACAGTAAAGAGGACTTATTGTTTACCGTGTTTAATAAATGTCAACACCAGATTCAGTCTCTGCAGCTTTATTTTCATGCTGCTCTGAAACTCTGAAGGAAAGTTTACAGTCTAGATCTCCATGATGTAACAGGACTGTTTAACCTGAGCTGCTCATCGTTCTTCAAAGCTCTCTGAGCTTCTACAGGATGGCAGCAAAAATAAACAGTAACTATGTTGATGAAGCAATGAGGGGCTGAAACCACACACTCAGTAACTGATGCTGAAAATAAAGTCTGACTACAGAAAGTAAAAACATGTTTGTCTTTTTAATAAAGGTGGAATAAACCCAGACAGGACTGAGCCCTGGTGTTAATAAAGTTGTTTTGTGTGTTGATTATAAACTCTTTTTTGTTTTTCCACTTGTTTAAAAATAAATAAATGAAAACACAAAAATAAGAACTTCTCTAATACAAATGATTTTATTTACAATGTAAACATTATTACAGCAGTGATATGTCTGCATAAACATTTTCCTTGTACTCATCACATATCTTACTTATTTTAATGATAAAACGTTAAACGGCAATCCTCTCAATCAGCTGTTACAGTCTTTAGTCTTCATGGAGGTGAGAGGTGAAGCTGAAACTTGTAATGCAGCAACAGGATGGGACACAGAAGAATCTGTTCAAAGATTTCTCATTTTTTAGTAAAACAAGAATCATTGTTTACACTAATGTTATTTATCACTCCTGTAAAAGCTTCAATAAATAGGAACTTAATTAATACAGATTATATTTTTTTCATAATTTGCTTTCTGGAACTTAAACACATGTTGAAGAGTTTGTTGGTTAAATTTGTGACTCGGGTCTTTATTTAAAGCTCAAATAATTTGGGCTCAAACTGATCCTCCAAAAAAAGTCCTCTAAGTGGTGATTGGTTTAATTTCTGAAACACTCGTCAATGTTTGTTTCCTTTTTTTTTTATGCCAACTAAACAGAGCAGAGCGCAGATGACCACTAGAGCTAGTAGTGGTAATACCAGTGACAGTCCAACACCACGCTGGCTTTCTCTGCTCTCTGGTTGTGGACTCACAGTCTGAAAGTTGGACGAATGAAAAACTGCTAAAAACAAACAGACCAAGCCCAAAATAACAGGTTTTGTTTTAACTTGAATTGAATAATGTTTGCAAAGTGTTAAAAAAATATCTTACCAGTGACGTTGAGTCGACATCTTCCAACACTGAAGCCATAATCAGTGTTGACCTCACACAGGTACAGACCCGAGTCATCAGTCCTGAGTCTGGAGAGGTGAAGTCTGATTCGTCCTTCTCTGAGGGCGTCTTTGTCACTCTGGACTCGTCCTGAAAACTTTTCATCCTGAGACTCTGACACCTCAACACCATTGGACACATGATAGAAGCCCGAGGTTTCATAATTAGTCATCTGTTGACAGATGATGGAAACAGAGTTTGTGGAGTTGTCATGTTTGGTGGTGAACGTCCACTCCAGTGTGATGTTGTGGTTCTCCTCTGCCTGATAGAAGGTCTGTGTCACATTGACTACAAATGATCCTGTTGAGGAGACAGAGAGGGAAAGAGAGGAGCAGACACACTGAGAACTGGAACAAATCTGTTGTTGAGCTTTATTTGGAGTTCATAAAGTGAAGCTGTAAACTAACCAGAGACACATGAGGTGATGATGATGAGCAGCAGGATCCTGCAGATCATCTTCTCCATGTGAGAGGAGACAGAGGTGAAGAGTCATCAACACATGAGGTCAAAGGTCAGTCAGTACAGCTAGAAGAAGGAAAATCTCCATTCTGACTTCATTCATTCATTACAACATTTGATCCTGTTCATGGTCCTGATTATTACACTGACTGACCAAAACTATATGGATATCTGTTACCTTCTATGTATCTTAAGGTGTCGTGGTACTCCGTCTATGACCCAATGTTTTTGTTTCTCATGTTCTCATTTGGTATTGTTTAGTTTTCTTGTTCTTCTTCTTCTTAAATTATTTGTTGTTTTTTTGTTTTTCACCTGATAAGAATCTGTTTTACTGTTTTATCTTAAAACATTATTGATGTAAACACCACAACAGAACAAAATAAGCGTCAGTCTCTGTGCAAAGTGAAAATTATGTAATCTGTGAAAACGAAAGCAAACATAAGTAAAATGCAGAGGCGTCACTAGGTTTTAACGACGGGGGGGGCTTAGCCCCCAAGAGATGCACACGATATGAACAAATGTAGTGAATGAGCACAAAATTTCACAAACAGAAAACAAAGACTGAGAAATTGTTTTCCTACTTTTTTGGACAGATAAAACATCCTAGGCCACTTTCAATAGACATGACTGCAAGACTGTGAATCTTTTCTGACCCATTGTTTGACGCAGCCAGGAGTGCAGCCAACGCAATGCACTAAAGGACCTTTCGCACGAGCAGCTGCTGACAGGCACTGTTAGGGCAACTTGGATGGCTGCCTTCAGAGAGGGAAACATGTCTGAATCAAGGAGGTTGTACACAGACAACATATTTTTGGGTGGACATCCAGCCTCTGTTTTCCGGGTAAGAAAGTTTCTGTTCACCAGAACCTCCTCTTTTTTCAGGTCAAGTCTGTAGTGCTTTGCAAGTTCATTCAAGTGTGGTTCACTCAAGAAGTTCTCAGATTTAGGACTGCATGCCTGGATGCCTTTTAGCAACCCTGCATCTACACTGCAAAATCTTTGATCAAGCTCGCCAACCATCCGATCAACACAAGGGAAAAGTAACTCTCTTTTCAATGTGTCTGAGTTGTTCAATGCAGTGCGTGAACCCACAGTTGCCTCCAGGACAAAATCCTCCATTTTCCTCTGTTTGTGCCTTGTCTTGGCACCTGGTTCAGGGATACTGTGGGTGTTACACAGGGCCTTGGTTTTCTCATACAACTCTGTAGCAAATGCATCTGAGTGTTTACCCTTAAGGGTGTCACACAGCTTGTTTGCAGATAAAAGCTTCTGCCAGGTCTAAAGTCTCTTTCTGCAGGAATTTGTGGAGTCCTTCGGTTACAGAAAGAATCGACTGAAACATCAGTAGTGCATAGACTGCTGAGAACTTGTAGAGCTTTGCTCTGAGACCAACAGATTCGGGGGATCCAATTGCAGATAGGCACTCCAAAATGGCAGGCAGTGTCTCAAGAACTGCACTGATTGATCGCAACTGATATGCCCAGCGAGTGTTTGAAAATTGCACAAGCTCAGTTTTTGTCAATCCAAGCTTTGCCTGAGTCTCCATGAACTTATGATGATTGACTAGGGAGGTGCTGAAGAAAGAATACACACACTCCAACAAGCTGAAAAGCTCCACAGCCTCTGGGACAGCCTTGCAAGTATTGCACACAACCAGGTTGAGTTGATGAGCATAACAATGCACATAGATAGCCTCAGGATGGAGCCTTCTCAAATGTGCTTGTACACCTCCGGTGGAGCCACTCATAATGGCTGCACCATCATATGTTTGTGCTACACACTTAAGCTCTGCAAGACCATTGTTTTGGATCTGCTGCTGAATCTCATTTGCAATGGACTGGGCATCAAATGATTTTATCTCTGCAAGTGCAAGGAAACCTTCACTGCCCCCTCTGACACGTACCTGACACAAACAGCTAACTGCTCTGCCTTTTCATCCCTTGCCTCATCTGCCATGATGGCATAGACTTTAGACTGTGTCATTTCAGATACAATGACACTAGTAACTTCCTGGGCACAACAGTCAATCATGTCATTCTGGGATGTTGGTGAGATATACTGTGCATTTGATGGGGGATTATGTTTTTGAAGAAAAGGATCAAACTCCTTCAAATGCTCCATGCACGCAAGAAAATCCCCTCTGTTTGGGCTGTCTTCACCTTCATCATGGCCATGAAAAGGGAGTCCTTGTCTCCCTAACATAGAGGTGACTGCAACAATTCGTCTGAGATCCTCTCTTCTTTCGACTATCTCACTCACATTTGCAGTTGCTATCATCTGTGCAAGGTTTCCCTGTTTGCTAGTTCCCTGGTAGCTTTTCAATGTAACAACACTGCCCTTATGTGTTTGAGCCATCTCATGCTTGCCAAAGATGACTAAAGCTTTCTTCCAGTTCTTGCAACCACTACTGACCAAACTATCATGTTTGATGTTTTTGCCAAACACTCTACATGGGAAGCAGAAAGCTGCATTCTGGTTGACTGAATATTCTAACCAGTTGTGCTTTTCAAACCAGCTGTGGTTAAATGCTTGCTTCTGTGTACCAAAAGTATCATGTGGATAGCTCTTCAGCTTCACCTGTCTGGGCCCTGTGTCTTTGTCACCTAAATCAAACCCTGTAGTAGAATGAGTTGCTGCAGCTGCTTCATCATTTTCCCTCTCTTGGCCTGTTTGCTCTCCTCTCTCTGTAATAACTTGATCTTCCTCTGCCTCTCGAACCATTTGCTGCAGCTCCTCTGTCTCTCCTTGCTCTCTCTGACTTGAACTTGCCAGTTGACCTTTTTCTCCCTCAGCCTCTCCTTCTGCCTCACCCTTCAAGATACATTAAAACATACTGACTTGTAATGTAAATTGCTAATATCATGACTTCTGCTCACATGCCACAGTAATGTGTTGCTCCCAAATATTTTGAAGTTACAAACATTACATTTTGAGCACACATGTGACTAAAATGGTTGCAATTTAAAGCCCTGAAAAATATTACTAAATTACTTGAATTGAAGTAATATTAAAATAGATACCTCAAAAATATGTGAGTGAGGCTAATTTGACATATATATATATATATACATATATATATATACACATATACATATATATATATACACATATACATACATATATATATATATATATATATATATATATATATATATATATATATATATATATATATATCTTTGCTCTCTCTACTTTCTAACCTTTAACTTAGTGCGCTAGCCAGGTTTTTATTTATCAAAATGGGGAGCACCTGGTTCATTAATTACATGGGACCCTCTGCTGTTAGCTGGAGCTAACTAATTGTTACTACAGTGATGAAGACTTACTTTCTTGAAAAACTTGCGTATATCCATGATTTCTTACTGTTTGCAGCATGTACGCTAGTGTGTCCGCAGGTGTAGACGAGCGGAGTGTAAAGTAGCAGTGAAAACGAGGACTGGATTTTCAGTAATGTGGATGTCCCCTGTGAACAACTGGAACGGATTGGATAACGAAGCACTGACGCTACCTTAACAGTGTAAAGTGAAAGAGACCAACAGAGTTTAAAAAAAAAAAACTAAAAAAGAAAAAACCCACCAAATTATTTACGGGGGCTTAAAAATATTTCAGGGAGGCTTCAGCACCCCTAAAATAGGCCTAACGACGTCACTGAGGTAAAGGTATACTTCATGCACTTATCAGCATACAGTTTAAAGGCTTGCATTAGAGTGCATTGGTGCACAGTTGGGCATCTTTTATGGTTATACCACTGTGAATTTTGCTATATAAATATGCTCAAGAGTCTATCATATGTTTGACATCCAGCTAAAAATTCGAAAATATATATTTTTAAATCAGTAACTTTGCAAATTTAGAGGAAATGTTTTTTGGACAACATGAGTCACGTTTTAAAAACAGTTTGAATAATCTGCGCTGCCAAACAGACATTTATGAAGCGCCGGCTATAACACACATGCTTACTGTGTGAAAGGACCCGCGATGTCTTGGAGCAGAGAACCGCGTTGTATTGTTGCTTTTCTCTTATGCATAAGCAACGCCAGCCTGTCAGAAACGCTCTGTGTGGGTAGAAAATGGTCTGCACCGGCGCTGGTCCTGACGCGAAATGGCGAGGGTCTCACGCTCTGAGGAATGCTTCATATAGGACCGGATGCTTCCAAAAACAATAGATGGGGGGCCGATAAGTCTGGGGGCGATACACCTGCTGGGCATGTTGCTGGCTACTTCAGTAAATAGGCGAGACCCTGCTCGACTGGTACATCTGCGGGGCTTTTACCTTCTCGAGGAATTACAAAAAGAGCCGATACCGGCCACTTTAAATAATAGGTTGGGCCCTTGTTCGCATGGTACTCTCAACAACTAAGTGATACACCTATCTTTTGTCTTCCTATGGAATCACAACAGTTAAATGATACCCGCGGTGGGCTTTTGCAATCCTGAACAATTTCAAACAATTAACCGGCTGTTGAAAAGACGGAGCGGGTCTGTGCGACTGGTTTTAGAAGTATCACTGCAGCATTTATTTTCTAAAGAGCTGAATGTTATTTGCGACCATCTGTTGTGTTTAAAAACTACGGAAGAAATCCCCGTTTGATCCGTTTTTAAATAAATAAAATGCTTGCATCACTGCATGCTGTGACATCAGAATCACAAAATGAGTGTGATTAAAACACAGTTAGTTTGAAAGAGCGATACTGGCTGCTTTGGGGGAAAAGGTGACATCGTGTGCAACGTGTTTTAGAAGTAGCCCAATAGCCAGTAGCGGTTTTAGATACGGGCGACACGGGCGGTTGCCCGGGGCGGCATCGTGGTGGGGGGCGGCATCACGGGCATCGGCAAAAAAAAAAAAAATGCTCGTACTCATGCTGCCCCGACGTCAGCCAGCGCATATTGGGAATGGCACAGGCACCGATCGGTTTTCTATCGCCCATTTGCTGGGAGTAAGGACGCCCTTCGTTTGCAAGGTGCGCCTGCTGCTTGTGGCGCAGAGAGGAGAGGGTGGGGCGGCGGGGGATTTTCTGACCGGCTGGAGCAGCATCTAATAACCAACTCGCAAAGTAAAACAAAATAAAAATAAACCAACAAACACGAAAACACCAGACATTATGATACAGACTTATAATTTGCACCAATGTTTTTTCGAAATTCTATACACGAAAAGTGAGCGCGAGAGCCCTCCGCGCGCCTGCTTGCTGCTGAAGTCAAAGTAAACTTTGTCATCTCCGCTGCATACAGTCCAGTAGAGAGACGAGACGACAAGGCTCCAGTTACAGCAGTGCAAGAAAACAAAAAATATATGTAAGAAGAGTAAGAAAATAAATATACACTTTAGGACCAGGGGTAAAGGGATCAATGACAATTTAAAATTTACAGTTTGATGATTTAAAGTCTCACACACAAGCCGTCGAAAGGGGAGGGGGGGCTTGCTGCTTCCAAATAGAGCACATTTAATTTATAATGTTGTAAATCAAAGCCCATTATGTATTCATGATTTGAATCCTGGGTTGTGTGAAATCTCAGAAATGCACCCTAGACAAAGTGAATCTGTGAACTAAGGTGTAGGTGTGTTATATCATGTTGTGGTGATCCTTGGGTTGAGATGGGTGTTCATACTGGAGTGCAAAATTAAAACCAATGGAAGATGGACAAGAAAAGTTCAAAGCCATCAGGTCCTCAGTTTAGAAAAAGAGAAAAGAAGAGGAGGAGAAAAAAGCAAAAGATACAGGTAAGCAGATGTGTCATTGGATAATGGCAGGTCATCCTGAAACAATCAGAATCAGAATACTTTATTAATCCTTAAGGAAATTATGTGAGTTACAGAAGAAATGGTAAAAATAGCAACAGTAACAGACTAAACTCCAAACAATACATTATGTTACAGATTGTAATATTAATTAGTCATTGTCAGTTGTTGATTCGTACTGTTCTCATTGTATGACGAATTATGATGGCTGTTTGGTAGCCGTTTGCATACTATGCATACTCTCTCTCTCTTCATATGTGTGTGTGTTTGTACAACAATTTTATGTTAATGTACAATCCTTAATATGTTTTGTGTGTGTGTGGGGGGTGCGCCAGGGGGAGTGTTCGCCCAGGGCGCCAAACTGGCTAGGACCGCCACTGCCAACAGCGTTTATTTTCAAAAGGGCTGAATGTTATTTGTGACCATTTACTGTGTTAAAAAACTAGCTGGCTCTGTCTCCCTCTTAGTTCAACATTCCGAAATCCCAATTTTTAAATAAAATGATTGCATCAACCCGTGAAAGAAACCCCAGTAGATGCGTAAAAACTAGTCAGATTAAAAACTAGGGGTTTGATTAAATGAAACGCTTGTGAACAGGCTGACATTGCCCATTCAGAAGAAATTCCCATTTGTGCCGTTTTTAAAATAAAATGCTTGCATTGCTGCATGCTGAGATATTGTCAGAATTACAAAATTAGTGTGATTAAAACACTGTTACCAACACTTTTGACTAGATGTAAATAAAAAGCATTCCAGCTTTGTTGATGTGCACTGTGAAGCAAAACGACTTCCACCCCTCCACGCAAAAACAAAGAATTGCTCTTAAGAACACATATGTCTGCATAACTGAATGTTGAGACATGCCAAAGCGATAAAATAGTTTAATTAAAAACCCTATGGTTTGTTTAAATTAAAACCCAGTTAAAAACACATAAACTCATATAACCTCTCTGACGCCCTGTGTGTTTCCACACATGAACTCGCATACCCCGAGCACACCTGAACGCGCATGCACACACACACGCATGAAACCGGTCAAACAGGTTGTCAATCTGGTGTTGTACCAAAAAGTGATTGTCTGCCAAAAACCGATTGCTCGTATTTAAACTGCTATAACTTGTTGGGCTATAATATGTGAAACATATGTCAAATGGATCCCTTATGGATGACATAAAGTCATCTTGAACCACAAACAACATTCGTGTAACAAGGTAGAAGCCGCAATCAGTTTTTGGCAGTGACATTTATATAACCTTTATTTATGCACTTAAAAAAAATCTCATTAACATGAAAAATGTCTTTTGTGAGAGTAAGTTGGCCAAGAGGACAGCAGAAATGGCAGCAAATATTACAATAGTTCTGTAAAAGTATTTTAAGTGGGGATAAAGGACCGGATTGGTTATAATGTAAGTACAATAACACAGAGTTGTAAAGATACTTTAAAAATGGATAATTTTTTAAT